>NC_134857.1:80629892-80929892 GCF_049852395.1 Peromyscus maniculatus bairdii | reverse complement strand
ATCAGAAGACATGACTTAATGCAAAGGGGGAAATCAAAGATGAATATTTATGTCTAGAGTTCTTCATTACTTCTTACTCATAATAATAAACCATGTGTGAGAAGAAAAATAACTAGTATTCAATAAGAGGGCAATAAGATGCCCAGAATATTCATGATTAGTCAAAATATGTAATTTGTGGTAAAATAATGATACATTGCTCAGTGAAAAGTGGAGGACATAGAAAATTCAAATATTCTACGGATCAGGTATAACAGAAGAAGAGTTTTTTACATGGGTGATTTTCAATCATGCTATTAGATGTTTGTAAATCTTTAAGTATTTTCCAAACTGTTTACAATAAGTAAGTATATAAGTTTGTGTGTGTGTGTGTGTGTGTGTGTGTGTGTGTGTGTGTGTGTGGTATATGTGCATATATATGTTTGCCTGTTTTTTTTTTTTTTTTTGTGTGTGTGTGTGTGTGTGTGTGTGTGTGTGTGTGTGTGTATGTGCGTGCATGTAGAGGGCAGAGGGCAGTTATAGGATATCTTCCTTCATCACTTTTCACCTTAGTTTTTGAGATAGGATCAGTGGGGGTTTGAAAGAAAATGGCTCCCAATGGGTGTGGCACTATTGGGAGGTGTGGCCTTGTTGGAATAGGTGTGGTCTTGTTGGAGGAAGTGTCACTGTGGAGGTGAGCTTTGATGGCTGGTACATGCTCAAGCCATGCCCAGTGAGTTAGACCACTTCTTGCTGCCTGTAATTCAAGATGTGGGAATCTCAGCTCCGTCTCCAGCACCATGTCTGCCTACACACCATCTTGTCGCACCATGATGATAATGGACTAAACTTCTGAAAATGTAAGCCACACCAAGTAAATGTTTCCATTATATGAGTTGCCATGGTCATGGAGTCTCTTCACAGCAATAGAAACCCTGACTAAAACAGGATCTCTCACTAAACCTGGGTATCACTAACTGGCCAGAGAACTGCCTGATTCTGCCTGGAAACTGGGATTATAGGCATGTTCTGCTACACATACTTTTTATGTGGGTGCTGGGGACCCAAACTCAAGTTCTAAGGCTTCTGCAGCAAGCATTTTACCTACTGAGCTATCTCTGCAGCCCAAGCAAGTATGATTTCATCACACTAATCTCTCAAGAGAACATATTACCTCCTTATTGTAAGTATCTTAAGTATCTCTTGGCTCATCTGATGTATTTCACATTGCAATTTTCAGTTGCAAGAACTGTTGTTTTTCCTATTTTTATTTTTGAAAAGACACATACACATATAAGGTTCTGTAGAACTACACCCACCCCAGAGGTCAGGGGTGACAGTCCCCATGTAGTCCCGTGCAGTGGCCGCAACTACACTATAGAGCTCTCTATTTGCAGTCCAGGGCGGAGAGGAGGAGGGAGCAGCGTGAAGTCAGCAATCAGGAAGGCACAGCAGCATTTAATTAGAGAAGGAGATTGTTTGTCAATAGTGGTTTCCCGAGTTTTACAGGCAAACCTCAGGATGAGAAAACAGCTGAAATTACAAATGACAGGATGGACATTTAGTAGATACAAAGAGCTGATATGTAGAAAATGAGATGCTGATCCATGGGCTAAAATACATAATTCGATTATTAGAGATAATCAGTAAATCTTTAACCCACTAATGGAATAAAATACAAATTATCTAGTCAGCACAACCCAAGGTTTATAAGCTATGGGGATAATGCAAAACGGTAAAGAACAGCAGCTAAGTTAATTGGCCATTTCCATCTTTATTAATTAGGGAACTATGTGGTAAGCATGTAAATGGAAGAGAATTGTATATAGTGGAACATACATGTTAACCATTTCAGAAACCTTTTTTCATATCATATTGTCTTTTAGTATTTTAATACTCAAAGGAGGCAGAATCTCTCGGTCTTAATTTGTGGAGTAAGAATGCTGGGTTTGGTGTTGTGGATTAGTCTTGATTGTAAACTTGCAGGGGTTCTGTTGCTTAAGAAGACAAGTCTTTGGGCGTGTCTGCAAGGGAGTTTCCAGAGAGGCGTGACTGAGGTGAGAGGACCCACCCTGAACGTGGGTGTCACCAGTCCAAGGGTGGGTCTGGGACTAAATAAAGAAGGACAGCTCTAGATAAGCATCAACATCCATGTCTCGCTGCCTCCCGACTGTGCACACAGTGTGACCCGGTGCCTCGTGCTCCTGGGGCTGCGCCTTCCCTGCCAAGATGGACTGGACCCTCAAAGCAAGGAACAAGATAAACCCTCCTTCTTTAAGTTGCTTTTGTGAGATATTTTGTCCAGGCAGAAAATGAAGTAACCAATACAACAGTGGCATAGGGTTTTCACAAGTGTCTTTCTTATTTTCTTATTGAAGCTGATTCGGAATGAAACTGTAATTACTATACATATTCCTAGGTTCCAAATTTTGTTAATAAAAGAGCTTGTTGATCTTATTAGTAAGCTTTCTAGTAAATGTGATATATTTCAGCTAATATAATAAATGTTCACTCAAGTGGGTTTTTTGCTTTTTTTTTTTGACAGGGTCTCACTATGTAGCTCTGGCTGGCCTTGAACTCATAGAGATCCATTTGCTTCTGCCACTTGCATGATGGGACTAAAGGTATGCAGTGCCATGCCTGGCCCCAAAGTCTTAAAATTCCTTCACTTCAACATCAGATTGTGTTGAGGGAAATTCGGTTTTACTGCTTAAGCAACAGGGAAGTTTATGCTAGAGAAGCCCCAAGGTTGTTCCCAGCACTCAGACACACGACACCCTCAAGCCGTGTTACACTCGTCCTTTCCTGAAGCAGTGTGTCACCTTGAAAGAACACTCTTGAATCACCAGGGCCCAAATCTCCCAAACTACTTTTCACTTTTGAAAAACCACTCAGAGGATCTAATGGTCTCTTTGCACTTTAAAAACTGTCCCACGAGGGAAGGCATTCACACTATATCATTAATGAAAAAGCAAGCCATGGGGAAGTATGGATGCGTCCAGCCTATCTTATAAAAATGGATAGCCGAGTCTTGATAGATAAGGCACTGTATGTTACTTTTATAGACGCAGCAGGCCCGATTGGAAGCACTCTGCATGTTTTAACTCACGCTTTACCCATGATCACCCTGTGAGGATGATAATACCATTGCCATCTTTATTTTACAGATGAGAGTGCTGATGCACAGCCCTGAATTATGAATATACAGAGAAAGTTCTGGAAGTGCGTGCTGGAAGTTATAAAGTCACAAATAATGGTACCAAAAAGAATTTACATTATTTACTTATTTAATTAAATTAATGTATTTGAGTCAAGATCTCACTATGGCTTAGAACTTGATATGTAGACTAGATTGATCTTGAATTCACAGAGATATGCCTGCCTATGCTTCTTGAGTGCTGGGATTAAAGGCGTACACCACCACACTGGGCCTGGATTTATATTATTTATATAGCAAAGTTAAGGGAAGCTGGAGACCTTGAACTTGCTTTCTCCCATTCTTATCTGAAGTCTGGATAGTGAGCTGAGGACCACAGACCCGACCCTGTTTGGGAATGAGATGGTGATCTGCTAGGATTTGGGAGAGCTCACCTGCTCTGTGGAACGTGGAATGGTTAGCAGGAAGAAGTGATTACATTAGAATGTCCTTGGGAAGAAACCATCCACCAGGCTGCTGCTCTACTAGGCTGGGAACAGGGTCAACACCAGGCCCCAGATTAGCCAGGCTTGTGGAACTGTGTTCACCCACCCGGCTCCATGAGAATCAGATCTGGTCTCGCACACGTTCCGCTGCACTGTTTAGTTTTCCATTTGTATTATTAATCTATGTCTCTGTTTAATTTTCCCAGTGAGGCTGTGAACTCTTGGACAGCAGTGACGCTTTGGGAAGTCGTTAGTCCTTCCCAGGAGGCATAAGCACAGAGAGTGTTTGGTAAATGGGAGTCGAGCGGAAAGGAGTCAGGAAAACATGTCATGGGAGATCGGGGCCATTTGGAGAGCAGCACACTGAAAATGAAGCCCGTCGCTTCAAGAGTGTGTTATTCAAAACAGATGACTTGGGTACATGTTCTAAAACACCACAAAAAGCCCCCATTATGTCCACGCTGTGGTGCTGTGAGCTACCACGGAGAATCTAGTCTGTATTGCAAAGGTGGATCCACCCACCCATGCCAGACAAAGCTGGAAGAATCCTCCCTTCCTTCCCTTTCTCTCTCCTCTTCTCTCCCCTCGCCACCCTTGTCCCTCACACTTTTGTATGACTCAGTCCTCAATCCTTTAGATGGAGCAAGGCCAGACACACCTGTGTTGAGGTGGGCAGTCCCGTATGAGATGCTGGAACCTTTCCCATTGCTGTGACAGATACCCGATGAAGAAAGGGCTTATCTGGGTTTACAGGTGGGGGTACAGCCTGTGATGGTGGGGAAGTCACCCCATGGTGGAAAGACCAGGAGGAGGCTGGTCACACTACTGCACAGCCAGGAAGCAGAGAGAGATCAATAGTGGGGCTCAGCTCACTATCCCCTTTTTATTCAGCCCAGGACCCCAACTCATGGAATGGTGCTGCCCATGTTTAGGGTGGGTCTTCTCACCTTAATTGACCTAACAAAGGTATTCCTTCACAGGTGAGCTCAGAGATTTGTTTTCATGGTGATTTTACATCCCATCAAGTTGACAATCAGGACTAAGTATCTCAGAAACCAAACAGGATGAAGAATGTTTTGAGGAATGTGGACAGTAGCGGTGATGGGAGATTGGCTGTGTAGAGGGAATGGATCTAGAAGATAAATTCACTAAAAACAATGGAAGCTAAGTTTCTCATTGTTGTGGAAGAGAGAAATAAACTAAGGAAGAAATGCTAGAATGAGTTGAACTGATGTTAGGACTTTCAGTGTAAACTCATGGATTTGAGTAAATATACAGAGAAGGAAATAAGTATTTCTGTATATCTATGTGGACATACATTTGTGTAAGCAACCTTACCAACTTTCCTAACTTTGTTATATTTTCAACTATAAATTGCATTAGTTTTTAAATCCATCACTTTTAAATTTATCTGGTGTGTGTGTATGTGTGTGTGTGTGTGTGTGTATGTGTGTGTGTGTGTGTGTGTGTGTGTGTGTATGTGTGTGTGTGTGTGTGTGTGTGTGTGTGTAGAAAGAGAAGAGGTGGCACTTTTGTTTTTGTTTGGTTTGGTTTTGGTTTTTAAAGACAGGGTTTCTCTGTGTAGCTTTGCGTCTGTCCTGGAACTCACTCTGTAGCCCAGGCTGGCCTCAAACTCACAGAGATCCGCCTGGCTCCGCCTCCTGAGTGCTGGGATTAAAGGTGTGCGCCACCATCACTCATCGCTTTTTGTATTTTTTTTATCAACTTGCCAGCCAACTTCCCCAACACTATTTATTGAATAATTCATCTCTTCCCATTGATCTGAGACACTTTCATTATCATATATTACGCTGACTGCAAACATATTAGAAAAGCAACCTTGATGCTTAATGATGGGACAATGCTGGCACATCTTTGTCTCTTCTGCTCTGAGCATCAGGGGCCAGCTTCACCTCTCTCTCTCTCTCTCTCTCTCTCTCTCTCTCTCTCTCTCTCTCTCTCTCTCTCGTGTGTGTGTGTGTGTGTGTGTGTGTGTGTGTGTGTGTGTGTGTGTGTGTGTGTATCAGAAGTCAGCAGTGAGATGTCTTCCTCAGTTCCTCTCTGTCTTATTTCTTGAGACAGGGGCTCTCATAGGATAGTCCAGCTGGCTAATGAGCTCCGGGGAGCTGCTTGTTTCTTACCCTCATTCCTGCTCCCAGTGCTTGGGTTACAGACACATGCAGCTCTCTTTGCTGGCCTTTATGTGGGTGCTAGGGATCCAAACGCAAATCCTCAGGCTTGTGTAGCAGGCCCTTACCAACTGAGCCGCCTCCCCAGACCCCAAAGGATATTTTGAGTTCACCAGACCCTGCCTGTGGGAACTTTTGCCTCAGCAAACATCACCATCAGTTTAACTGCTCAAACGTCACTCAGCTCTCTCTCCCACTGCCTTCCCTGCTCAGCAGGCCTTCGTTCCCACCCCCCTTTTCTCTGCATTTCCTCCAGTCAGGATGCCCCTCCCCCATGTTATCACAACAGCCTTAAATCCTTCAGATCCATCCTTCATACTGATTCCCGAAACACACACACACACACAAATCAATAAGTAAGCATCATATGGGCGTGTCCCTCTGACTCTGCAATTCCAATGCCTTCACGTCCGCTTACTGTCCTAAGCAGTGCAGAATTATGGAGGCTGCTGACTGACCTTCCGGCAGCTCTTCTTCCACCGGCCTGTGCATATTCTACACTTGGCTTTTCAGCGCTGGATTTGAACCTCCGATGGCAGCCCTGTGTCTTTGTTCTGTCTGAACTCTACCTAAAGTGAGCAATTTCAGTCCTATTTGACACATTGCCTAAAAATGACACTGCTCCCCCCCACCCCAGCTCCTTCCACATAGTAACCTAGGACATCATCATTAACCAGACCAAGTCCTTGTCCTTGGGGAGTTTACATCCCAGGAGGACTTTTGTTGGGTGCCGTCAGGAACCTGGTGACAGGAAGGCCATTACTCCCCCTCCATTCATCATCCCTTAGTTGTCAGGGGCCGGAACAGGAGTTCAGACTCCAGTCTGCCCTGAGTCCCTTGTCCTGAGCACCATGCTTTGCTGAGGATTTGGGAGGTGAAAAGATGTCTGGTTCCTCAAGGGGGCTGCTTGGTTGCCACACAGACAAGAAAACAACTTTGTGGCAATGTTGAAAAAAGCCACGGCCCCTTTGCTGCCTCCAGCCACTTAGGAAGTAAATAAAGGTGTCGTGTCTTACATAAAAGTTGGATCTTTGATTCTGAGGCCTGACTTGGTTGTTTGATTACAGAAACTTGAAAGAAAGAAAGAAAGAAAGAAAGAAAGAAAGAAAGAAAGAAAGAAAGAAAGAAAGAAAGAAAGAAAGAAAGAAGGAAAGAAAGAGAGAGAAGGAGGAAGGGAGAGAGGGGAAGGAAGGAAGGAAGGAAGGAAGGAAGGAAGGAAGGAAGGAAGGAAGGAAGGAAGGAAGGAAGGAAGGAAGGGTAGATGCATTTAGGTAGTTTAAAATAAAAGCATTTATTCAGTACTGTGGGCTGAGCCTGAAGTAGGCCAGCTCTCAACCACCTAAGTTACCCTGTCCCTGTTTGCTTTTAATGAGACTCCATCTTACTAAACTGGCCAGGCTAGCCTTGAACCTGTGATCTTCCTGCCCCAACATCCTAAGTAGCTGGGATTGACAGTAGGCCGGTATCACCAGACCCAGCTTCATTAATTTATTTATTCTCAATACTCACAAGAATAATACTAAAGTGATATTATGGTCTTAATTTTAACAGGTGGAAAGACAGACTCAAAAGGGTTAAATAACTGTCCACCATCCCAGGGCTCTTCTTGCATTATGTTTTTAATACGAATTTTATAGACCGTATACAGAACTGGCATGAATTGAATCACTTTGAAAATAAACAGGGACACGTTGCTATTTAAAGAACTTCTAAATGGGCTGGGGGTGTGGCTCAGGAATAGAGCCCATGTGGCGAGAGCACCTATGCAAGATAGATTAATTCAATAAGTAAAACAGGGTTGCTGGGGTGCCGTTTTGAGGTTAAAAAAAAAAAAGAAAGAAGAAAGATGGAGAGAGGATGGTTAACAGGCCCGAGAATGCAAATTGACGAGAGAAATAGCTTCTAACGCTCTGCAGCACAGGAGGAGGACGGCTGATGACAATCCACTGAATATTTTAAAATAGCTGGGAGAGAGGATTTTGAATGTTCTCAACATCAAAAAAGCGATACCTGAGGTAATAGATAAGCCAGTTGCTCTTATCATTCATACATTATATACCTGCATTGAAATACCACACTCCGATAAATACACACAATTACTACGTGTCCAGGCAAAACACAAGTATAGTTTTCAAGAGCTAGATTCTAACCTTGCTTCTTAAAAAAAAAAAAAAGATTCAATATTATTTTAAGTGTGTGTATGTGCATGGGTACATGCATGTGCACGTGTGTGTGTGTGTGTGTGTGTGTGTGTGTGTGTGTGTGTGAACTCAGCTCCTCTCAAACGTCAATCTTTTGCAAGAGTGACATGTGCCGTTAACCACTGAGCCATCTTACTAGCCCTCCTTAGCTTGCTTCTTAAGTCAAAAATAATTGCTAGATACCTCAAAGATTTACATGTAAAACATGAAATCATCACTATCTCAGGAGAATACATGGGTGCATATTTTAATCTGGAATGAGCAGGACTTTTAAAAACATAACACAAAATCCAGAAGTTAAAAAGGAAAAGGTTAGTAGATCTGATGATGAAAGTTTGAGTTTGGAGGCTGAAGAACTGCCTCAGTAGGTCAGAGTGCTTGCTATCCAAACATGAAGACCTGGGTTTGGATCCCAACACCCATGTCAAAAGCCTGACTGGCCACATGCCTGTAACTCCAGGGCTGCGAGAGGCAGAAAGAGGAGGATCTCTATCTTGGGCCCTGCCAGCTTGTCTCAAGTATTCAGTGAGGGAAATAGGGCAAAGAGTTCTAGAGCAGGACACCTGACATCCCCTGGCTTCCAAACCCTTGAACGGGTGTGCTCATTTCCATACATAGGTGTGCATTCAACACACACACACACACCGTAATAAAATGTTTTGTTTGGTTCTAAAGCTCAGCATTGCCCTTTGTAGTGAAATCCCTGCTGGTGATGTTGGACTGTATGATCCGCCAGACTTCTACACAGACATCTTGCTTGACAAGCTTGACTGATTATAACCATTCAATCAGAAACAGGGTGGGGATATGTATTCTCTGTCCTGGGCTGTACAACTTGGTACTTGGGTACTTAACATGGCCAGATGTCTGAAGCTTCAAAAACAGAGAGAATGGACTTGGGAGGTCTAACAGACTTGGCCTGATTGACAAGGCTGAGCGGATGAGCCTCAGTGACCAGATCCCCAGAGTTCTCTGTCAATCCTTCCTTGGTTGTTTTAAGACAAGGTCTAACTGTGCAGCCCAGGCTCAGATTTGACACACTCCCTTCAGCCTCCCCAGGGCTGGGGAGAGTTCTGCACCACTGTTCCTGACAGGCCTTCTCGAAGCTGGGCTTAGGCACCGGAAACAGGAAATGCAAGCCTGAAAAGACAAGTGCAACCTATTTGCTTCTTGAGAGAACTAAATTCTCCTATGGAAGGTACTGCGTTGCTATTTTAAGAGCTATTTAGCTGAAAGGAAGCCATAACTGAGTTTATATGGCTTTCCTTAACAAAATTGTGGAATGCTTCAATTTAGAAAACATTAGGGACTGACTTAGAGGTCTGTAGGGGAACTGCTGTGTAGATGCTCATACTTTGTCATTTGTAAAGTGCATATCCTCTATTGAGCACTGTCTCAGGGTGACAAGCATGTACCATCAGGGGACGAGCAATGAATACTTTTTACAATTTTGCTTTTAGTCTCTTCAGTCATTTAAAGTACAGTATTTTAAAACGAGACTTTTAAATAATACTGAAGCTTTCCAACTGGAAAGTTTGATGTATGGCTGTGGATATGAGTGTGGATATGTGTATGGGGGGGTGAGCATGTGGGGGAGGAGTGTGCATGTGTATGAGTGGGGGTGTGAATGTGTGTGTGGGTGTATGTATGAGTGTGTGGGCATGTTAGGGTGTATATGAGTGTGTGGGGTGTGTATGAGTGTGTGTGGTGTATGAATGAGTATAGGAGTGTGTGTGTGTGTGTGTGTGTGTGTGTGTGTGTGTGTGTGTGTGTGTGCTTTTCTCTTCCTTCCTGTCTTTTTTTCTTTTTCTGAGAAAGGCTCTCACTATGTAGCCCAGGTTGACCCTGTACACATTATCCTCTTGCTTCAATACCTAGAATGCCAAGATTACAGGGGGAGCCGCCGAGCCTGGCTCTGTGTGTTTGTGTATTTATGTGTGTAAGAGCAAGAGAGAGAGTTGGAAGGATAACAGCATGACCAAAAGGTTACAACAGCCTGCCTTCAGTCTGAACCCAACAAAAACATGAACAACAACAAAAACATCTTAAAACAACAACAAGAAACTACAGCAGGAGCAGGAGAGAAGGCTCAGCCATTAAGGAGCGCATCCTGCTCTTGCAGAGGATCCAAGTTTGGTTCCCAGCACCCACGTCAGGCAGCTCACAACCACCTATAACTCCAGCTCCAGGGGATCCGACACCCTCTTCTGATCTCCATAGGCACCTCGTGTGCACATACTTCCACACAAATAGGCATAATTAAAAATTTAAGAATAAATCTTAAGATAAGCAAATAAACACAGCAACAACACTTTAGGCTCTGGGTAGTGCCTTCATGCCCTTACTGAGTATGAATGATTCTGGAAAGCTGGTCTTCCCGTTCCAGAAAGATTACCAAGCTGTCACAGCATAAGAAGGAAACAAGAACTTGGGTGACATTCGTCTGTGACTCCAGCCATTGGGAGGCTGAGGCAGGACGTTGACAAGTGTGATCCTGCCTAAAACAAAAGGAAGGGAGGGCAAGGGAGAGAAAGTTCCAGAATGCTTTATCAAGCTGGGCAGCTGATAAGTAAAAGTGAGCCAGAGTACATGTGCAAACACTCTTGAGGAATCCATGGAAAGAGTTGAACAGTGAAACTCAGGGGCTTCACTGAGAGATGGTCCAATAGTTAAGAGCATTTGCTGCTCTTTCAGAGGACATGGGTTCAAATCTCTACACCCACAGAGCAGCTACAACCACCAGTAATTCCAGTCCCAGGGGATCCTATGCTTTCTTCTGGCTCTGCAGGTACCAGGTGCTGGGCAGACAAAATGATCACACACAGAAAATAAAAATAAATCTTGTATATATAAAAGAGGCAGTGAAACCCAGAAAAGACCATGCTTTGGGCAAAATCAGGAAATGCAAAGAGGACAGAGCTGTTACAACTTAGGGATAAATGCCCTTGATGCCCTATAAGCTACTAAGTCTGAATACTGTCACCATCTAGGGCTCCTTCCAGAGTCAGTGACCCCCAAGTACTCTCTGTACACATCTGCGGCAGAGACTACTATGAATTATGGCCAATTGACATTTGGAAATAACAGTGATCTTGTAGGAGGGCTAATGCAGGGAAATGGAGATGAATTCTCAGTTGGTGCAGGCGAGGAGTGGAGAGCCTGAAATGAGAGAACACTGACATCTGCCTTCAAGATCCTATAGAGGGACTTGGCAGTGCTCAAGCCTTTCTGAAAGGAAGAAGAAAATGCAGCTTCCCTGGCTTAATTGCTTGGTGCCCCCTGGAGGAGTAAGGAAGATGGTCTACCCAGCCTTGTTGTCTCTGCCTTGAATATGGAGCTTCTGTACTACTGGAAACTCTTTCCAGATCAAGATAGGCAGTGAGCTCCAGACAAGACCAGAACTCTTGGGGAAGAGAGCTCTCAATAGACTTGAGTCTAGACAGACGGTGTGCAGCATGTGTAAGCAGTGACAGCCGGGTCAGGGACAAGAGCTGTGGATGTTCTTCAAGAGTTCCAGCACAGGCCGAGTACAAAAACCTCCACACCGCTGGGGTAAGACCCCAACACTACAAAAATGGTAGATATCAGAAACAAAACGGCAACAGGCCCAAGTCCAATCTCAACAATAGCCCACACTTACTGTGTACTAAGGCGTAGGGCAGAGCACTTTACAGGGTTGTCTCACTTAGGAACTTGAAGGAGATGGTCTAACATTTGAGGTCGTATCCCAAGGCATATGACGCTTCAGTACAAGAAGTTAAGTGCCTGAGGACTTTGGAGCAAGCAGTCAGATGGAATCAATTATAGGGCTACACACAAAATTGTTAAGCTAGAAAAGAAAAGGACCCATCACGGAAGAAAGTGGAGAAGAAAGCACGGATCCAGCTTTCTGTGAAGGAGCCATTGCTGGGCATGGAACATCAATCAAAGCTCCCGCTGCCAGCCTGAGAGCAGACCCCTAATTGCATCCAGCTGCTAAGATTAGGGGCAAGTAGCAGGAAATGCCTATCCAGACCACTGGAAGCCACCAGGACCAACGGGACAGTCAGTCACTAAACTGTGAAAAGGCAAAGGCCCAACTTCAGCCCTTAGTGTTCTGAGAAGGCCTGTGGGTGGCATCTTGCCAGCCACAGGGTCAGTCAACCCAGAAACGAACATGGAAAAGGGTTATCTATAAAACTACTGAACAAGATTGTCCCTTGGTGGGCACTGTAGAGGACAACACTGTACGCATAGGGGCTGTGTTCAAGAAGAAAGCCCGCCCTTAGTGTCCCCAAGGTAATCCATCTTCATGGTGAGATAGGCTAGCCAGACAGAAGGGCGGGAAGGGAAGTGACGAGAAGATGGTGCTGTGTAGAACTGTATCACAGCAGGGCATCGGGTGACCACTCAAACTGTAAGGATAAAAGCTGCTCCACGATGGCTGGGACTATCCTGGTCAGCCTATCTAACCACCAACTGTTACTTGCTCCATTCTTTTTTTTTTTTTTTTTTTTTTTTTAAGGTTTTGCGAGACAGGGTTTCTCTGTGTAGCTTTGCGCCTTTCCTGGATCTCGCTCTGTAGACCAGGCTGGCCTTGAACTCACAGAGATCCACCTGCCTCTGCCTCCCGAGTGCTGGGATTAAAGGCGTGCACCACCACTGCCCGGCTCTGCTTGCTCCATTTTAATGGCATCTCTGTATCACCAGCTTTGACTATTCCCGTCACACACTTGTTATCATGACACATCTAACCCCACCCCCATCCCCATATTAGGATTAAGAAAAAGAGGAAATAAACACTATTCTGGGAAAATCTTAACCCATCCCTAGAACTCACCTACACCCTTGCCTTAGCTTCACTTCCATCTAAGTTAACTCTTTGCCGAAAAGCCCATACTCTCCTGAAGGTGTGCTTTTGCTCTGTGATAAAAGTTTCCTTCTGCTTTCTTATTTCATCTTGTCTCTAGATCCTTTCTCTGACTGTCAAGAACCTAGAAACACTGATAGAGGCTTTGCGTTTCCTATTCCTGAGACTTCCTAAACCTTCATGGCTCACAACGACAGAATCTGACACAACAATATCGCGTAGGATACAACCTGCTCCTGTCATAATAGTAGGCTTGAGGCATGCAGAGAGTTGAGGGTAGCAGAGTGAGATGGGAAAGGAACAAGGAGGCTATGGTGTTTAAACAGGGCAGGAAAGTGGATTGCAAGCAGTTATTACTTCTCCATCTCACCATGACCTATTCCTGACAGCCATTTTTCACAAGAATTGGATGAGTTTTGTTGTTTTAGCATAAGGGGTTAACCATTTACCTACTTTGGAACTGTAAATACAAAGCTTGAATTTTCTCAGGGAATGGAAGATGTGGATGGCAGTGGGTTGCATTTGAAATGAGAATATAGAACCAAAGAGAAGCCGCATCAACGAGAACCTACTCCATCTACCCTAAGACTTATCTCTATACTGTGGACAGTGGGGTGGCAATCCCAGAAATCTGAGTATCAGCTTCCCGTAACCCCTCTAGACTGTCATCTGCAGAAAACAAGACTGGGAAGGAGCCAAACACAACAACCTCTGAGGACATCCCCACTAGATACTGGAGAATAAGCGCAGGAATTTCAGAGAGTTTTATTACTAAGTGAAAAGAGGTCAAGGAGGGTGTAATTCCCTGAGATAAATGTGCCCTTAGTGTGCATGGGACTGAATAGTCTTCAGGGGGAAACAGCATAAAGCATTGCAGATATAACCCTTTTCCCTTCAGGGAAAGGTGTGCAAAGATTTCATTACTTGGGATTAATGAGATCATCTTGAATAATTCATAATAAATACGGGTCAAAGTCTTGATGTCCCATGGGCTATATATGTCTTGGTAATAATGATAATAGTGGCAGTGTGTGTGTGTGTGTGTGTGTGTGTGTGTGTGTGTGTGTGTGTTAAAAATAGATGTAGAATTAAACCAAATTACTTTACAGAAAACTGTCTCCCAGAATCTCTGCTGGAAGATCAGTAGTTGGTCCTGGGGAGGTTTTGCTTGTTTGTTTTGTCAACCCAATATAAGCTAGAGTCATTTGGAAACGGGGAACCTCAACTGAGAAAATGCTTCCATCAGACTGGCTTGTAGGGAAATGTGGGGGGGGGGCATTTTCTTGATATTAATCAAGATTGATGTGGGAGGGTTCAGCCCACTGTGGGCAGCGCCACCCCTGGCAGATGGTCCTAGGTTGTATAAGAAAGCAGATTGAACAGGAAGTAAAGAGCAAGCCAGTAAGCAGCAGTCCTCCATGGTCTCTGCTTCAGTTCCTGCCTTGAGGTCCTGCCCTGACTTCCCTCCACGGTGGACTGGAAGCTATAAGACAAAATAAACCCTTTTCTCTCCAAGTTACTGCTGGTCATGTTGTTTATCTCAGCAATAGATCGCAGATTAAGAAAACTGTTATCAGTATGTATTTGAAGAAAAGGCTATCAAAACCCTATGGCTGAGAGAAATAAAAGGAGATCATGAAATAATCCATGTACAATTTCAATTGGAGGAATCATAAGTGGAATATCTTTTCTCTAGGTCTAGATGCTATTAACAAATATGCTTTAAAAATAGCATAAAATGCTATAAAGAAGGGAAAAAAAAACAAGCAAAGACTAAGTGATTCTGGACTGTTAGTTTTCAAACTTCCATCACTCCAGCAATAATACCTTGAACATCCGTCTCTATCCTTGTACTTAATATTTTCCTTTAAATTGGTGCACATTTTAAATTTACATATGCTTTTTAAAAGAAGAAACATTATATCAGGACTATAAAAAGAACGCCAGCATCACTTGCTGTAAATAGGAGGCAACAATAAAAACAAGCACTCTTATGTAATAAAAGCCAAAACAACGTTATACAACTCTAGCTAGATACTATTACACATGTCAAAGGCTTTCAGCCTGGGGCCTGCTCTCTTTTCAAAGGGAAGATTGGCAAGTGCTAGCTACACAAGGACCAAATGGACAGTTTCTCCTTGAAATGATAGACAAGGACTAGAAGAGAATGAGGAAGGAAAATCGCTTTCATTGTGTAATTTAATGTCAGTGTCTGGGTACCATGGATGGTGGCTCTTATGACCTATAGCCCGAACCATGATTTGAATTCGTGGATACGCAAGTGTGGGGAACACAGCTCATGACCCTCTGAAATGAAGTAGAAATAAGATGGGAAATCGGAGAAAGGAGGTTTTTATTTATTTGTTTGTTTTTAATTCTAAAAAGCACATTAAGAAAATAGGAGCCGAGGACACCCGAACACAAGGGAGAACAAACAAAACTGGGAGAAAGTTATCAAAGACAGCTCACAAACAAGAGGAGGCAGTCGAAGTCCAACCGGCTCCAGCCGACCTCGTGCTCCATCAGATGCCCTGGCAGTATGAAGGGGAGAGCAGAGAGATACCCAGGGAGTACAAAGGTTAAGGCTATAGGCCGGATCAGTGCCACATGGACCTCTGTTCTTGACGGGGAGGGGAGGGGGTGTGAGAGAGACAGCCGACACCTCTCTAGAGCCCCGTGAGATCACTGCATGACCTACCCAGCTGGCAGAAGCAACAGGACCAACTGGCACATCAGGTATTCCAGCTTCTTCATTTTTCCCTGGTGGGGGAGGGATGGGAATCGGTCCAGCTGCGTTTTACTTCTCAGAGCGCTGGTTTTGCATGCAGACTTTGAATTGCCCATCACTTAATTTGTTTTTCTAGGCGGTAATAAAAAAATGTAATTTATAACTGGTGGGTTCAGTGACCAGCGAGAGTGATAAAACTCCAAACTCAAAGCATTGCTATTCGGTACCTTCAGCAATTCTACTATATAATCAGGTTTACAGCAGGGCGAAGATGGGCCACTTGGGGCTCCTACAGTTGCCATTTATACCTCAGAAAATAGTGCCTAATGATTGGGGAAGGGTGAGTAAATAGAAGACCAATAAAGCTCAAGGTAAAATCTAAACCGATCACATCAGAAGTTACACAAATGCTATCCAACATAGGACTGTTACATTGCCTTAAAAAACTGTACCATCTGGGTTACAATTGTGACTCAAACATGAGAAACCTAAGCACTTTATATTATACCTAACATATAATGTAAATATTTTTAATGTTTTACTTTTATAGTATTTGTAGGGAACTGTCTCCAGTTCTGACATCACTGCTGTGCTAAACAGCTTCAGGTGTCCGGGACACCTTCAGGGCAGAGCTCTTGTCCTAAGAAGCTCTGAGGTGTCCGGGATACCTCGCCCTCTAGGGCTGAACTGTCTCCTCGCAGTTTCAGCCATCAATTTACTAACATTTGGTGCCGAAACCTGGGACACCAAACCCAGAGCTTTTGCAGTTTACTAACAGTATTTAACATATTATGCCCTCCCTTTTAAGACAGAGTACTGCTATGTATCCCAGTCTAACCTTGAACTCAATTATATAGCCCAGGCTGGCCTCAAAGTCATGATCTTCCTGCCTCAGCGTTCCTAGTATTGGGATTACAGCTGTATACTACTACATCAAGCCCTCCTCTATTATATCTTCTTAAGATTCAAAACAACATCTCTAAAGAACTAGTCCAAATGCAGTGTTCTAATTTTTATTTTTTCTTTCTTTTTTTTTATTCTCACACTGATGTATTGAAGGAGGGAACCATATTTACAAAATTTTCTCTATTTTAATGTGCAATTAAAAATGGAGTACTTTAGGGCTGGAGAGATGTCTCAGCAGTTAAGAGCCCTAACTGTTCTTCCAGAGGACCCAGGTTCAATTCCCAGTACCCACAGGATCGCTCACAACCATCCCCTGGTAACCCAAGTCCCAGGGGATCTGATGCCCTCTCTTGACCTCCTTGGGTACTGCACACATGTACTGCATAGACATACATTCTGGCAAAATACTCATACACATAAAATAAAAATAAATAAAATTTCAAAAAAAAAGCAGGATTTTGCATTCGTAAAATGTATTACAATCTAGTCACCCATCATCACCATGACTCTCCAAGGCAAGTAGACTTTATAGAGGAGTATCAGGCAAGGCTGAATGCTTGCCCCATGCACACTCAGCCTATAAATGCAGGTGACATTTGAAATGAGCCTCAATTGAAGGTGGTGTTCTGCCTGGAGAGGAGAGGCTGGCTGTCTCCTCAGACCTTACAGATGGCCTTATCTCATTAAGATGCCTCGGTTTGTAGGTGGTAGGTATTGTGTGAGAGACTTTTCCTGAGGAGATGTAACACATATCTACTCTCCCTAGAAAGGGAATTCACAACAGTCCAAAGTAATTATTGCACCAAAGTCCAACTTGGGGAACCAGTGAGGTGGGGTTACCACTAGGAATATGGACGAAGGGCTACTTACAGGAGCAGGGATGACTCCAAAGGAGCTGTATCTTGGAAAGCCCCCCAAAGCACAGGTGATGCCTCACTAGAGTAACCCTCAAGCTCTCCGCATAATGGCCAGGCCACTCCACAGGTCCAAAAGGTCTCTCTGCAGTGTGCCTGGTCAGTCTCCCAGCAGCTGAGTACAGTTTCTAGAAAGCCGAGGAATGTGTCTTTCAGAACCCTGCAAGTGGCACCTTTCCCAGTCATGGGATGTTGGTTTACCACCTGGCTCTCAAAAGCCTTCTTCTACCTCTCCAAGGGAATGTTTCAATTCCCATACATAGTAGGATCTGTTCCCAGCTTGTCCCAGACTTGGTTCTCAGAGATGAGTGACTACTAAACGTACAAGAGACGGAAGCCTAAACCACAAGGCTGGTTGATGTATTGTGAGAACCAATGTCACTTCACAGACCAGTCAGATCCAGCCTCTGGTATCGCCAGTGTGTACTGTCGCTGCTGGCAGGATTATATGTGATGACAAACGGCACAAGGAGACTGGATGTTGGGTACGATGGGAGGAAGGTGGCAGATGTAGAGTAGGGGACAAAGAGGAAAAAGGGCACGGCCTGATGTTTGCAGTGTGCCTTTCAGCATTGTTAACATTACGTTATCACCAGGACTTACTGCCATCGCCGGTCCCAGTCTAGAAGGGAGGAGACGTAGGCACAAGGAGATGGATTATCTTGCCCAAGCATTTGTTTGATTTTATTTGTAGGTATTGCTTCTTAAAGTGTTGTCGCCCTCAAGCCAGGAACTTCTCATTCCAGCAATAGAGAACCATGTCCTGGAAGACGAGGGCTTGCTAGTCACGGACCTGTCTGTAGATAGAAAACCCCACTTTGGCACTTGGGAGGTAGAGGCAGACAGATTAGGAATTCAAGGTCATCCTGTGCTACGGGAGATCTTATCTCAAACAAAACAAAACACCCACGTTAAGGACCAAGTCAGTTTTACCTGCTTTGAGTCTTGGCTCCTGGACTGGCAACATCAGCTGTTTATGTTATAAATCCACTTACAAGATCCCCAGCCCCCACAACATGTGGCCCTCTCTATTGGGTCTCTTCCATTATGAAGCTAGCCAGGCCATGGATCATGCCTTGAATTTAAAGTTTTCAAGACACTTTTTGGAATTCTTTACTTAAAAGTGACATAAATACCCTATGACTAATATTTAATTTGATGAGCAGTAGTCGGGGACCCTTATCCTTCCTCCTTTTGCAGTTTTATCACTGCACATTAAGTTTTAGAGGTTTAAATATGTCATCTCGTCAAGACTCTGTAAGTTTTAATTATCAAAGCGGCGACATCAGTTTTTACCAAAAGCAGAGTGACCTTATTTTACAGCTGAAACAAAACCCAGAGCTCCGTCCCAGCAGCAGCCACTTAATAGGTCATTCCATAAAGATTTATCTATACTTAGTGGGTGGAGGACACTTTCAAATAGGGTCAAACCAAGTACTTGCTTATCTTTAATCACTTAAGGCATGCCAGGATTTCCTTCCATTAAGGGCTGCATCTTGGTTAAATGACGTTTTGTTTTTGGGATGACTCAAAAAAAAAAAAAAAAAAAACCAAACAAAACAAAACACAACAAAAAAACTACTGCATTCAACAATTTAGAGGATAGAAAATTCAGCAACCAATTTTAATATAACCGCGGGGGAAACAAAAACAACAAGCTAGTTTTCTTTTATTTCAGCAGAAGGGAGCCTCTCTATGGGACCGGAGGAGCAGGCAGTGTTTCATAACTGTATTTATACACCTGGCATAAGAAACGAATCCTCCAGAATGAAAGCAAAATCTAGGGCAGAAATAGCTGGGTGTTGGAGGGAGGTGGGCATGCGTGTAGGAGAGAGGGTGAGGGACACGCGTCTCCTGTCTCTTAGATTTAGAAATATCAATTTCGACCTGTCTTGTTGCTTATGCCTAGTTCGCTGCTGTGCAGTTCTTTGAGGAGATGTGATTAAAATCCTCAGCCTCTGCATCCCGACCCCCACTCCCACCAGCCCCCTTCCCTAGCAAAATCTGTTGCCAGCGCCTTCTCTGTGGTCCTTTCTTGTGTGGGTTCTCTCTGCGGACTAACAGCTAAATCAGGAAAAGGTCTTGGCCACAGCTCACTGCTTCAGTGACTGCTCTGAGGCCAGCTGGGGACTGACAGCCTCAGTCCCCCCCCCCCCACTGGCCACACAGATGCGACTGCCTTGAAAGGCGGATGCTTGCCTCTCTTTACCTCGTGCAGAAAAATGAAAACGGGAAGTGCGTGGATCGCTCATGCAGTTGCCCCCTGCTCGTTCTAGGAAATAGAACCAAAGAAATGTTCATTAGGAGCGAGACATGGCTTTTCTTAACAAATAAACATTTCACATGCAGAGTCAGTACCAAATGTGGTTTGCAGAATTCTCTGAAGAAAAAAAAAATTAAATGGCCATTTTTTTTAAAAAAAAAAATCTTCCTATCAGTGAGGAGCTGAGGTAGTGGTGGTGCGGAGGCTGGAGGGTAAATGCCTGGTATTTAGAGAATAGGCCTCATTTTCTTGATTTTACAAAACATCGTTAAAACACACATAAGGCTTTATAAATTATAATTTTGTCATTACAGAGAAGAGTACCCTTTCAAGCATGTTTTGGAGGAGGTCTGTGGAAAGGGGATTTTTAATGATTGTTTGAAATATCTTAGTTGGCCGCTGGAACTCTCTGTCATGTAGAGTGTCATTTGTCTGCTTTCCCAAGCCCACCTTTCCCCACCAGGGCAGAGATGAAAGGCTGCCTGTCCATTGGAGACCAGAACCAGCGACAGAAGCCCCAGCTGACTACCAAATGGAATCCACATCCTGTGGCCCTGACAGGGGTGCGTGCCCTCACAGCCCACCTTGTTCTGGCTCTTTCTCTGTAAGCATGTTCTGTTGCTGAGTAGCCTCTTGGATCTGCCTGAGTAGATGTTACTCCTCAGTGCAGGAGCTTGCTGGGACCTGCGTGCCTAAATGAGAGGAGACAGGCGAGCCTTCCCACCCACGATCTTGCCATGTAATCATGGCATTCCCTGCACAGTGGGAAGGCAGAGAGCCTGCTTCCTGCAATCCAGATGTCATGTGACCCTGCAGTACCTCTCCTCCAGATTCCTTAGGCTGAGAGAGACTTGTAGCTTAATGAAGGACCAGAGGAGCTTAGCCTCACAAACCAGACTCAGAATGGGAATCCAATGATGGAAGGCAGTGGGGCAGGTGTGTGTGTGTGTGTGTGTGTGTGTGTGTGTGTGTGTGTGTGTGTGTACGTGTGCACAGGGGTAGGGGAAGACCAGTGTCATTTGAGTCCAGGCTGAGTAGTCAATAGTGTAGTCGATCCTTCCTGGGGATATCTAGTCCCTCCATTGTTTCAGTGACAGTCCCAAGTCATTTCATCTGTGAAATGGAAATGACTTAAGTTCTGAGAAGCATATATGAGAGCCAAAGTTAACTGCTTGGTATATAGTTAATGCTCAACAAATACAAACTATTATCAGTAAAGGCAGAGAGGCATGGGGTTTTCAAACATAGCAGCCGGGCATGGTGGCCCATGCCTTTAATCCCGAGAGCCTTAGTGGGACAATACTTCAAGTAAGCTCATGCTTGGTCTGACTTACCCAGGCAGCGGAAGCGGCCCCCTCCTGAGAGCCCATGGTGCTCTGCCCATGCCTTGATTATAATGTTCTGAGGGCTGCAGTGAACTCCTGGCAGAGCTTCAGAAGTCCCTTGCTCTTCTCTACCCATGAGTCTTTGCAAACCGGGTCAGAGGCAGGCAAATCTCTGTGAGGTCTAGGCCAGCCTGGTCTACAAAGTGAGTTCCAGGACAGCCAAAACAAAAAAACCCAAATGCCACATGGCACGTGACTGGTGATTCTGCTATCTTTGAACCCATTTCTTGAATGGGCAAGTGGTGGACATATTTAACTTAGTTTTAAAGTACATCTTTGACTTCGGTGCTGCAAACATTGGTTTTGTGTGGCGCTAACTTCTGCGCAGAGGAGTAGGTACGGAGGCACGCTCCCAGCTGAGCGTTTCTGCTTCTGCTACGCCTGGCCTCTACAAGTTGTCTAATGAATATTTATGAACCAGTACTAACCCATGTGTACCTCAGAGAATCGCAGCCCAGTGTCCTCTGACCTTTCATCCCGACTCCCCTGTTTTCTGGGGTCTTGATACTGACAATTATGGCTGTAGCATCTATTTTTATTAAACGAGAAAGGGACAAAATTAGGGAAATGAAAGGCGGCTTGGGTGCACTTGGCTCCGCTGCTTTTTAAAGCGCGTATTAACTATTAGCGTTAGCTTTGTTCTGGGCATTCTGCCAGCTGCTCTTCTCATTGCTCTATCTTTTAGTCATTTCAAGAACATAAAAGGAAGTTATTTCAGCTGAGGATCTGAGAAGTTGTGCGGTCTCTTCGAAGCTAAACAGCTTGAAATGGTAGAGTCCTAAGCTATCAATAGCTAGAAATACCTATTTTTCACCTCTCAAATATTTTGGGGGGCCCCCACTATGTGCTACGTACTTTGCTAGGCACTAAGGGCACAGTGAGGAATGAAAACAGACAGCTCCCGGTTCTCACAGGGGTGCTTGCTTACCGCGGAAGGCTGACAGTATACGGGCCATTGCAATTCAGTATCACAATATAGAGGGTGTGGGTGGGAGAGGTCTTGCTGGCGAGAAGGACCGGATTTGCAAAGATTCACGGGTAGAGAAGAGCAAGGGACTTCTGAAGCTCTGCAAGGAGTTTCCTGCAGCACTCAGTACATTATAATCAGGCATGGGCAGAGCACCATGGGCTCTCAGGAGGGGGCCACTTCCGCTGCCTGGGTAAGTCAGACCAAGCATGAGTTTACTTGAAGTATTGTCCCACTAAGGCTCTCGGGATGTCTCACAAAGTAGTAATAATGGGCTCTGGGGTGATTGTGTTCATTTCCACGATTAGAGTTTTTCAAAATGAAATGGAATTGAAAGACTCTCCACAGTTATTCCTTTTTCTTGGCCCCCATCATGAGCTGAAGGGCAGCCTTGACTGGGTCAGAGCATGTAGAATAAGATATAGTGGTGTGTATACGCATTCATGTGTACGCATGGGTGTGTGTGTGTGTGTGTGTGTGTGTGTGTGTGTGTGTGTGTTTATGGTGCATGTGGGAACCAGTGTAAGATGATGTGTGTTATGGACACAAATCTCTCCTTATGATACCAGTTGACCCTGTATACCTAATACTTGTCTCTGGCTGTGTCCTTGAGCTACACAGGTTTTAAAGGTTCATTGAGGCTCCTTATAACCCTAGGAAGCAGGATCAACTATGTCTAGTACTTCCCTTGAGGAAACTGAGGCACAGATATATTAAGAGATGTGTGTTCACACAAAGAGTCGACGGCAGAGCTCAATATTTAAAGCCGGGACAGGCTGGCCTCAAGTGGGTGGTATGATAGAACTGTGAGATGCTCATGAAATCAGTCGTGTCAATTAAATGCAAGTCTTGGTTCTCTGTCTGGCTGTTTATTTATGGACAGTCTCGTGTGTATCCTCCAGTACTATCCTCCATCCCAGATGTTAGAGTCATTAGCAGATGTTAGAGTTTGTGATTGTCGTTAGCAGAAAAGCAAGGTGCCCTTTCCACCCTTGTGAGCTGTAATGGAGTGGAGGCCTGCCTGTGCTCGGTGGCACTTTTCACCCAAGCCTGAAGGCAAAGCTCAATTCTCCCCTGAGGCCCCCACAGAGGCTCAGCCAGAGATGGGTGGTGCCGACACCGGCAGTTGCGTGTTTCTAATGGAGCACTGTAGGGCTCGTTATGTGACCAAGTTCCACTCCAGATTCTAATTTAAGGGCTTAGAGTAGGGACTGGAATGCCAAGATTTAAAAACAGGACAAACTCCATGTGTGAATATGATATATGGATAAGAGGATATGATATACAGATAAGAGAATATGATATACAATAAGAGAATATGATAGACAGATAAGAGGGCCTTAATGTGTCTTGTTAACAGAGAACAATAAAGAATTCCTGGCATCACACATGATGATGACAATGATGACGATGATGATAACAAATTAAGATAGTTGAATCAAAGACTATAAATGCTTCCATGAAAACTTATGACTTAAATGCCCCCCAACCCTTTTTTGAGACTGGCTCTCTCCTAGTATAGGCTGGACTTGAACTCTCTTTGCAGCCAAGGTTGACCTGAACTTCTGAACATTTTGCCTCTGCCTCTTGAGTACTGGGATTACCTTTGCACACCACTAAGCTTAGTTTATGGGAATCAAAACACATGGGGCAAGCATTTTACCAACTGAGCTACGTTTCTAGCCCCCATTCTGTGATTTCCCTAGAAACGTATTTGAAGGTCTACAGTTCCCAGCCTTTGTTATCCCAGTGTTGAGATCCTTGAGGTTTTGTTTGTTTGCTTGTTTGGTTTTGTTTTGTATTTTAGACAGAGTCTCACTGTATAGCCTACACTGGTCTCAAACTCACAATCCTCCAGAAGCGAGCAATTCTTTGTAGAAAGTGGTGGCCTGACTTAGTTATCATTTCCCCCTGTGTTTCTAATATAAAACCAACTCCAGATCTTCATCCTTTGGTCTGTCCTCCTTACATATTCTTTTCTTGTATATGTATGGTGTATGTATATGTGTCTGTACGAGTGTTCAGATGTGTGTGGGAGCACCTGTGTGGGCACATGTACTCTTGGGTACGGAGGCCAGAGGCTGACAGAAAGTGTTTTCCTTGGTCATTCACTAACATTTACCTTATTTACTAAGGCAGAGTCTCTCCCTGAGCTGAGCCCAGGAGCTTATCAGTTCACCTAGTCTAGCTAGCCAGGCTCCCATTCCATCTCCACCTCCTGAGCCTGGGGTCATAGAGATCTACCACACACACACTCAGCATTTATGTGGATGCTGAGGAGCCAAATGCTAGTCATTAGACTTGTATAGGCAAGTCCTTTCTCTGCTGAACCACCTCCCCAGCCATTCCCCTACATGTGCTATTCAGGGCATTCCCCAGCGTTCCCAGTGTTTGGATTTAATCAGCCCTGAGTTTTAATGGTTACCCTGATGTCCCCAGCTCTGCCCTTACATCTGCAGTGAGTGTTGTACTGTTCCATTAGCAGATGTGACTATGCTGTTCAGGGGCTGCTTCCTCCACTACGCAAGCTACCTGCTGGGATCTCCAGTAGGAGAAGAGAGGGAGAGAGATTCAGGAGACAGCTTTGCTCAAATAGCCGGACATTTGAAAAGCCTTCATTTCCCCCAAAACTCATAGACAGAAGGTAGTCATTGTCTTGTGGTGACACTGGGTGCTTGGCTGAAAAAGGAGAGAAAACCCTCCACACTCTTTCCTACTTCCTGGTTCCTGTGCTGTGATGATGGCGAGACTGCTGGTGTGGAAGTGAGCTGGCAGCTAATTCTGCCTTGAAGCTTGGTGGGTCTTCCAGGTAGTGTGTGTCAATCCTAGGAAGTGTTCACATCTGCTCATGCATTGGTTTGTCTGTCTATCTATCTGTCCATCGGTCCCTCCCTCCTTTCTTCCTTCTTAAATATACATTTCCAGGAAACACAAAAGTTAGAAGGAAATTTCACCTGCCACTCATACAAAAACAAAGAGAATCCAACTTTATTAAGTTTTTTTTGATAACTGAGAAATATAATTTTATGCAGTCTTTTCCCCCCATGCTGTTGAAAATCAGTACCTTAAGATAATTTGGGGGGGGGGCAGGAGACTATAACACATCCATTCTGCAATATCCATTATACTGAAGATGGACAGTAAAGCATTTGGATGGCAGGGACTCGATGTGCTCAGCCCGGGCAACTTTATTTATCAACATAAAATCAAAATCACATTTCAGTACAATTAGAATACCACCACATTTCTTCTCAAGAGTGAGAGTTCTATAACTAGCTAATAACTCCCCATGCTTGAGGTTGGGTGGCACCATATAGTGACTGGCTACAGGGAAAGCCTCCGTCCCTAAAGGAGAGGAGCTCATTTTGCTGTTTTGCTTGCACTGTCTCTGATAAGAAAGGGCGGCAGTTTTAAAAATTACGTGCTCTTAATGAGGTTGACGGTGGCTTATACAACAGATGCCGTAAGAGAAAGTTAATGGAATATTAGGCTTCAAGTAAGTGTTAATTAAAAAATCCTGACTATTTATTGTTTTCTCGGAACGCATCCTTATCATCATTTAAGAGACAACATGAAGCTTAGCATGGTAGTGTATGCCTATAATCCTAGCACGTGAGTTCATGCCTGCTTTACATAGCGAGTTTAAGACAGCCATAGTGAAGTCCTGTCTTACAAACAAGGCAAAACAACAATAATAAATGATAGCGCTGGAGTCACACACAACCTCGTTATGACTCGATTACAATCCAGAAACTTTCCAGTCTGCAGACTCGCAGGAAAATTCCCTTCAGTGGTTGCAAAAGTTCTCATGCCTATTTGGGCAGTCATTACAGGCTCCAACGTTATTCACATTTTTAGTAGATTAGGCTGAAATTGCATAGCACACTTGGAATGTTAAAAAATCTACACCTCATTTGCATTTGGGAATTACTATAAAGTAAATACAAAACCTTACAATTCATAATTGGAAATCTGTAAATCCTTTAAGCTCTTTTCATGCTTGGAGCTGCCAAGTTAAATGCCTTTGGAATAATAGCTCCTAATGTCCAGCATTTTATACCCCAGTTTGGATGTATAATATGTGCTCATCTCCATCCCCCTTTCTCATCCCAGTTACCGCAAAACCATTGTTCTCTGAAGAATAATTACCACTTGTAAATGCAAACATTAGTTTAAGGTAATTAATAGCAACCAGTAAAAAGAAAGGGATTTGTGCACCATGAAATGTATGCCTGAAAATTCATGGTAAACTGGGCAAGTTTGATTGCTTTTATCCTTTTTTTTCCTTTGGTGTAGGGACTAACCTCAGGCCCCAACATGTGCATTCAGTTGATCAGTTACAACCCTTGCCTTGGCTTTTCCTATTTATTTATTTTTTAATATTTATTTTGTCTATGTGTGCGCATGTGTGCCTGAGTGAGTTTATGTGTGTCATGTGCATGCAGGTGCCTGTGGAGGCCAGAAGAGGATGTCACATCTCCTGGAACTGGAGTCACAGGTGGTTGTGATCTGTTCCACGTGAGTGCTGGGAACAGACCCCAAGTCCTCTGCAAGAGCTATAAGTACTCTTAGTGGCTGAGTCATTTTCTACACTAGATTTACCTGTTTTTAGTAGCAGTTGTATATAACAAAAACTCAGGATTGGTTTATTCCCTCTGTAGTTAAGCATACAGATATTCCTGAAGGTCCATCATGCATCATTATTATATGAAAAATTATAATCAAGTTTGCAGACAGTTTTCTTGTATCATCACGGTGTGGCTCCCTCTAGTTTATCAAAGCATCTCTACACACGATTTTGGAGGGTGGAGTTTGTGGGCCAGCTGGGAGAGCACTTGCCTAGCATGTATGAGACTCTGAATTCAGTCCCCAGCATCACACACAAAAAAGTGCTTTTCGATGGATTTTTAAAAATTGATGGACTTACTTTGTATATATTGAATATAATTTGACTTTTCAATGGGCAATTTGAATGTCAAAATTGAGGGGAGGAGAGTTTCAAACACTGTAACCAGAAGGAAGGAAACGGTATCTACTCCCTCCCCCCATCCCTCAAAACCCTCAACACAAGCAGCTCTGCTTCCCCCACTTATTGCCATGCCCCAAGTGGCCTCTGCAAGCTTGTGGATGCTAGCCTCATCTGCCATCCAATCAGCCATGCTAGCCGGGTGCTTCCTGAAAAGCCTGTCGGTCTTTGCCGAGGATTCTCCTATCATTCAGGCCATCAGGACCTTCCTGTTGGATGGCAGAGTCTTCTAGCTGATCTGTCTGTGGTAGTCCAAACCACCCCAAAGTCCAGTCTCTATTTTATAGTCAGAGTGACCCTTCTAAAAATGGATATCTGATCTAATCACGCCTCTGCTTAGAACTTTTTAATGGCTTCCTGGTGCTTTCAGAATAAAGCCTTCCGACTTTAATGTGGCCTCCCTCGAGGCCCTTCATGATTCAATCCCTATTACTTGTTTCTTGGTCTGCTTGATTTAGCAGTTTCTGATTGTTAAAAATGCCTAGCTGTATGGTGAGCTTGTCAATTTTTCTTTGGAACTTTGGCCATTCTTCTTTCTATAATTGAAAGCCATGGTGTTGGGTACATTAGGTTTCTTGGTAAAGACTTTTATTATTATACTATGTATTTGGTGTAAAGGATTACTGTCTGATATTTATCGCTTTATCAGCTGTCTTTTGTTATTGTTTTAATATATATCTTGTTATAGCACCTTTCTGTAGTGTACTTTGTGTGTTTCATGCTAACATCACCTACTTGAATATTACTTTCATTTATTTTTTGTTAAATTTAAACCAATATAATGTTCTATGTCTTTATAAAAAAGTAATTTCATTATGTTTATTATACTCACTACTATCTATTTGGATTTAATTCTATTCTGTGTTTTTTTGTGGCTATATTATGTTTATTTTGCTTCCTGCTAGATGATTAGTTTCCTATATTAACTCTCTTCAATTCTTTGCTACCAAGTCTCTCTGTTGATTAAGAAGCTCTGGATTTTCACTGATAAAAAACACCCAGAATATAGACTGATCAGACTAGTGGCATGGTAGCCTAGCTATCTGGGAGGCTGAAGTGGGAGGGTCATTTGAGCCCAGGAGTGGGAGACTTGTTTCGACTACATAGTGAGAGCCTCTCTCAAAGGAAAAATAGACTTCAGAGAAAGTCGTTATTCCTGCCTTTTCCCAAATATGACAAAGGTCTTAGAGCTCTCCAGCTGTCCATTTTATATTTACCCTCATGCATTTATTTCTTTTGTTGCTTTTTTTGTTTTTGTTTTTTCTTTTGAGTCAGGCTTAGCTTTGGCCACCTGAGTACTGGGGTAACAGGTGTGTTCTACAGACATGCCTAATGTTTCCGTGTATTTAAAAAAAACAAAACATGAAGGTGGGAATTATTTAATCCTACTTAATATTTTATTAATTCCTTCCCTCATCAGTAGCTCTTCTCTCTTAAGCAAGTGGCTTTTTATTTGTTTTTGGTTGGTTGGCTTTGCTTTAATGGTTCTTTTGGTATAGCACTGTGATCTGTAAACTCTCTTGGCTTTTATGAACGAAAGTGACTGTTTCACGTTCTTCCTTAAATGACAGTTTCTCTGGAAACCAAACTCTAAGTTGATATTAGATTCATTCAGCACTTCTGGCATACTCAGTTGTCTTCTTTGAGAGTCTAGCTATAGTTCCTCTGCAGATAACCAATATTTTCCCTTTAATGACTTCCCTTTACTCTTCATCCTCTTGATCTGTGACTTCATGATCTTGTAGTAAGTGTTTGTCCTTATCTTCGTATGAACTTCTGATGTTTTCCATGAGAAAACTTTGAGCTGCTCACACCCCCTTAGGTATAGCTTTTCTATCCTTCCTGGCAGTTTTTCTTATTGGAATATTCCTATTCAATGTAAGTCAGAGTAACTCAGTGTTAACCTCACGGATCTGAAAACCTCCATCTAATTTCCAGGCCTCTTTCTTTTTCTTGACTCTGTTCTGGGCGAGTTTTTGGTGTATTGATGGAGTCCTTTTTCTCTCTGTGATTTGTTAGCTCAGACTAGTGGACTACATAGACTTCAGAGAAAGTCTATTAGTTTTCTACTTTTTCCCAGTTTAATAACCATGTTTTTATTTTGTAAGATTTCTATTAGTTCTTTTTCATTTTTTCCTGTTTTTTTATTCATGCTTTCCATAACTTCTTGTCCTTTTAAAAGGGATGTTGAACCTTCATTTTATTAACTTGAAAAAGCAAATGTACTTAATTTTAAAGACCTTTGTCTGCGGCCAGAGAGATGACTCAGTGTCTAAGAGCACTTAACTGCTCTTGCAGAAGACCGGAGTTCAGTTCCCAGCACCCACATTAGACAGCTCACAACTACATGTAATTTCAACTCCAGGGAATCGAATGCCCTCATCTGGCCTTTAAGGACACTCATACTCACAAGCATACACATGTGCATGCACACATACACATAAATTTTAAAAAATAATAAAGCTTAGCCTTTGGGGTACCTACCTTCATGTACACATATCCATACAAACACATATACATAATTTAAAATTAAAGGTCTTTTAAAAAAAAATAAGTAAATCATGCTAGGTGTGGTGGTGCATTCCTTTAATGTCAGCACTCGGAAGTGCGAAACAGGAAGGTCCTTACAAGATCAAGGCCAGCCTGGTCTACATATTGTGTTATATAGGCCAGAAAGATTACTTAGTAAGACCCTCTCTTTCTCCCTTTAGTTTTTTGAGACAAGGTGTTTTTGTGTAGTCTTGGCTGTCCTGGAACTAGCTCTGGAAATCAGGCTGCCCTCAAACTCATAGAGATCTGCCTGACTCTGCCTCCTGAGTGCTGAGATTAAAGGTGTGTGTCACAATGATAGCTGAGACCCTGTCTTTAAAAATAAGTAAGTAAGTAAGTAAATAAATCTTTAAAAAGCTCTTTCAGTTTGTAGAGTTAGTTTCATCTGGAGAACACTCCTGTTCTGAGTGTTTCTTGGATAGCTTTCTTGGTGTTAGACATTTTTATGTATTTATAACCTGACAGTTAAGGTCACTTGGAAGAGGGCATTTCTGCTTGCTTTTTTTCTGGTTTGTGTTAGCATATTTTTTCCTCTCCTCCTGTGCTTCCTCCTCCAAAGTCAGTCATTTTGCCTCCATTTGCCTCCTAGGCCTCAGTTCTAGGATCAGCTCTAATGTTAGTATTAGGATGCTCCCACCTCATCCAGTGAAGTTGGGGACACCACAGAACCAGCTGTGTGGCTTGGTTCCTGGGTCCAAGGCAGGCTTTGTCCTCCTGCTTCCCCGGCATGGGGTGGCAGTGATATTTTCAGACCCCTTTCATTGGCTCTTACACTCAGCTGGCTCTTGGCTTCTCTACTCTGAAGTCTGCTTTGTTTCTGCCACCCTCCAGGAGACAGAAATCTTGGCTTTGGGGCCTAGACCCCAGTGGGCTCCTGGCTGTAGACTGCCAAGTGTTTTCCGTTTCAGTTCTATTTCTGTTTCAAGAATATGTTTACTTTGTTTCTGAGCCTGGTTGTGTCTTTTTGGTTTTCTCTTTCTGTATTTTAGCTTTATGACTTCTGTTATTTAGAAAGACATCCTTCTTTATTTTTATTTGAAATGTATGGGTGTTTTGCCTACATGTATGTCTGTGCACCTTGTGCATGTAGAGCCCATGGAAGCCAGAGGAGGGCATTGGATTCCCTTGGAAAGGACAGTTGTCAGTTGTCATGTGGGTGATACAAATGGAATCCAGGCCCACTGGACCATCGCTCCAGCCTCCATCACTGAGATTTTTGTGTAGGAAAAGGAATGGTTAGAATATGACCTTGCTGCACCAACTTGAGCAAATATATTCCTGTGTGTGCCTCTCCCTCTTTTCTCTCATTCTTCCATTAGAAGCTTTGCTCTAGAGAAAAAGAACTGCTTTTACTTTCCAACAAGTTACATGCCCTTCTCTGGAACACCAAGTAAGGATGATGTAAGCCATAGAAGACAGTCAGGTGGAGATAAACAAACAAACAAGCAAACAACTCACCATTATTACATAGAAAGCCAGAAACCACTAATTTTTAGATCTGAAACCCAAAAGGGCTTGTTAAGAGTCTCTGATGACCCTTGACTCCTACAAAATCTGACCTCAGAAAAGCCCCCAAAGAGGAAGGATCTGCAGGGCAGACATGCTTATCTGAGATTATTGTCTTTGTAGGTCAGGGGGCAGGAAGGGAAAATGTGGATGAATCTTTAGTAACTGAGCCCTTCTTGCTAGATTAGCTCCAGTCAAGAACCATGGGCTGATGATGTAATATATGCACGCACTCATCCAGCAAATCAGAGTGCAAAGAATGGTGTAAAAAGCCGTAAGTGGTACTTCAGCAGAAACTCCTTTCTCCTCATGACACCCTCCAAGATTTTCCAAGGCTCTCCCCACCTCCTTTGTCCCAGCAACTCCTATTCATCCTGATGCCCAGGATAAAACAGTCATTAATGTTTACCCCATCCTGACCATAGAGGAAACATCATACTTATCTATTTAATCCTCAGGACAACCCTATGAGGTTTGCAATTTTTAAATGAGATTTCTCATTTTAAATGTTGTGGATGGAAAAAAATTAAGGGCAGGAAACACATTCAAAAGCTAACGCAAATGTGAACAGCCAATTAGGCCTGAGTTTCCCCAGCACCAGAGCTACATTCTTTGTCATATGTAGGCTACCTCACATATTTTAGTCATCTTTGATGCCTACAACACAGTAGAGCACCAGAATACATAAATCAACAAAATACAGTCTCGAGCTGGCTGCCCAGAGCAGACGCGAAGTAACTTTAACACAAGGATTTATAAAGACTGTTTAACCTCTTTTGGCATCAGATTCCTCTTTATAAATATGGATATGAACATCCCATTTTGAGAGTGCCTGCAGAGGCTGCTGAAGTCAATAGCTCTCCGTTGTCACTTCCGCTCCACACATTCAACTTCCATCTTCTTTCTCCGGCTGCCTAAGGAGACAGCTGTCCTCTTGTGAGCACCCCGCTTATGTCCCTGGTGCAAGCCTGTTTGCTTCCAGAAAGAATGGATTACCTTTGGTTCCTGATCCCTTACATTTCTAAAGTGAATGAAGTTGCACACGTTAGCGGCAGCCATAGTTCCTCCATGTCAAGACATGCTAGGTATTGCTCAACACTTGCTCCCAAGCCACAGAAACTAATTCCAAGAGGAAAAATAAAGGACCGTGCTTGCGTAATTCCATTAGTAGCTTCCTGTCGCTGGAACAAACGTTCGAGTTAATCAAATTAGCAGGAGAAATGATCTGTTACGGGTCACGGGTTGAGGCCCTGGTTCACGATCCTACAAGCCCACTGCCTTCATCCTCTGGCAAGGGGTGCTGGATGACAGTGACAGGGGACACAAGGTGAAGCAAAATTGCTGTCCTCGTGGCCAGGGAGCAGGAACAGAGGAAGAGACAAGTCCTCCAGTGTCTTTAAGGGCATACCTGTGTCCATCGAAGGTCGCTCACTAGGCTTCCATCTCAGTTATCACTACTTTTTAAAATAGTGTTATGAGCTGGTGTCCAAGCTTTTAACACGTGTGCTCTTGGGGGACAACCCAGACCCAAACTTTGGCATTCTGTCTATAGCCCCCAAAAGCCTGTACCCATATCCCAGTGCAAAATACAATCTGCTCTTCTTTAAGAGTCCCTGATATCTTCACTGTTATATGATTGCTCACAAGTCAAACTCCAACATCTCAAGGCAAACTCAGCTACGAGCCTGTATAACAATCAAAACAAGCTGCACCACTTCAAGGTATAAAGGCATGGCGTAAATCACCGTCATTCCAAAAGGGAAGGACAGGAAGACAGACAGGGACCCCAGAAGGGCTGAGACTAAATCTTAACAGCTCCACTTCTAGCATCCAAGGTGATCCACTATGGTGAAATGTGGCCATCTGAGGGCTCTGTGGTCCCATCCCTTTGGCTTTACTAGAGAAACAGCTGAATGTGCCAACTGTCTGAAGATTCTCATGCTATGTTGCAGACCTCTCTATCTTCTTAGGGTCTTCCATGGGCCTTGGTGTCATTCTTAGAGCTTCAGACATTGTTCTATCAAGGCTGCTTACAGGGACTTTGACCCTGACATACTGTACAGCTATTCAGGCTTTCTTTTGACTTCTCAGTGCAAACTAATGCTTGGGTTTTGTGTGCCTGCAGAAGCAGTAATACATGGAGGAATCACTGTCTGTTGCCTGTGTGAATTGTACCTGAGTCGGCTTGGGCCATGGCCTCAGAGTGCCTTGCTCGATAGTGACTAGGACATGAATTTCTATGCACTTTTGGGCACACTGGGCACCCTTTCTGGCAGATATGAGTAAAAGGGGGCACCTTTCAACTATTCTCATCTTGGTTTCTTTCAAAACAGTTCAACCAAGACTCATAGACTAAGATTAGGGAAAGAGTAGTTAGCCAGAGGAAGGTTAGGTATACCTCTCTCTAGGTCACACAAATGGGAAATGTATTTTGTATTGAGTTACTGGGTTATTTTTTATTATTTTTTATGTTTTAAATTTTTAAAAATTATGTGTATGAATGTTTTGCCTTCATGTGGATGTGTGTGTGTGTGTGTGTGTGTGTGTGTGTGTGTGTGTGTGTGTGCGTGTATGCATACATTTTTTTTTTTCTGGCTTTCCTGGAACTCGCTTTGTAGACCAGGCTGGTCTCTGCCTTCTCAGTGCTGGGCCACCACTGCCTAGCATATGTGCTTTTTGTTTAATGTGTGTGGTGTATACTTGTGTATCCATGTATGTACCTCAGAAGTTGACATTAGGTATCTTCCTTTAGCTCTCTTTTCCTTATTTTTTGAGAAGAGGTTTCTCACTGAACTCAGAGTTGGCTGTTTGTGCTAGACAGGCTAGCCAGCAAGCCCCAGGGATCCCCTTGTCTCCACAGGATCATGCTTCCACGCTTGGCTTTTTACATGCATGCTGAGGATCTGCTTTATAAACAATAACTTACCTGATCCTTACAAACAAGAATTTACTTGACCTTAAACAGTTCTACTAATAGGCAACACTTATTATGGTTTTATAAATAAGCAAGTTCAGTAAAGGTGGAGGTTGGACTGAAATATATGTATTTTAGCTACTGGTTCAGTACTCTGTCTGTAACTCTGGTTCAGTACTGTGTCCATAACTCATGATACCTCATATTTGTCTGAATAGTTCCATTTTATCAATGAATCTAAGGAGAAAAAACATTGACCTGAAACCAGAGAATACTGCCTGTGAAAGCAAGGCTATCGCCTAAGTCTTCTGATTATGGAGAGATGGTGATGATGTGCACTAGCCACTGGGAGCCCATTTTACCTGCAGTGTAGGTAACAACATCCCCTCCTCATCTTTCTCAGTTCAAGGCTATGGGGAGATCAGCCAGGCAAACCACTGAAAGAGTGCTGTGGTTACATGCGTGTTCTGCAGGCTAGGCTGGAGCAGACCTCTGTTAGTTCCCTGGAGGGTCAGCTCAGGTGGTACACGACCCACTCTTCCTACCTCTCCTCACACAGTAGTTACTCAACGGTTTCATCTTTTATAAGCAAATAAGCTACACATCCCTAGGCCCAGAGAGTTAGCCTAGACTTGTTTGGGTTAGCTGACTTTCATGCAGCTAACCTGAAAATTTCATAGCTTTAAACTACACATTATCCCTGATCTCTAAGGAAGATGCTTTCTAATTTGCAAATAGAAGTGAAGGAGCAAGGCTGGTGCCTAGTTATTTCCCTATGCAGTCCGTGGCAACACGTGGTAATTTCTCATCCGACATCCTTTCTTGGACAAGTTGGAAACCAGCTGAAACTTGGAAGAATAAGGTTAAGTAAATAAAAACCCATCATTTTGCATCACTCCCCACCCAGTTTCATTTAGAATGGGGCTAGATGATGATACTTGATCTAGTAAGCCTGGATCAAGGTCAAAATTGTTTTATTTTAACAATGGAGGAGTCAATATAAGTTTAAACAAACACAAGGAACTTCAATATTGCAATACATGAGTGGATCCCAGGAATGGCCCTATGAGTCTGAAATCTGTAGGGATAAATTTTATTTTGTTAAAATTTAATAATTCTAATCTCCTAAAATACGAATTAACATATGGATTTGTAAAAGGAAAATTACCATTTTATCTATCACTTCGGAACCTTGTCTACACCTTCGATCAAAGCCCAACTATGCTTTGAAAATGAAATATTCTCTTTAGGCATCTCGAATGAAATTCCTCTTTGTTATGTACTCATACATGCCCCAGTTCACATCCTCTGCTTTCTGCACTTGCCCTCAGATGGATCAGCCTGTGTTCACCTTGATATGACTGACTCCATCTCCTGAAATATGACCTTAACTTTCTCAAGTACCATTCTCTATAAATTTTTAATTTGATTAATTATAAATGTAACACAAACAGAACACATGGGGAAAATTATACATAATACCAATGTCTTAAGAGCTATAATCTTTTCTAAATATTCCCTTTTACTGTATTTATATGCATATTCTTATATACTTGTAATCATAATGAATACATTTGCAACATCCTTTTTAAAAGCAGTACTGATTCTTTTAACTCTGTCTTCTTTTTAGAAGTGAAAGAAGATGGACGGGAGATGGAGGGGGAGAAGACAGAGGGTGAGTTGGAGAGGTAGAGGCGGAATGAGAGGGAAAGAAGGGGGAGTGACAGAGAACTGGTAACAGTTTGAAGGCTGGTGTAGGAGTATAACAAAATAGTTCACTGTATTTGAATAGCTGCAAGAATCTGTAACATTAACACTTTTATCTCATGGAGAAAAAAAATAGGCAAGGGCAAGAAAGAGGGCCAGGCATGTCTAAGGCTCTTCACCAGCTCTAAGGCTGGAATTGCGAAGTCACATTTGTAGACTAGGTTACGGCAGATTTCTTACGATGGCTATTTCTTGTGGCTAACAGTTGGGTGTCAAGCTAGGTACTATTTACTTTTCAAGATTTATACAACTTGCTATTTCGTTCAGAGGTCGGTATTTATTTCCCTTGACCCTACCCTCTCTCATGGAAAAGAACGACCTCAACAGTAGGAAGGCATCGTGTTCCTTTTCCTCTGGCTCTCAGAGTCTCAACCTTAGCGGTCTGTGAAACCGACACATTGTATAAACATTCATTCGGAAGGCAGGAATTTCTTACAGCCATTCACCAGTGTCCCACACAAATCCCACCCACTTTGGATCCAGCACCCTAAGCGATGGCCCTTAACATTTTTATGTCTTGTGCTTGTTTTATTTTGGAAAGCAATGACTTCTTTTGTCCTGTGGTAGGAAGTTAGGTATGCAGAGCCTCTAGAAATTTCTACTGAAATGTAGTTCTGAATCCTGCCAAGGAACATGAAGCTTTCTTTGCTTGATTTCCCAGGCTGACTTCTCACCACTGCCTTTTATGGGCCTACTCGCCAATTACCAGCCACCAGTGAGGATGTGTACAAGGAACAGAAAGTAAATATTAAAATAAAAAAGAAGCCGAAAGCAAATTGGATGCCGGTATGCATTGCTAAGAAACCTATTACACTTAATCACAACCTGGTTCTCTATATTGTAGATAACAGAACTGACTCAGATCGTTTTTTTTTTTAAGCCTCAACTTCAACAATATTGTCTTTTGGGGTTTTAACACCTGCTCCTTCATCTCTATTATCTTTTGGGGGAGGGTGAAGATGACTACAAGAGTGTGTCCTAGGGACTGACCACGAGGAGACGGACTCCCTTAGAAAGGAACCCAGTTGAAAGGGCCAGGCTGCCATTTTAACGCGGAACCGGCACGTGGCTGGTGCCACCTCCTTCACCCGGCCTCGCGTGCCCGGGAACGCGTGGAAGTTTGAGACTCTGCAGTTGAACCCCGGGGCCCGAGTCTCTAATGACCGAGGCAGGCGTCAGCCTCGGCCCCTGGAATCCGTCAGGTCCCAGGAATCGCAGACTCCAGCGCCACTGTCCAGACCCGGGGGTTGCTCGGTCCCCCTTGGTCTGGGTGCCGGGGTTTCCGGGGGCTCGGGGTTCTCCCCGGCAGCGGCCAGGCCCGAGCGGCCCGAGCGGCCCGGCGGGCGGGGGAGGGGCGCGGCGGCCGGGAGCGTGCGCGCGCACCTCACACTCCGCCGCCCGGGGACGCCCACTCGCGAGTCGGGGCGGCAGGCCGGCCCGCGCCCCCCGCCGCCGCTGCACTCGACCCAACCGGTGTCGGCCCCGCAGCCGCTCCGCGCTCCTCGGGCCTCCAGAGGCCAGGGACCAGCCCCGGGCCCGCGGTCCCGCGCTGCCGCAGCCGCCGCGGCCGCCGCTGCCAGCCAGCTAGAGCCGTGCGAGCCACCCGAGGCCGGGCCCAGCCGGAGCGAGCCGGAGCCGCCCTGCGCTCGCCCGAGGCGCGGCTGCTCGCCCGAGGCGCGTGCCGGCCCGCCCGCCTCTCCCAGGCGGTGCGAGGAATGAGCCGGCGCCGGCCCCGGGCTGTCGGTCCGAGGGCCGCGGCCCGGTTACCTCGCACGCCGCCGAGGCGCAGGGGCTCGGCTCCCGCGGCTGGGCTCGGCCGGGAAGCGGGCGGCGGGGCTCGCTGAGGAGGAGGAGGAGGAGGAGAAGGAGGAGGAGGAGGAGGAGCCGGGCGGGGGCGGCCGCTCGGCAGAGGAGGAAGTTCCGCTCCTGACAGAGCGCGCGGCGGCGCGGGCGCTGAGGTGTTCGGGACGCCGTCGCCCTCTCGGCCCCGGCTGAGGCTCGCCGCTGCTACGCCGGGCGCCGCTGCTCGGAAACCGCGGAGGTCGAGGAGCGGTGGAGCCGAGGGCTCCGGACGAGCTCCCGTGGACCGACCTGCGGCAACTCGGCGTCCCGCCGGCCGCCCACTCGGGGCGGGCGGCCGCCTCGGAGCCTCGCGCCGGGGCGCGGGCATGGCAGAACCCACCTTGCAGCTCCTCTGCAGTGTGGCTCGCCCGATCCGCTCCCGGGAATGAAGAGGAGACTCGCGATCACCCGGTGAGGCCCTGAGGAGCCGAATGGCGAGAAGATCTTACCGGACAGAAACCAGCGATCGCTTGGGAGGTCACCCGGGCTTCTGGATGTAATCGGAGAGCGTGAAAGAGGTGGCCTCGCAAAAACAAAAAAAAAAATAAAAGCACAACAATCCTTTGAGAGGAGGGAAATTGAGTTTATCCATTTCTGCCAAGGTTTCGGAAAAAAACGGTTCGATGTGTTGTACGTTTGATATAAGATGAGAACTTTATAAAGTATTCCGTCCAAGAGCCTAAACGATGACCGCCCCGGCGCTGCTGCCCCTGTCTGGTCGTAGGATACCACCTCTGAACCTGGGGCCGCCCTCCTTCCCACACCACAGGGCTACCTTGAGACTCTCCGAGAAGTTTATCCTTCTCCTTATCCTTAGTGCCTTCATCACCCTGTGTTTTGGGGCATTCTTCTTCCTTCCAGACTCTTCAAAACACAAACGCTTTGATCTGGGCTTAGAAGATGTCTTAATTCCTCACGTAGATGCCGGCAAAGGGGCTAAAGACACCGGAGTCTTCCTGATCCATGGACCCGACGAACACAGACACAGGTTCGTTTGTTTCTCAAATTCTGGTACCCTGAAATTTAGGCTCTCTCTTTTGGTAGAGCCAGGGACAGTTCATTGCTTGCTTTCTTTCTTTCTTTCTTTTTTTTCTTCTTCAGTAAAATGTCGGTGTTAAACGTTGCTGCCTTAGAGCTGGCAGAGTAGAACCATAGCCTGGAAGGACTAGAGTTCCTTAGTTTTCAGACTGTGGACAGCTGGGCGTGGAGAGTTGGGGATTCAGATTGCGCGCATTGAGGACGTGTTGCCGGCCTTCAGTCTCTGCCCTGCCACCCTGTGAAGTCACCGAATCTTGACAGCCCTCAGACTTTGCTCACCCAACAAGTCCCGGTCCCTGGCTTGTGCTCTGATTCGTTTGGTTTTCCTGTGAGACGTGGGGGCGTGGAGATCTCGAACTACTATAATTTGGCTAGTTCATCTGAGCCGAGCTCTTGCGGGGTATAGTCTAGGTGAAATGGAAGCCCTGCGTGTAGCCTTAAAGTCATTTTTGTGTCTTTACCGAAAGGAGACTTGGGAGGCGATTCACTTTCTCCAAACGTGTCTCTTCTTTCATAAGCTAATCGTCGGATATGTGAGGAAGAATTATGTATTTGAGATGAGACCACCTGAATGATAGAGCTCCTGTAGGAAACTGGTGGTGGTTTTGAAAAGCCTGGTTCAAATGTGAGCCTAAGTTAGATATTTGGGACGACACAGTGTTGTAATGAGAGCTTTCTCCGTTTGTCGGTGTAGTTAGTAATCGCTTGCTTGGTGGCGCACTGACTTTTGGCTTTACCTTAATGAGTACTTCTGATATAGTTTCATACCATTTTTCTATAATCTGGGGTTTGTTTTGGTATTTTAACTTTGATCCTTTTAGATTTTTTCTTTAATTTTTTCCCTTTGCTTTTGTAACTGAGAAAAATCTTACTTGGTCTGGGAAATATCTGCTGAAAAAATAAAGCAATTTTTTCCTGTACAACCTTATTTCCCATGGTATGTATATAAGATATGAGCATTTGGGGAACATGTATTTAAGGCTGACATCAGAGTTCTTTGACAGTAGTGATGCATTAATGTCAGCTATTATGATCAACTGTCATGTAGCTTCCTTTATATTTTGTATGGGTAAAAGTTTTTAGAAATTGCTAATTTTCAGTTTAATGAATTTCTATTTAGAGAGTTAAGAAAAATTCTCAATTGGTTGAAGTTAAAATACAAAATTGAATGACAATGGAGGTGTGTGCATTTTACTGCACAATTTTAAAAGGTCTATTTAAGTCACAAATAACAATCCTTCAACTTTATAGCTCATGAATAATGTATATTGGTTGTTATTATTGAGAGCACCTGGCTCCTGAGTTTGGCATGACAAACAATTCTGAAAGCTAAGGGCGGTTCGGGAGCTGCGCCCTTAGTTTGGGATAGGAAGAGTGGAGGTAGCAGATGATACAGATGTGTGCTGCATTTGCTTGGTTCTTGAGTCAAACGATTAGAATTCCTGTGTTGAGTATTCAAGAGGTGAAAGACCTCTGTATTCTCTCTCTTTCCACAGCATCAATAGTTTGTATTTCTCTTTGTTGAGGATTTTGTTGTTGCCTCCTCTCATCTGAAAACAGTCTATTTAGAATAATTTTACCTGAGCAAGTGTACACATTTAAAATGACAGCAAATTAATGTGCAAATATGAACTTGATTAAGAATAATTCAGAAAGATAATATTTTTATAGAATTATTTGTAACTGTGATTATACTTATTTTGTGTGTTTGTAATATCATAGAAGGCAAAAATTGAGGTGTGTGTGTGTGTGCCCGCACGCGCGCGCTAGGCACAGGAGTGAGAAAGCTCACTTTACTGGGTAATTGGAGGCAAGTCAAGGCCGTATTTCCTGCTAATGGTGTTCAAGAGCTACTTGTTGGGTTAGTGTTTCCTAAAGGAGTGCATTAGTTAATATAGTAGGGGTTAAGTTCAGTAGTTAGTCATTTACAGTTTTTTCAGTGACTAAAATGTGTGGGTTTTTTTGGAGCTAATTTTTAATCAGCTCCAATTGTTTTCCTCTGTATGACAGTGACGTCTATTTTACAGGTTATATTGAATGAGATAACACATGCAGAGTCCTCAATATAGTTCACAGTATTCAGCCAGTTATCAATAATTCTTAGGTTATTATTGCTGGTTAGAATTGGAATACTCTAATTCTGACTCTACTTTAAGCATTTTATGTTTCTGAAAAGCTAGGTACAGTTTGATAAATATTTTAAGAGTATGCCAGAATCTTACCATCAAAAGGAACATTTTATAACTAGATTATTAGTTAGCAATAAGTACTGTTCAGACTGCCCATCTCGAGCCTCCCATGTGGAGAGGGTAGTGAACGTTGGATAGGTGATTTTGGTTTGGGGAGTTAGAAGGTTGTACTCAGAGCAATCAGAATTTGTAGGGAGTGACTGTCCAGCATTTGGAGTGGAGGTGGGCAGCAATGAGAATAGGATGGTTTCATTGAGAGAGAGGGGGCTGTGAAACTGAGTAAAGAAAGCTGAATGAAGTGTAGTGATGGGAGGAAGAGAGGCTTCACTGAGAGTCCTAGTGGGAAAAGCTTGGTGTCCTCAAGGAGGCAAGAAATGTTCAGTGATTGATGTAGTAGACCGTGTAATTGTGTGGCCGGGTGAGGAGAATAGACGGGGCAGATGTGGCCTTACAGTTCCTGTCTGTCCCCTAGTCACAGGAGCTTGAATTAGTTATTAGTGTGCACAAAGTGGGGGATTCTTGTGAAAGTCTGCATTTCTGATTTTTCCCCAAAGAATTTGAGACTAGAGCAAGCAACACTCAGTGTGTGTTTTCAGATGGCTAACGGTCCCACTGGCTCCCTCTGGCTCTCTCTTGACCTGCTTGTGCTCTGTATTTTATGTCACTCACTTAAGGTGTCACATAAGTAATATAATAAATCAATACTTAGTCTGCCGGTAGTTAAGTTTGCATCTCTAGGTTTTATTCAAGGGTCTGTTTTGGTCTGCATCCTGAGTAGCCTATGGGAAGTCACTGAAGCAAAGGAACACCATCATTTTGAAATTGAAAAATAAAACCAATTACTTTAGTACAGGAGGACAACCAAGGTTTGAGAGTCTACTGTAGCAGGAATCTTAAAAAGTCTTATTAATAAAATCAAACCTGAGGCCAGTTATTGGGGTGAATGCTAGAAGATCAAAGAAGCAGAACAAGCCACAGCTACCTCGCCTCGCCCAGTTCCTCAGCTGATCCTGTTTCCTCAGACTGGAAGCTTCTGAGTCCTTATCCAAATGGCTCTCGCAAGCCTGAAAGCTTAACCAGCTAAAAGCTGGTTAGTTTCTGTTCTTCACGCCTTATATACCTTTCTGCTTTCTGCCATCACTCCCTGGGATTAAAGCTTCACTTTCTGGGATTAAAGGCGTGAGTCACCATGCTTGGCTGTATCCTTGAACACAGAGATCCAGGTAGATCTCTGCCTTTGGAATGCTAGGATTAAAGGCGTGGGCTACCATTGCCTATTCGCTATGTTTAATATTGTGGCTGTTCTGTTCTCTGACCCCAGATAAGTTTATTAGTGTACACAATATTTCGGGGAACACAATAACCACCAGTCTACGATACAGAATATTGACTTAGGAGTGCTAGGGAAGAAGAGAAATTAGTGGAGAAATGAAATTGAACTAAGTTTTAGAGATTTGTGGTTGGCTGAATATAGAGGCTAAGGTAGGTCTAAGGTCTTGGATTAATACAAAAGTTTTTTCTCTTAATGCCTTTTTTTAAAATTTATTTTAAAAAAATTTTGCCTTTATTTACATAATTGGTATTATGTGAAATTAATATATTTGCTTGAGGATACTTTAGCATGTTCCCTTTTATTAAGTAGTTTATAAATTTTTTGATAATTTTTTATATGTTTATAAAGCATGTTTATAAAATATATCAGAGTGCCAGTCAACTCTCAAGGTGATAATAGCACAAACAATACCAATAGTTTAAAATTATATTTGTGATTTTAAATCACTACAAATAAGAATTTGTTACAGTGTGCATTAATTACAATATATACTAGTTTACATAAAGTGTCATCTTTCTAGTTTGCTTATGTAATAGGCAGTTTCAATTCACTTATCAGTCTTTCATTTTGAAACAGACATTTACTTACGTAAATGATATTATACAGATGAGTTTGAGCCCCCCCCCCAGTGTTTAAGTGTTTAAAACATTGAACATATATTTGTGAGTTATCCTTTAGTCAGGATTGTTCTAGTTTGAATTAAATACTTGAGTCGTGTGTGTTTATTTCTGGTAGTTTCTTTAAAGGGGAAAACTGTAGGTTTTAGAGTAGAAGATCTGAAGTGGAATTGTGGTTTTTATTTGGTGGCTATATGACAGTGTACTAGATGTCATTGTTTTGAACCTGTGTGGCCATTACTAGTTACATCAGACAAAATATGTACATTAGCTGGATACAGAGATGACTTAGTAAGGCACTCTGGAAGCAGAGGCAGGTGGATCTCCATGAGTTCAAGGCTAGCCTGGTCTACCCAATGAGTTCTAGGCTACCCAGGGCTATATAGTCAGATGTCTCAAAAACAAAACACAAACCCAAACAAAAATAAAACCCCACAGAAGTGCTGTAATGAGAGATTCTTGAATTTCTTATTTTAGACTTAGTTTTATTTATGTGAGTATCTTTCTCTGTGTGTATGCCATGTATGTGCGCAGGTATCAGCAGAGGCCAGACAAAGGTGTTCGATCCTCTGTAGCTGGAGTTTTATAGGCCATTATGAGCTGTTGGATGTGGGTCCTGGGAATTGAACTTGTGTGCTCTTCACCACTGAACCATCTCTCCAGTCCTTTGAATTCTTTATTCACATCACGATTGCTGTTTTTTGCTTATGATTCATCATTGCTTTTTAGTGCATGCGTTGGTTATTTTTCTAGTCACTGTGACTAAATGAAGGGCGAGAAGTAACTTAAAGGCAAACTTTTATTTTGCCTTCCAGTTGAGGAATGCAGCTCATTACATGGCAGTGGGAGCGACTTGGTCTGTAATACCGAGGAAGAGAAAAGGAATTCCAGTGTTTATCTGGCTTTGTCCTTTTTCTCTTTTTATTTAGCCCTTGATCTAGTCCAGGGGATGGTGCTCCCCAACTTTGGGTAGGTATTTTTCTCTCAGTTAAATGTTTCTGGAAACACCCTTGGCTGACAAACCTGAATGTGTGTCTTGTAGGAAGTGGAGGAAGCCCTGATTGCGTGAAGTCCTTAGTGAATGTTTATTGTTGTAATGGACTCTAAGTTGACCCTTGGAAACCTGTTCCCCATATGGTTCAGGCTCAGAAAGTTTGAGTGTTTACTGATAAGTGATCAGGGTGTACAAAAGCTAGCAACTGCAGCTCTCTTTCCATGTTCACAGCTGGAGACTGCTTGCCTACAGAGCCCTCTACTCAAACTAGGCAACTCCTTGTCTTACGCTGTACATGAACTCACTGAGGTTCTGGATTGCAGAGGGAGTAGCTACCACTCCATCAGAATGTGTACACTCCCACCTGACCCCAGCTTTTCTGTCCATGTGTCTGCATGTGTGTCCTTTCTTCATCCTCTCACTGCCCCAGTCAGGACCCAAGCCATGCAGGACGTGGCAGTGCTTCATTAATGATCTTGGTATTTAGTGATTCAGTTGAATTGACAGTTGAAATTTACCGTCACAAGTCTACCTCCTTGTCAACTGGCCCAAACACATTTCTATTATTTTATCTGCCTATCTATCTATCTATCTATCTATCTATCTATCTATCTATCTATCTATCTATCTATCTTTATTAAGAAATTTTCTGCTCACTCCACATACTATCCACAGATCCCCCCTCCTCCCTCCTCACACTCCCTAGCCCTCTTTCCCAAGCCACCCACATCCCCACATCCCCCAAATCGAGGTCTTCCATGGAGAGTCAGGAGAGCCCAGTACACTGAGCCTAGGCAGGTCCAAGCCCCTTCCCACTGCACCAAGGCTGTGCAAGGTGTCACACCATAGTCACCAGGTTCCAGAAGCCTACCCATGCACCAGGGACAGATCCCGATCCCCCTGCCTGGGTGCCTCCCAAACAGTTCGAGCTAAACAAGCATCTTCCGTATCCAGAGGGCTTAGTCCAGTCCCATGGCGGCTCCACAGCCACCAGTCCACAGTTCATGGGTTTCCATTAGTGTGGCCGGTCATCTCTGCACATCTTCCCATCATGATCTTGACGTCCCTCGCCCGCAGTATTTCTCTTCTCTCTCATCAATTGGATTCCCAAAGCTCAGCCTGGCACCTGGCCATGGATCTCTGTATCTGCCTCCATCAGTCACTGGACAAAGGCTCTATGATGACAGCTAGGTTATTTGCTAGGCTGGTCACTAGAGTAGACTGGTCCAGGCACCCTCTGGACCACTGCCAGCAGACCAAGGTGGGGTCAACCTTGTGGATTCCTGAGAGCCTCCCCAGCACCCTGCCTCTTCCTATTCCCATGATGTCCTCATCTATCATGGTATCTCCCTCCCTGCCCTCCCACTCTGACCCTGTTTCAGTTTAACCCTCCCATTTCCCTATGTTCTCATCCCCCACTCCTCGTCCTCTGCCACCCCCCAGCACCCAGTCCACTCATGTAGATCTCATCCACTTCTCCTTCACAGGGCCATCCATGCCAAACACATTTCTTCAGCCTTAATATTCAATCTCCATCCTCTATAGGCTTATGGCCGATTCGTAAAGCAAAATACATTCATTCCAACTTGAGAAGTCCTCAGAGTTTTAACTGTTTCAGTACCATTCAAAAATCTAAGGTCTCTTTTGAAACCCAAGGTACTCTCTTAACTGTGAGTCTCTCATCCAATAAAATTTAAAACACAAACAAAGCAAGTTCTGTATTTTCATTTACAACGACATAGAATAAACATCCCTACTCCTAAAGGTAGTAATGAGGGCATAGCAAAGAAAGATAGGGCCAAAGCAAGACTGAAGTCAGACAGGACATATGCCCAGTCCAGTAGCTGCATGTCTGCTGTCCAGGGTTCTTGGTGGTTGGTATTGTAGGGGCTCCAGCAACCTTGGGTGGTCATTCCCTTCCAGTTCTGTGGTCTACAGTTACAGCACACCTAGCCTCTCTCTTAGGCTGGCCCCATTCCTTCCTGCGGCATTTTTGGTAGCTATACCAGGTTCTAACATCTCCAGCTTCCTGGGGTCTCTATTGCAACTTAGGTTTCACCTTCATAACTTTGTGCAGTGGCCTCATAGAGGCCTCCTGACAGGGAATCTGACGCGGTGCCTGGCGGCAGTGGTTTTCTGGGACCTTGGGACAAGCCCCCATCACCCTGTAATTCTGTGAAACTAGTACTCTATGGACAGCTCTGCCAGGCTTTACTGCCGGCTCACAATGTAGTCTAGTGCTCTGTTCCACATGGCCTCTGTGTGCGTTGGCAGTGGAAACTGGAAGGACACTTGTTTTCCAGCAAGAACCCCTGCAGCGGCATTCTGAGTGCAGTCTCTTTTTAAATGAATTTGCATTTTACAAGCTAAGTCTTCAGTGGGTGGAGTCTTGTCCTAAAAGGGAACGCTTCTTTTTAAAAATATTTAAAAAATTTTGTGTGTGTGTGTGTATGTATATGGTGGGGTGTACACATGCCATGGTGCACGTGTGGAGCTTAGAGAACAAATTGGTTCTTTACACCAGTTGGTTCTAGAAACTGAACTCGGGTTGTAAGGCTTAGCAGCAAGTGTCTTTGCCCACTGACCCATCTCTTTGGCCCCAAAGGGATTTTTTTTGTTGTTGTTGTTGTCCTAGTACAAAATGAGTGATTTTTCTTTAACTGCCTAAATCTCTCAACTTCCTCTGCTTAGAGAAAAATGTTTTTTTAGATTATTTAATTATATGTATGTATGTTTATGCACATATGTGCAAGTACCCAAGGAGGCCAGAAGAGAGTGGGTGTTGGGTCCCTTGGATTTGGAGGTAGCTGCAAGCCTTCTGATATGGGTGTTGAGAATTAAACTCTGCAAAGGTCCTCTGCAAGGGCAGTGCATCCTCTTAACTGCTGAGCCTTAATTTTCATAATAACTGAGTCTTTGCCCATGTCTGCCGTGTCTTGACTTTAAGCTTACTCATGTTCCTTTCCTTGCTGAGCTGCACATTTCCCCATTTTTCTGCTCTCTCTCGTCATTAATCTGGACAAGAGCAATGGGTAGTAACCATGTCACAGGCTCAGTGCTCTGCTGTAGTGAGATCTCCTCTGCTAAACAAATTAGCCCATTGCTTTTGAGTTCAGCTTCACTCAAGCTGTCTGGACACAGGCAGAGCACAGCCTTATTCTTTGCCAGAATGTAACATGAATGTTCTCTAGTCCAGTTTCCAGCTGAGTTTTTATTTCTGTATGAGGCTTTGTGAACTGTGACTTCACTGTCTGCATTTTTATTGGCTCTCTGGTCCTCTGCATTCCCACCGTATGGCCTGTTAAGTTCCATTTATAGCATTCTAGGACATCACAAACGCTTGTCACTTTTGACTCCTGTTGCCCAAATACATAGAAAAGTGTGTGTGTGTGTGTGTGTGTGTGTGTGTGTGTGTGTGTGTGTGTGTGTAAAATTAGGCATAGACATAAAATATTTATTTATAGTAAATTAGAAAATTAGATTTATTTAAAAACTGTTCTTTGGTTTTCATATAACCTTACCATTTAAGCACAAAAGCAAGTGTGCATACTAATGATATGGATGTGTTTATTTTTACATAAAAAATTAAACTTCTTGAAAAAAGAAATCTTGACTCAATATTTGATACTGCAGGACATAGAACATCTTCATTTTTCAGAGTTGATCGGTTTTTTAATTTTATAATCATCAATGCTGAGAATGCTGCTTCACATAAAATAGCAGTGTGCAAAAATATCTTTATATTTTTTACATGTACTTATTTAGTGTGTGTATATGTGTGTATCTGAGCATGCACCTACCTCAGGGTTCATACGGAGCCCATGTGGGTGTCAGAGGACAACTTGTGGGAGTTGGTTTTCTTTTACCACCATGTGGAGTCTGAGGATCAAACTCAGGTCATCAGGCTTGATGGCAGGTGTATTCACCTGCTGAGCCATCCAGCTGGCCCACAAAAGCCACAAAAGTCTTTTCAGAGATTGCTGGAAATTGTGCCATAATTCCAAGCCAAAATTCATTTTATGATTTTTAAAATAAAACTTGTCAGCACCTGAAGTAGCATCTCTAAAAATCAAACATTTTAACATTATACAAAGATAAACTAATACATGCTGATTAAAATATTAGAAGGTTTTGGTTTTCACAATTGAATTATTTTCTGTTTAAGGGAAAATATGTGTACAAAAAACACTGCAGCTCATAACATACATTGCTCTTGAAGCCGAGTTTCAGGAAGAGTTTATTGTATTGCATGGTGTATGGTGGCATGTACAGTACGACGTGTCCATGTCATGTGTGCAGAATCAAGGTTGCAGTGAAGTCTTGTGATGCAGCTTGGGTGAACATTGCTAGAAATACCCCAGATTCATTTCATGTTTGATGTTGAATGCATCTGGTTATCGCATATTTACTGTTGTCATATTTTCATGCCCCCTACATTCAGTTATGTGTTTCCATCTGTGGTTGTGACCCACATTTTAAGAAGCTGAGTTATTTCACAGATCCAGAGTCTTCCAAATCCCTCCTGCAAACAGTTGTAAAGGACCATAAACCATGTGGACAGGCTGTCAGCAGTGGCAGCCCTACTTCTTGGTTCCAACTCTCTGTATTACTTTTTCTTTCCTGTGACCAAACACCTGACAGGAAGTAACTTAAGGGTAGAGGGCTTATTTTGGCTTTTAGTTTTGCATGCAGTGGTGGGGAAGGCATGGTGGGAGGGGCTTGGCTTATGGTCCTGACCAAGAAGTAGAGGAAGGGAATGTCAGAATTTATGTGGCTTTTTCCTTTCCCCTTTGTTGTTTAGGTCTTGACCCCAGCCAATGGAATGGTATTCCCCATCTTCAGGGTGGGTTCCTCCCTCTAGTTAACCACTCTTTGAAAATCATACAGACACACTCAGTGGAGTGCCTTATTAACACCCTCAGTGTTTCTTATTCCAATCAAGTTCATAGTTAAAAGAGCCATTATAGTTCAAGAGCTAGAGATTGTAAATATCAGTACTGCAATTTTAATTTTCTTTCCTTTTTACTCACTTGATCTCTCTTCTATGTCTTTAGACTCTTAACATGTTTATTTTATTTTTTGAGACAAGTCTTGCTATGTAGCTCAGACTTTCCTGCCTTAGTCTCCCAGGGTGTCAGAATAACAATTTTTTATACTTAAAGCTTTTTGGTCCTTTTGCTGGTTTGCTGGTTTGTCTTCTGGTAAGTCTATTGGCTATTCCATGGCTTTTGTAATATATTTCCCCCTTTTAGCTCATAGTTGTTTGTCTTACTTCTCTTTACTTAGATGTGAATTATATACAGTCTGTGTATACTTTATATTTCTGAACAACAGACTAGAGTAGGTGTCTTTATTGTTATTGTTCTTCAGATAAGAACATTGACTGAATACCTTTTTTCAGCTCTGTAGTTGGAGAACAAGCAGTCTGCATTCATAGACTTAACTTTTATTGCTGGAGTACGTTTTAATGTATAGTTTTCAAGTTCAGAACACAGTTGGCAGTATGGATAGTCTCTATGATTCCTTTATCACTCAGAGTATAGTTCTCCCTAGTTCCTCTGCACAGCTCATCCAAGAGTTGCTCTCAGATAGAATGAAGGGGATTGGAAGATGAGGTAAGAGGTATGAAGGGATATATATGGGTTCAGACCCATCTCGGGCAGACTATTGGCCCTTCACTGAGATACAGAGCACTGGTGAGGGAGGTAGATTGGGTTAAGGAAGGCTTGGTTGTTTTAAATCTAAGTATGGTTATATGAAGAGTTTGTCTGGATTCTGATGTTAACTTTGTGATGGTTGGTTGATTGTTCTTTTGTTTTTTGATGGTCTGAGGGTTTTGTTTTTTCTCCACTTAAATCACTTCTAGTTTTGTTCACAAGTGTAATCTGGGAGATGCTGTACTGTGAGCTATTCACTTGCAGGGTAACATTTTGTATATCCTTATTTAAAACCTAATTTTGATCGGTAGTAAAAATTCCTGTAACTTTGCTTTATTAGTTTAGCGTTTTGAAACTACAGAATGTTTTTTATTCTTGTATTGGGTATTATGAGATGAGTATTAAATGCCATAATAGATAGACAGTATTTATTGGTGGACAGTATTGTTGTTGTTGTTATTATTATTATTATTATTATTATTATTAAAACATATAGCTAGACAGTGGTGGTGCATACCTTTCATCCCAGCACTCAGGAAGCACAGGCAGGTGTCGGACCTCTGAGTTCCAGGCCAGCCTGGTCTACAGAGCGAGTTCTAAAACAGCCAGGGCCACAGAGAAACCCTGTCTCAAAAAACCAAAAGACAAACAAACAAACAAAACATATAAATGTTTTAAGGAAATAAAGTTTGCTCCAACTCTAGTTTATTTCCTCCAAAAGCTATGATAGCTTTTTACAAAATTTCCTTTGGCTTTCTTAACAAGAATTCTAGGCTGGCCAGGTGGTGGTGGCACATGCCTTTAATTCCAGTGGGAGGCAGAGCCAGGTGGATCTCTGAGTTTGAGGCCAGCCAGTCTACAGTGAGAGATCCAAGACAGGCACCAAAACTACACAGAGAAACCCTGCCTTGAAAAAAACAACAACAACAACAACAACAACAAAAAAGAGTTCTATCTTATTATTTCTTCTTTGGACTCCCTTATTAAAATATCAAATTCATGATCTCTGGATAATCCTTCCAAAATATTGACACTGATTTAGTTAGTTTAAGGTTTTTTTTTTTTTTTTTTTTTTTTTTTTAAATCTTAACTACAGAGACTTTAAAATTGCTACCGATTCTTTATTAGCAAAGGAAACGGAGTTTACCTCTTTGTGTCCATATCCAGGTAGCTTTTCTGATAAGACAGGTAGGATATCTGTAATCCGGGAAGACAGTCTGTGTAACAGTCATTTCAGTCCACGGGGAATTGTGGCTCTCTACAGGATAGAGATCTTGTAACATTACAGTGGAGCTAACACATGCCCATCACTTGACTAATGCATAGCTGGACAAGGAGGTTAGGGAAAAGAAGTTGTGGAGGGGTGGGTTTGGGGAGGATCAGGGAATCCACAGTTCAGTTTAGCGGAAGCTTTGGCAGACCTGAACGAGCTCCTTTAAACATTTGAAGGTGTAGTTCCCAGCACTAAAAGGTTTTACTTAGCAGAGAGGAATTATCATGGTATATTACCTATTTATAAGCAAAATATTATTTTCTATCATAACTATTGCACATCTGTGCTTTTGAAATCCTTGGAAGTTTTTTAAAGTACTCTTTTCTAATGGTGATCTTTTTAAATTCTTGGCGTTCTTGTTAAGACTGTGACCTTTATTAATGCTTGACTCCCTCCTTTAGCTCCTCTGCTGTTCGTCTGTCTTTAAATTTTTTAGTCTTTCTTATTGTTATGGTATATTTAAAGGATTATATAATCATTGCTTCCTGATCTGTCTTTCCCAGTAGTCCTTGAGGACAGATAACCATATTTTATTTTTCTGTTTCCAATACATAGAGGCCCGCTGTTAAAAAATGAAAAAAAAACATTAGAAATGATTCATATTTGCCCAATCTAGAACAAACTTATTCCTGGATTTATATCTAATAATACTCTGCATGCCCCTGCATTAAATCCTTTTTTTTTTTTTTTTTTTTTTAGGAAAAAGAAAAAGAGTAGAAACATGTGATGAGTGTTTTATGTGTTTAACCCTCTCTGGTTTTCTCATCAGATTTGTAAGTGGGTTTTAGTAGTCTCATCTTGATACTCTAACATTGAAATCATGCCTACATTCTGAAAGTTTCCTCCAGAAGCTATATGTCTACTAAAAATTATTAATTGATTTTTAAAATGTGGATACATGTTGTATTTTCTCTTGATTGAAAATTGCAAAAATATACAATCTGAGTCTGTTTATTTCTTGAGTAGGAAAATGATTTTGTTACTTTCACTTTTCTATTTGGGCAATATCGGGGACTATGGGGGTCCAGCCCCTCGATAGTCCCCTCCCAGGGTCCGGGAAGAATCTACAACCAGCTGATAATTAATCTTTAATGAGAAGAAATGAATCTATGTACACGAAACTCCTTAGTCCATGTACTTTATTATTCTGTGATAGTTACAAGCTTATATTCTCTCATATTTAGGTCATCTTTAGCCTGATTTCTCTCTACACTTGTCTGCGATCCCCTCTATGTTCTATCTTAATTCCTTCATCTAGTTCTGTCCCTTCTAGGTTCTCATCTATCTAGTTCTTTCTCCTATCAGCTCCTCTCCCATCTCCTTCTCTCTCATCTGGCTCTTCCTCATCTTGTTCTTCCCCATCTGGCTCTTCCTCATCTTCCATCTCGTTCCTCTTGTCCTCTCTTCTAGTCCTTCAATCTAGTTCTTCCCCATCTCAGTTCGTTCCTCTCAAGTTCTTACCCATCTAGTTCTTCCATTCTCTTCTCTCTTCTCCTTCCTATGCCCTGGAAGTCCCGGTATATAAAGGGAGGGTCCGAGCTAAATTGTGTAAAGCTATTACTTAATGTCCACCTCTCCTAGGCGGTGTCCCCTTGTGGAATTTACCATAAGTCAGGAGACTTGCATGTGGGCTGTTATCATTGTTAGTCCTCGGAAGTTGGGCGCCCCCCTGGCGGTGTCTCCTTGTGGAATTTAAGTCAGGAGACTTGCAGGTGGGCTGTTATCATTGTTAGTCCTCGGAAGTTGGGCACCCACCTGGGTGGTGTTTCCTGTAGTCCTTGAAAGTGGCTAAGGGAGATAATCTGATTCCAGAGAAAGCCTTTCCTGAGACTGTTCTCCAAATACCTGGAATGTGTATGTCCAGAGAGTGCTCAGTCTACACTGTTAGTCCTTCTTAGGGGAAAGTCAATTGGAAAAACTATGAAGGCACACATGATTTTCATAACAGAAGACAGCTGATATATAACAAGCCAAGTAACACCAAAAACTCTTTGGGATTTGGCTTCCTCTGGAGGAATTCCATGATCCCTCCAGGTAGTGACTTTGCCATAACCAGCTGAGTGAGTTCTTATGATATATTCCTGCGGCCCGCAGCAGGGCAAATTCTACCAGAAATGTTTATTTGCTGTTGAGTTTTTGCTGAAACTTTTTTTTTTTTTGTTAGAATATTGTTGAAATAAAATTTATGCTGGGAGGTGGTGGCACATGCCTTTAATCCCAGCACTCTGGAGCAGAGGCAGGTGGATCTCTGTGAGTTCAAGGCCCCCCTTGGCTACAGAGTGAGAAAAGACACTAAAGCTACACAGAGAAACCCTATCTCGAAAAACAAAACAAAAAAAAATAATAAAATAAAATTTATGATGGAGATTGTTTATTCAGACTGGGTTTAAAACTTCCTTTAAAGGATATTTTTTATAATACTTGTTTTAATATTTATATAGTCCATAGGAAAAGGCATCATTGTATTTTTAAAGTAACATTGGACTCTAAGATAAAAGAGACTCTAGCTTTAGCCTTGACCTTTAGTATTGAAGTATATTAAGATATGCTATTTACCTTTTTTGTGCCTTGATGTCCTTCTTTATTTATGAAATGAAGGAATTAATTGGATCATTTTTTTTTGTTCATGAACATTATCTAAAAGCAATTATTTGTGCAATAGGGCAAGTGTGTGGTACTTTACACAGCACAAAGACTGAAGATATAATATATTCTATTTAATAGAAATTAGTGTCAATTTTGTATATAAAATTACAAGTTATAAAATTGTTGTTGTTTTGTTTTTTGAGGCAGGATTTCTTTTTGTAGCCTTGGCTGTCTTGGAACTAGTTCTGTAGCCAGGCTGGTCTGGTACTATCAGAGATTCACCTGCCACTGTCTCTCCAGTGCTGAGATTAAAGGCGTGCACCACTGCCACCTGGCTATAAAATAATTTTTAGAAAGTGACTAAAATTTATTTCTAATATAGTTATACAATATGTGCAAATTTAATAAACAAAAATGGTGGCTAAGGAGATGGCTCATTGTATAAGAGTAATTGGGGCACATGGATCCCCAGCACCTGTGTAAAATCTGGGTGTAGCCATGAACCTGAACCTCAGCACTGCAGGGAGTGGAGACAGGAGGCCAGCCATTCTAGCCAAAAAACAAACAAACACAAAGGACTTGAGGTTCAGTGAGAGACCCTGGTTCAAAGCTGGAGAGGGCTAGAGCAGGACACCGACCGACCAACATTGTCTTCTTGCCTCTACCATCACACACTCATGCACACACATATATACCACATACGTAAATATATTTGTACACACACACACACACACACTCTGCAAGTAAAACATGAAAACAAGTGAAATGACTTTGATATATTCTTGTTTCTCATTAGTGTAAAACAATAATTTATTGAATGTTTTGTATGTGCCATCTTGAAGAAAGAGTTCACTATACTTACAGAAGTGTTTCTGAGTGCCAGTTTTTGGAGTTGGGTTTACAGTCACACTGATTTACTATCTACGCTGTAAGAGTAGAGTTTGGGGAAAACAGGGTCCTTGAGTAAGTGAGCCATTAGGCCCTTTAAGGGCTTTCCCTGCTACTGAGGCACAAATTACCTTTGATTTAAGACTATCATTTTCTAACCTTAATATTGAGAGATGTCCCTGAAAAGATCTGGTCTCTTTTGTTCTGCAAATCTTACAAGTGAGGCAATATTTTTTTTTTAAAGGGAATAGGGTAATCTGGAGACAATATGGATTATTGTTTTTGCATTTTGATATTTTGATATTTACATATTCATAAAATCCTCTTATTTTTGTAGCTCTCTTAGTTTCTCCTTACTGATACTGATACCACTATTAAATTACTGTTCAGCAAATATTTTGAGTTTTTATTATGTACCAAGTAATATGCTAAGTATTGGGGATTATTGTGAACTACAGAGGATTAATTTTTGGCAATGGACACTACTGAAATCCACATTTTAGATTCAGTTCTTCCTATCATTCCTAATGCATTTCCCCCTGTGAGAGTCAGCTCTGATATTTGGATACCTGCTATCGTCTGTGTTCAGGCTAGTCATCGCTTTTGCTTCTCATTTTGTTTCTTTAATATCTTTTGTGCCGTTAATTTGGGTGTTTTGATTATGGACTGGGCTGTCTGGAAATAAGTGGCAGATATGCCTAAGGTTTTGATTAGTAATGGATCCTAGCATATGAAAAGAGAGGCCAAGCATAGGCATAAATCTGAATAATTGTGTCCTTTAAACCGTTTGTGACCTGTGTACAGACGTGCAGGTGCTGTGACTGTCTTCATTTACTTGTTCAGTGTGCACACATGGTCCCCAATAGAAAGGTAGAGCATGATGAAAAGTTTGTGTTTGATATGTGTCTGCTAATGTGTTTATATAAAATGTGAAGTATTTCCTATTATTTTGTGATGCTGCAATAAACATTTGCCTTTTCATGACCCAAATTTTTTTCCTTTGGTTGAGAAGCTGGTGGCAGTACACCAGGCCAAGGAGACCTCAAGCTCTGGCTCTCTTGCAAACTCACTGAAAATGTAAATTGATTGAAACTTTAGAAGAGCATTTAGCTAGCCTGACTAATGAACAGTGTATATTTCTTGATTCTGCAAGTCTAGGAAATTATCTTTGGGAAAACCTTGTGTCACTATATAAAGAAGTGTTGAAGAATGTTCCCTGAAGCTATGACATGACAGGATAAATGATCCAAATGTCCATCAGTGGAGTATTAGTTAAGTGAATTGTAATGACTTCATGTATACAGAAGTTTTACATTTTTAAAACTTATATAGATCTTTCTAGTTACTACAAATAAAATCACAGTTTTCATAGTTTTAGCATATTTAATTTCACATATATATATGTATATAATATATATCCTCCCATATCAGTCTTGTTGAAAAAGTTAAAATACATAAAACCAACAGGTAATTAGTAAATGTCAGGGTATGCAGTAGAGTATTTCACATTTTCTTATTTCAGCTGAAGATTTATCTTTGAAGTCAGATTTTGGCCTGACAATGCCATTTTCAGTACTTGGTTTTTTTATGTTCATAACATCTTTCACACATTTTTTTCAATATTATTATGATTGGGTATATGGATGTTTTGGGGCTCTGTTTCAATTATATTATCCACTTAGATATTCTGTTGTATAGTTAGCTCAGAAGTTATATGCTCCCCAGTTGATAGATTTTTAGAAAAGATTCATTCTACAGAAACATTTGGAATCTATTATTAGGTGTATCTATTTTTCTTCAAGATTAAAATATGTAATTACTAGGTTGCAGTGTTGTTTCAGTAACCTGTGACATTCAGAGCTCCAGGTTGACACTTCAACCGTGTCTTTATAAACCCTGGTATTATTTGACTAAAGACCAATTTTAGTTTGTGTTTGCTTGGTTATTTATGAAGTGAGAATATTTGTGAACACATTTCTTGGTTGTTTAGGTTTTGTATTCTTTGAGGCTTTCTCCTTCCTTTTTTGTGTTTGAGAAGGCACACCCCTGTGTGGTCCTGGCTGCTTTGAACTCCTAGGTTCAAGGGATCCTTTAGCCTCAGCCTCCCAAGTATTCTGGGATGACATATGTGTGCTACTACACCTAACTATGTTGATTTTTCTTTGGGGCTTTTGCCTTTTTCTTTGACATTTATAGAAATTATACTTTGCATTCTTTTGTTAAGTGTGTTATGATTTCTTCTTGCTGTGGGGACTGTGCTGCTTAGTGTTTGTGAACTTGACACAAACTAGAGTCACCTGGGAAGAGGGAACCTCGTCTGAGGAATTCGCCATTGGATTGGCTTGTGATCATTGCTAGTTGATATAGGTGGGCCAGCTCACTGAGGGGTGGTCATCCTGAGCAGGTGGGCCTGCACTGTGTAAGAAGATAGCCAGCCCGAGGGAGCATCAAGTCAGTAAGCAGCATTCCATGGTCTTTGCTTCTGCTCCTGCCTTGCCTTCCTTCAGTGATGGGCTGTAACCTGTAAGAGTTATAAGCCCAGTCTTCCCCAGGTTGCTTTTGCTCAGTGTTTGATTACAGCAACAGAGAGTGAGAGAGGGCAGGTACCTTGCTTTTGTGTTCTGTAGTTTTTTGCTTTTTTTTTGGCGGCGGGGGTGGTGGTGGAGGGTTCAAGACAGGGTTTCTCTGTGTAGCTTTGGTGCCTGTCCTGGATCTCACTCTGTAGACCAGGCTGGCCTTGAACTCACAGAGATCCACCTGCCTCTGCCTCCCAGGTGCTGGGATTAAAGGTGTGTGCCACCACCGCCTGGCTGTGTTCTGTAGTTTTAGGTTTACATAAATTTAACATTTTAATGGGATTTGAAATCATTACTGTAGCTGAAATTTTTCTAGTCCTGCCTGGGTCCTATGGTTCTGCAGCCACTCAGACCCAAATAAACACACAGAGGCTTATATTAACTACGAACTGTATGGCCTAATGGCTCTGGCTTCTCGCTATCTAGATCTTACATCTTAAATTAACTCATTTCTATAAATCTATACTTTGCCACATGGCTCATGGCTTACCGGTATCTTTACATCTTGCTTCTCATGGCGGCAGCTGGCAGCATCTCCTTTGTTTTGCCTTTCTCCTTTCTCCTCTCTGGTTAGAATGTCCCACCTAACCCTATTCTGCCTCACCATTGGCCAAACAGCTTTAGTTATCAACCAATCAGAGCATCGTATTTTCACAGCATACAGAAAGACATTCCTCCATTGTAGCTAGAGTTTTCCTGCCTTGCCCTCAGTCAGGACAAATCTCTGTCACCTGCCAGTCCCACAGCCGCTCAGACCCAACCAAGTAAACACAGAGGCTTATATTGCTTACAAACTGTATGGCCGTGGCAGGCTTCTTGCTAACTGTTCTTATAGCTTAAATTAATCCATTTCCATAAATCTATACCTTGCCACGTGGCTCGTGGCTTACTGGTGTCTTCACATGCTGCTGGTCATGGCGGTGGCTGGCAGTGTCTCCCTGCCTCAGCCTTCCGCTTCCCAGAATTCTCCTCTCTCCTTGTCCCACCTACTTCCTGCCTGGCCACTGGCCAACCAGTGTTTTATTTATTGACCAATCAGAGCAATTTGACATACAGACCATCCCACAGCACCCCATCATTTCCCCTTTTCTGTTTAAACAAAAGGAAGGTTTTAACTTGAACCTAGTAGAATTACATATATCAAGCAAGAATTATAGTTACAATAACTAGTCTATTTGTATTTTGTAAAATTAAAGAAAATATTTTATCTATCCAATATTTATGAGTCTAAAGTTTTATATCTAATTTATCTTTTATCATAACCAAGGAAAATTATAACTATCTAGTCTTCAACTACATCAAAGACCTCAGAAGGATATAATATTACCTAAGTACTCTCGGAACACTCCTGAAAGTTGCTTGCATCCTTTTCCTGTTTCTCAGGTCTTATTATAGTCCTTCTCAGGTCTTTGATGGGATTGGAGACTAACAGTTATAATTACAATCTTCTTGTACCTTAGCCAGAACATATTAAGTATGTTCAAGGTAGGACATCTTTTGGAAGGATCGTTGTAATGTACCTATGTTCCAGACTCCTCTGGATTTTAGTATTGTGTTTCTTGTTTGGTGTAGTTTCATCTTGTATAGGTCGTTATCCCTTATTCCTCTGGGACAATATTTGGTAATCATCCCTATTGTAAATAGTTTTGTATTAGGTTAGAATTTCCTTCTTTAGACAAAAGGGGGAAGGTGTAGTGGGTAGCTGTTCCAGCTTTGATCTTGTAACACTGTCCCTAGAGTGACAGCAAGTAATTGCCTGACCTGCCCCTGGGGCATGGCTGAGAGGGAGTCCCTTAAGACCTGAGGTGCATATGTGCTGGCCCCTTCTGGATACCTCATGGTCCTGGAAGCTGGATGGGAGACCAAGCCAGAGGTCTACGCTGGATGGTACTTCATCTCTCCTGGATCCTCTAACCAATCCCTATTGGCTATAAGTTACCCCAGAAATAAACCTCTCTTGATTACCAGATAAATTATGTGGAATTGCCTCATTAATTACAGTTATAGATTACTTTGGGGTTTTATATTAGAAAGTTTTCCTGGTGTTACAGCCAACACTTTCTATTCTGGTGGTTTTAATTTTTGCTTTAGTTTTTGGTACTGATTTTTGTATATGATAAATAATGAAGCACTGATAGGTTTTCATATCACCGATGTGTTTTCCATATGAGTGTCTACTTGTCTCTATTTTACTTAGTGAGGAGTCTTTCCTATAAATTTATGATACCATGTATACTATGAAAAGTTTCAATAGTTTTAGATTTGTTTCTGAGGTTTTTGTTTTCTTGGCGCTTTTATATATTTCCATTGGGGATAATGTAGCTTAGATGAGGATAGATTAGATTAGTGTGTTTTTCAAATGTTTTCTTCAGAACTTCTCACCTTAATAATTCCAAGATCATAAGTATTCAGGTAATTCACCTAACATGAAACTAACCATTTTAAAGTGATGACCTTCATAGTGGCATTTTTAGATATAATATTATCCAACTACCATCCCTACTTTGAAAACAGTTTCAACACATCAAAAGGAATCAGCTTTGTGAAGATAGCTTTCCAATTTCTATAAGCAGCTGTTGGAATTTTGGTAAATCTGAGGGTTGCTTTGGGTACTGTGCTGTCCTAACAGTGCTAAGCCTTGCAGTGTATGCTCACTCTCTGTTACTTAGGTCTCACATACTTTCTGCATTATTTGTAGTTTTCAGTGTGAGTGTTTTCTCCACCTTAAATTTATTGCAGTATTTTTCATTTTCTTTTTAGATGTTATTAGGAATATGATTGTATTCTTGGAAGGACGTGGTCTTCATCCCCAGCACTTGGGAAGCAGAGACAGGTCAAGGCTGGCCTGGTGCACATGAGTTCTAGGACAGCCTGGACTACATAGAGAGACCTGTCTCAAAATAAAAGGCAGACAGTCCTACAAGTGATTTTCTCCATTCTTGAAATATAGTGGTCTCTAGTTTTATTTGTTTACTGCTTTTATTTTTTTCTGGAGTTAAGATATACTGGTGTCATAAAATGAATTAAGTTTTTCTTCTTCAGTTTCCTGAAAGCTTCTGTGGAGCTGATAGTAATTTTACCCTAAGTCTTTAGTAGAATTCTCAAGTGAAGTAATCTTAACTGAGGAGAGAGAGAGAGAGAGAGAGAGAGAGAGAGAGAGAGAGAGAGAGAGAGAGAGAGAGAGAGAGAGAGAGAGAGAGATTGCTGTTGTGCATCTTTTCTCATTTCTGATGTTGAAAATTTGTTACAATTTCAGTACGTTTCATTCAGTAACCAATAAGAGAAGTGGAAGGAAAATCAGTAGGAACATAAAACCAACTTGACTTGACATTTATAAAATACTACCCAACAATAGCAAAAATATACATTCTGTTATAAAAGGATTCAGGTCATATGAAGTATGCGCTTAGATTCAGTGAAATTAAAACACATCAGTAAGGTAAAGATACTAGATAATCTCCAAATGTCTGGAAATGGACCCCTCTCTGAATCGTAGGTTACAGAGAACATAAAAAGTGCATTTGGCAGTTGATTGGCTTGATCAGTTTGGGAGGCAACTAGGCAGTGGGACCAAGTCCTGTGCTCATTGCATGAGTTGGCTGTTTGAAACCTGGAACTTATGCAGGGACACTTGGCTCAGTCTGGGAGGAAGGGACTGGACCTCCCTGGACTGAGTCTACCAAGTTGATCACAGTCCTTGGGGGAGGACTTGTCCTGGAGGAGGTGGGAATGGAGGGTGGGCTGGGGGTAAGGGGAGGGGGGTGGGAGGGGGGAGAATAGGGGAACCCATGGCTGATATGTAGAACTGAATGGTATTGTAAAATAAAAAAAATATATATATATAAAAAAAAAGTGCATTTGGATGAGCAGTGGGTTTATAATGGACTGTACACTTGAGCACTATCTAATACTAATGTAGCTACTTCCACTTACAGGTTTTTGTTTTTAATGAAGAAACCATCCTTGTTGTTGTTTGTTTTTGCTCTTTTGGGGGGGCCTGCCACCCAGCTCCCAAATAAATCACACACGGAGTCTTATTCTTAATTATAAATGCCCAGCCTTAACTTGGCTTGTTTCTTGCCAGCTTCTCTTAACTTTTAAATTAACCTGTCCGTCTTTTGCCTCTGGGCTTTTGTAGCTGAAGTTTTCTCCACTCCTGCCTGGCCCACGGTCAGAACAAATCTCTCTCACCCGCCAGTCCCACAGCTGCTCAGACTCAACCAAGTAAACACACAGAGACTTATATTGCTTACAAACTGTATGGCTGCAGCAGGCTTCTTGTTACCTAGTTCTTAAATATATCTTAAATTAACCCATATATCTATTAGTCTATAAGTTGCCACATGGCTCGTGGCTTACTGGTACCTTACATCTTGCTTTTCATGGTGGCCTTCCACTTCCCAGAATTCTCTTCTCTGCTTGTCCCACCTATACTTCCTGCCTGGCTACTGACCATTCAGCATTCTATTTATACAGAGCAATATCCACAGCAGGCTTTTACTTTTTTCTATTTTTGAATGGCTTTCTTTCCTCCCCTCCCCTCCCCTCCCCTCCCCTCCCCTCCCCTCCCCTCCCCTCCCCTCCCCTCCCCTCCCCTCCCCTCCCCTCCCCTCCCCTCCTCCCCTCCTCCCCTCCCCTCCCCTCCTCTCCTCCCCTCCCCTCCTCTCCTCTCCTCCCCTCCCCTCCTCTCCTCCCCTCCCCTCCCTATTTGCCATTCAGTTCTTTATTAGACCATCAGGTGTTTTAGACAGCTTCACAGAGTTCAACAAATGCAACAAAAACAAAAGTAACATACCTTAAAATAATATTCCACAACATGTCCTGACATGTATTTGTTTGTTTTTGAGACAGGGTCTTGACATACAGCTCAGGCTGACCTAGAGCTCACTCTGTAGCCCAGGCTAACCTCAAACACACAGTCTTCTTGCCTCTATTGGGATCTGCCTTTTTAAGATTTAAAAAAATTTGTGTGTAGGTATGAGCTTGTGTGTGCGAAGAGAGCATTGTATCTTTTGGAGCTAGAGTTACAGTAGTAGTGATCTGACAGACATGGGTCCTGAGATCTGAACTTGGGTCTTCTGGAAGAGTAGCAAGTGCTCTTAACCACTGAGCCATCTCTTCAGTCTCTTGGTTCTGCCCTTCTAAAATCTCTAATATTTAGACCTTTTTTTTTTTCCCATATATTTAGGGGTGTGTATGTGTGTCTCTTTCCAGTCTCTGTTCCTTCTCTACTGAAGTCAGTCTTGATGTCTTTCTAAGATTTAAGTGTAGTTGTGTTGTTTCAAATTGAAGTCCTGTAGTAGCTTCCTCTTGTCCTCAGGATGCACTGTAACATCAATTCATTCCCCCCCCCATCCCCACCCCCGCTCCCGGGTTTTTGTTAAGCTCAGTCTGTCCTACTGTAGTATATTTTCTTCTATCTGAGATTTCCTTTATTGGCTATACCAAATTACTTTGTCTAGTATGTTGTGTCACTTCTTTGTGCCATCATACACTCTACTTTCTGTGGTCTGTTTTCTTGTTTAGCCTAGCAGATTCCCATTCTTTTTAATTTCTGTTTGATGATCACATCTATCTCTTTGCAAAACTGTTTTCAGATCATACTCTGAAGCTTAACATATAGCTCTTTTTTCCATGTGTGGCTTACCTTTTCTGTAGCAGTTGCTGGCTCATATTTCCTCTATTGTGATTTATTTATTATGCACTTACTCTGCTTACATATTTGATTTTTACTCCTATGAGCAAATATTTTGGTGTGTGTGTGTGTGTGTGTGTGTGTGTGTGTGTGTGTGTGTATTCCCAGAGCCTATTTTAGTGCTCCTTGCCTTTGGGTGCTATGGATGATTGATTGATAAATAAAACACTGATTGGCCAGTAGCCAGGCAGGAAGTATAGGTGGGACTAGCAGAGAGGAGAATTGAGAGAACAGGAAGGCAGAGGGGAGGAGATGCCAGCCTGCCATCCAGGGAGCATCATGTAAAGCCACGGAACACATGGCGACATACAGATTAACAGAAATGGGCTGAGTATAAGAGTAAGAGCTAGACAATGGTAGGCCTGAGCTAATGGCTGAGCAGTTTAAATAATATAAGCGTCTGTATGTTTATTTTATAAGTGGGCTACGGGACTGCTGGGGCTTGGCAGGACCTGGAGAGAAAACCTCTAGCTACATTTGGGAAATACTGGCTGATTATCGTTGAATTCAGTGACTGACAACTATTCATTTGACCTAAAATTACTATTAAGATGAACTCCTATTAAGAGTCAAATTAGACTGATCAATTAGTGCTCACTATATAAATAGAAAAGAACCAAATTGATCATCTGTACCTGAAGAAAGACTGTGAGTTTGTGTTGTTGGTCATGGGCTGCATCATTATGTAGCAATGCTTTGGAGCCTGTGGTGACAGATTGGCCTTGGGATTGGTGCTTGAGGCTCAGTGGATTTCTCAGTGCTTGGCTTTGAATCTCCTTTGAGCCTTTTTCATGTGGCTGATGCATTACTTGTATTGATCCAGAATTAGGCTTCTCTATTAACACGTCTGAAGAGGAGGGTTCACTCTTATGGAATGAGGAGTCCCAGTGGTACAGTTTGTACTCTGATTCTTAACATAATCAGTATACTAGAAAGTGCATGATTTGGTGTATCATAATAGTATACAGAAAGTTCTTTGTTCTGTGTGTGTGACTGCTATTCCGGGTAGATAGAGTACATTCATTTGCTACTGAGAATCATCTTGGACTGAATTGTGAAAAGCTCCCTTATAATAGTTGGCACCATGCTATCTCATGGCCACCTCCAAGTTGGAGGGGTCCTTCTGTCATGGCCTTGAGGTGAGGCATTTCTTTTTAGAAGGTCTTCATTTTCTTCAGGCACTTTTCACTAAGTTGTGCAGAGTGTCAGGTGTGTTGTTTCACTGTTTTCTTTACCAGTTACTAATTGCCCTCTAGTCATTTACTAAAACCATTTTGGTCTATATTGTACATCAGTAGCAATTTACATAATTTTGTCACTTTTTATTTTTTTCCTACATTCTATGAAATTTCCCTTTAATATTATTAAAACAGACTGTTTCATAGCTAATTTTAAATTTTTTGGTATAGGCTGTCAATCTTAGCAAGGAAATCATAGACATAACCAAGTTCAGCAGTGTAAACATGGTATAAAAAGGCCATTAGTAGAAGTTGGAAATCTTGGAGTCTAGAAAGGCAGGACCAAAGGGTGGTGGAGGAGAGTGTTTGCTGAGCACTGGCTGTCCACTGCCTTCCTTGCTGCACTCTTTTTTTTTTTTTTTTTTTTTTTTTGGTTTTTCAAGACAGGGTTTCTCTGTGGAGCTTTGGTGTCTTTCCTGGAACTCACTCTGTAGCCCAGGCTGGCCTCGAACTCACAGAGATCCGCCTGCCTCTGCCTCCCAAGTGCTGCGATTAAAGGTGTGCACCACCACCACCAGGCCCCTGCCACACTCTTCCTTGGAGTGGTTTGTCAATTCCTGTGGGTTCTCCCTGTGATGGAGACTGTTTTGAAGTCCTTCCCATCTGTTTCGTTCGTTCTTTCATTTCTTGTTTAGGTTTTGCTGCTGATGGTTTTCTACGGCAGTCAAGTAGAAGCTGTGAGAGCGTCTTGGTCACTCATCTTGAAGGGAATAGATTCTGTCGTTTAGGAATGACTATATGAGTGAGAAGAATATTTGCCTTTGGAAAGTGTCTTTTATTTGGTTGTTTATTTTATTTATATTTCTCTTTTTCTCCTTTGTTATGAGGTATATCCATCAGAAATGAATATTGACTTTTATTCTCTTTTTTGCTTCTAATGATTGATTTTATTATTTTACTTTATTAGTGGACAAATTTTATTTTTCTAAAGCTTTTAATATTTCAGAGAAATTCAATTATGATGAATTATCTTTTTTTCTAGTGCTTTTTTCTAAAACACTAAAATTTAAGGAATTCACGTTTTTAATTTTTAAAATCATTATTAAAATTATGTAAGTTTTCAGTTCACACATGTTGCTCTCAAATGTACTTCACTTATGACTGAGCAATTGGATCTAGTATTTAGCTAATAAAGTAAAATGTTGGGAGCTATTACATGGCAGTGTTATTAGCAGCCAGATGTTGTTACTACCACAGGAGTTTTAACTTGGGTTTGAGGCAACCCAAGTTAAAACTTGGCAAGTTGCTTAAAGACAATTGTTATTTATAGCTCTTTTGATTGTATCTCAGCACTTCAGGTGGGACTTGGAACTTGTTTGCCTTTCAATCTTTTTGAGCCTCTGTTACCTGCCTGTTGAACTGGCTTTCCATGATAGATCTGAACAAAAACCAAAATCTCGGGACTTACTAGCTTTTATCTTATTAGAAAAGATATTTAGTCACAACAGCACATATGATGGTATTATGAAAGAAGGGATTATGGTGCCGTGAGACTATGCTAGAGCCTAATCCAGGAGTTATTTGAAGAAATTATAACTGACCTGTGGCTTGAGGGTAAAGAAAGAGTTTAAGTGTTTACTAAGTAGGGGGAAATAACATGCACAAGAAGCTGTCAGTGAAAGAGGTGTTTAGGGGACTGCAAGGAGTGTGGCTGAGCACAAAGGATACATGTGCAAGATGAAGCTGCGAGACAGAGAGAGGTGCATTATGTAGAATTCCTTCCTATGAGGAGGGCATAAATGAAGTGTTGCAAATGAGGGTGACATAGTGTATATGTTGTCAGAAAGCCTTTTGTTCTGCATGTAGCTGGAGAGGGGCTTTCATTGGAACCACAGTGCATGTGTGAAGACTATTGGGAGGCTATTGCAGGCACAGTGGTAGCCTGGAGCACAGATAGAAACACTGGAGGAAGGAGACTGTTCAGAAAGATTTCGGGGGCAAAATGAGAGCCGTTTCTATTGAGTTTCATTTAGATGACAAGAGAAGTTGCTATTTACTAGGATGAAGAAGGGGGGGGGAGAGTGTGTTTGAGGGATGGAACCCACTATTCTAGTTTGGATTGTTCAGTGGAGGCCTCACATAAACACTTAAAAACACTGTTTAGGAGGGCTTGGATTAGAAATGAGAATTTTCCTTTTGCTAAGTGAATAATACTAATTTTATTTTTTACATACTATCTTCCAGTTCACGTCACATGTTTTATAAAAGTTAATCGCATTTTCTGAAAGATATTTTAATTTTTGTAGATCTTCTAAAGCTGTTGGTCTTTGAAAGGAAATTGTGATTCATGAATTTTATTCTTTTTCCCCGTGCCCTGTGGCTCAGGCCTTGAAGGAGTTGTACCTGGAGGCCTGCTCAGCTGCTGCTCTGTGAGAGCCTGTGTGGGGTTTTTTGTTTGTTCTGTTTTTCCTTTTTTTTTGTTTTTTTTTTGTTTTGTTTTGTTTTTTGTTTTTTGAGACAAGGTTTCTCTGTGTTGCTCTGGCTGTCCTGGAACTTGCTTTGTAGACCAGGCTGACTTCGAACTCCTGCCTCTGCTAGGATTAAAGGCATGTACCACCATCGCCCAGCTGAGATGCCGTGTTGTTAGAGAAGAAGCTATTGAGGCCATAGAGAAGTAGTTGAACTGGAGTAAGCTGTAGGTGTGGGATGTCCTGGGAGTTTGAAGTTGATCATCTATTTTGGGAGGCTTCTGTGTCGAGCAGTTTTCAAGCCATCTAGAAACAAACATAGGTCCTGTGCATATAGTGTGTCCTAATGTCCACTTCTTCAGGGACCCACTTGGACTAAGAGCTACTGTTCCCAGGGATTTCCAGGTCCCACAGGAAGAACTGAGTTATAGTCTTTAATGGTGGCCTTAGAAATAGAAGGTGGTGCCACTGTGAGTGCCATTGTTGACACATGGACAATGGAAGTGTTGACACTGGACTAGAGGGGAAAGAAGAAGGCACAGGCACGGTTTTCCACCAGTTATGCCTTTAAAGATGTAGGCCTTGTCTTAGAATGGTTTAGTGTCTTCTACATTTTTACAGCTTTTCTCGCAAGTTGTTGTTATTGTCTTGTTTGGGGAAGCTGAAACGGTGTAAGAGAGTGCAGGTCCTGGTCCCAGAGCACAATGATAATATAGCCCAAGTCATTAATTAGCTGTGTATATGGCTGTGTGTAGGGAGTGATTGGTAAGGAGAAAGGTAGAGCCACTCAAAGAGAATGAAGGAACCCAGGTAAGGACTTTGCTGGACTTCCACCCTGGGGTCCTTGTAGGAGAATATTATTTTAAGGTGTGTTACTTTTGTTTATGTTGCATAAACTCTGTGAAGCTGTGTTACTGTGCTTGTCTAAAACACATGATGGTCTAATAAAGAACTGAATGGCCAATAGCAAGGCAGGAGAAAGGATGAGAGAATATATAGAGGGAGAAAAGAGGAAGGAACGAGAGAGGAAGGAGGACTCCAGGGACCAGCCACCCAGCTACATAGCAAGCCATGGTGTAAGAGTAAGATTTACAGAAGTAAGAGAAGGGGGGAAAGCCCAGAGGCAGAAGGTAGACAGGATAATGTAAGTTAAGAAAACTGGCTAGGAACTAAGACAAGCTAAGGCCAGGCATTCGTAAGAATAAGCCTCCATGTGTGATTTATTTGGGAGCTGGGTGGCGCCCCCCCCCCCCAAAAAAAAGAGTAAAAGACCAAAGCAACAGGTCCTCTCATCCATTCTTCTAATAATCTTGTGTGTTTGGCAGAGGCTTTCTGTCATATGAGAAAAGGAGGCCCAGAGAGGTGATACATGTTTAATGACACCTAGTGAAGATTCCACAGGCCTTATAGAGAGATGTCCTAGGTTAGTGTGTTTTGTCCTGCTGAAAGGGCTGTGGAGAATAAGGAGACTATGACCAGGTAATTTTGGAAATACTGTGTTAGATATTCTATCACAGAGCTCAGGCCCTGTCAGATGGTCATGTTTCATTGAGAAGCTTTGAAAAGACAGATGGGCTATATTGTAGCCTGTGTCCCTTGCCATCCACGTCAGGGTTGACTCTGGATGGTTCAGTGGTGGGTGAAGATGCTTTACAGTCATGCCTGTGAGTCTGTGCAAACGGGGGCTTTTGAATGGAGGGGAAGCAGTGCAATTCTGGAAGCTGTTACTGTACTTAGTGGCTACAGACTGTGCCCAACAGGTTTGGCCATCCATCCTTTACAAACCAACTAAAAGCCAATTTAATAATGAAAAAGAGAAAAAGGGGATTTAGTCAATGTGGCACATTATGATGGATGGACTTGAGGGGGGTTGTCACTAGATCTATTATTAGCTCTTTCGATTGGCTTATTGAGAACAGGTAGCTTGTTGGAGCACAGGCTGTTAGCCCCAAGCTTCCTTCTAGAGACCCCACTACTTGTCATGAAGACGAACTTATTCACTGGAAAGAACTAGTTCTCTTGTTTGGCTGTCTCTTCCTTGGGGCTCAGTCCTAGGCCCTCCACTTTTCTAAACCTGTGTGTATATCTGTGCTTGCATAGAGGAAGTTGGGGAGACTCTTAGCTGAAAGTGACAGAACGTATATCTGTGCTTGCATAGAGGAAGTTGGGGAGACTCTTAGCTGAAAGTGACAGAACTGGGAGACACCCCACAGAATCTGAAAACTGGACCAGAATCTCCCTTTCTCTTCTCTATTGATCCATGCTGACAACTTGTCTTCACGCTGATTGTCTCATGGGTGTAGCTGTTAACAGCTTCATGCACCATAGCTACATTTGAAGAAAAGAATAAATAGTTGGGTCAGTTTGGACTTAGTAGCCAAAAGGCTGTTTCCTCAGCTGGCTTTGTCCATTTCTTAATCCACAGAGAAAAATATTTCCTGTAGACCCCTTTTTTCTTGTTTATTAGATTAGGGTTATGTGACTACCCCTAGCTGTGGACAGGTGGGAAAGATTTGGTTGGTATAGATGGATTATGGTGTGTTTCATTGGGCAGGCACAATGTTCTATTTTTGGTAAGCTAGCTTTGTATTTTGTGTGTGTGTGAGTGTGTGTGTGTGTGTGTGTGTGTGTGTGTGTGTGTGTGTGTGTTCCTGTCTTCTGTTTAACCATCTATTGAAGGGCATCTGAATTTTTCTAGTTTGTGCCTATTATGAATAAAACTGGTATAAATGTTTATATAGACTTTTCTTCCAGTTTAAAAATTATGGTAAAGTCTATATACTTTATTATGTTGGCCTTCTTGAAGTACAGTGGCATTAGGTATGCTCATACTGTTGTATAGTCAGTCATCATTCTCCTTCATCTCTAGACCTCTTTTTTTGGGGGGGGGGGTTTGATTTTTTGTTTTTCGAGAAAGGGTTTCTCTGTGTAGCTTTGCGCCTTTCCTGGAACTCACTTGGTAGCCCAGGCTGGCCTCGAACTCACAGAGATCCACCTGCCTCTGCCTCCTGGGTGCTGGGATTAAAGGCGTGTGCCACCAACGCCCGGCTCTAGACCTCTTTTTATCTTGGAAACAGAAACTCTGTACCCATAAAACAATGACTTCGTCACGCCTACTCCTGTCCCTCGATACCACTATTTTACTTTGCAGCTCCATAGCTTTACCTTCTCTACATACCTCACATGAGTGGAACAGCATTTGCCTTTCTGTGACAGGATGGCATTGTAGGCTTTTGTGTGAACATAACCTTTCATTTCTGACATAAATGTGCAGGAGTACACTTGCTGGATTCTGTGACAGTTGCATGTTCAGTTTTTTTTTTTTTTTTTTTTTTTAAATTTTTAATAACTCTAGTCCAGGCTGGCCTCGAACTCAAGATCCTCCTGCCTCTGCCTCCTTCAGCAAATCCTACCGGTGCACGCCACCACAACCGGCTCAGTTTTTTTTTTTAAAGAAATCACCAAATTTTTCCCATAGTGGCAGTGCGGATTTACATTCCGTCCAGCACTATTTAGGTCCAGTTTCTACAGAGGTGACTCTGGTCATAATGGATTGTTCCCCCTTAGAGAGTGTCATGCCTGTTTATTTGGGAAGTAACGGCTCTAGCAAGTCTCAGCCCTGATTGTATTTCTGTGCAATGGGATGAATTTGAAGAGAAGATTGAGATCTCTCTCCCAGAAGTATAACTGGGGAGAAAATGCAGTTGTTGAGAACGTGGCGTTGCTGGTGAGACTGAAATGGCACTGCGCCTGGAAGAAGTGTTTCCTTAAGAAAATGAACATGGTGTCCCTCATGGAATGCAGTTACACTCTGGCCACTTCCCACCCAGCGTGTCTGCTGAATCCAGTGAAAGGATTGACACAGGTTGAGTGCTCTGACCTGAAACGCCGGCAGGCATGGCATGTAAAAGATTTCAGATTTTAGAGCATTTAGGAGTAAGGGTGTTTAGATTAGGGGAACACAAACAGAACTTTCAGAACCTGAGAAACTGAAATCTGAAACACTTGTGGTCTCAGTTATTTAGGATAAGAAACACTGTATTCACCACTAACTAAAGTAGAACTTTGATTTTTGAAAAAGGCTGAAGCGAGTTTTAATGATTCTTCATCAGTTGGGAATCGTGGCGTCACTTCATCCTGGCCATTTGCCGAGCAGCCTCAGCAGCATATGCTGCACTGAATAAACAAAGTTCCCTGCCTCTAACACCCCCCCCCCCCCCCCCCCCCCCCCCCCCCCCCGGTCCTAGGTTCATCTGTTTGTCCCTGTGCTGTTTAACCACTGACTTGCTTCCTCCCCCTTCCCCACTGGCTCCCTTGGTCCCCTTGCCCCCATCCTTGCCCACTTTCCGTGGATCCCCTTCAAGTTACTGTTGTAGTTTTCTCTGTTCTTGCTAATGGAATTAGAACGTTTTCTAGGCTTCCTCTTTCCATGTAAAATACTTACTCGTCATCAGGAATACATTTTCCTTCTCATCCCACCTTCTATTTATCCTGCTCTTTAGGCAAATAGGAATTTCTGTCACTAATAATTCTTACCTTTTAATGGTGGTGGACTAAAAAACAAGCATTAAAATTTTAAGGTTTGGTCTACTGCTCTTTCTTACCAGTTTTTTTAAATTTAAATTTATTTTTATTTACTTTTAATTCACAGGGAAGAAGAAGAGCGTCTGAGAAATAAGATTCGAGCTGATCATGAGAAGGCCCTGGAAGAAGCAAAAGAAAAATTAAGAAAGTCAAGAGAGGAAATCCGTGCAGAAATTCAAACAGAGAAAAGTAAAGTAGCCCAAGCAATGAAGATAAAAGAGACCAGAGTACTGCCCCCTGTCCCTGTCCCACAGCGTGTTGGGGTCACTGGTGGAGACCCAGAAGACACCGAGATTAGGAAGAAAAGAGAAAAAATTAAAGAGGTAATGAGCTGAGGTTGGTGATATGAGTGATTGCAGATATGTGTCTGATTGTATGTTATGTGCTGTTCTGTGTTCACGGTGCTTGTTCTCAGCGTAGTTGTAATTCAGTTTCCAGTGGATAGCAAGGACTGGAGCTCTGTCTTCTTCACTGATCATAATGTAAGTTTTTGAAATAAAAATTTGGTTCAAGTTTGTTTAGATGGTTACTTTACCTTCACTGTGTTAAAGATCTTTGGAAACACAGGACTTAATAATACAGTAGAATCTACGTATAAGTTTATTGAATAAGCAATTTAAAATATTCAATTTGAAGCGGCTGTACCAGGTGCTATGCAGACCCTGTCATTGACAAGGTTTTAAACAATCCGTGCTGTATGAGCCATGTTTTAAGGAACACTGCTGTTAGGACCATGCTCTTCCAAAGATTTTTCATGGATTGAAGGATAGGAAAAAATTAATTTCAAAATTCTTTAAATTTATTTAGCCCCACAAGTCTCAAGTTGTAATTCTAGGAATTACTGACTAAGAGAATACCAGCTATAGTGAATTTGAGTTAAACTGTACTAATGGGCTCGTGATAATTTTGACTATAGTTTACAGTTACACTGCTTGAGAAGAAGCCTCATCAGATATTACAGCATCATCAAGAATACATTTTATTTATACAGGCAGGTATCTCTGTATATATCCTCGTAGTGGAGATACATTTTAACTCGGTCTGGCAGTTTTTCTCACTGCCGTGATGTGGTATTTGACAAGAGCTACAAAAGAGGGAGGGAGGGAGGGAGGGAGGGAGGGAGGGAGGGAGGGAGGAAGGAAGGGTAGATGGGTTTATTTTGGCTCATAGTTTGAGAGGATATTGTTGTGTCAGGGAAGGTGAGATGGCTAGTCACGTTGTATCTGCAGTCAGGAAGCAAGAGAGCGGTGAATTCTGTACTCAGCAGGCTTCCTCCCTTTCTCTCCCTTTCCCCAGTTTGAACCAAGAGGAAGAGATGGTACCACTCACTTTCAGCATGGGTCTTTTCTTCCTCAGCGAAGCCTCCCTGGAAACACCCTCGCAGACATAGCCAGAGTTGTTTCTAAGTGGTTCCTTATCCTTATCCTCTGAACAAGGGCACTAGGCATGGCTGATTTTAAGTCTGTAATATGCATTTGTCTCTGTCTCTTTCCTTTTGTTATTTAGTTTTTCTTTGTTGGGAGAGAGTTAGCCATTATCAGTTTTGGGATTAAATTATATTATGTAAACCTTGAGATCATGTAATGAGATAATCTCCTTCCTCTTAATGTCTATTCTAATATGAATACAAAGGACTTGATTATCCTACTTGATTCATATACCCATCAAGTCCCTGTGACTAGAGTAAGGATTGGCAGATTACATCCTGTGGGCTGAATTTCTTTCATTTGCCTGTTTTTGAAAAATCAATTTTAGTTAGAATGTAGACATGGCCTTTTGGTTACATATTACCTAGGATTGCTTTGTGCTTCTGCAACACTTTAAATCTTTTGGTCTCTAGACTAAAGGTAAGAGATTGTGTAGTTAGGCTGAGTTAGTCGGTGGTAGAAGCAAAGCCCCTGATTGACAACCTATTCATTATCACAGTGAAGAAAGAGGAACTGTTTCCCAAAGTATTAGCAGTTTATAAAAGGAAAAAATGCCAAATAGCTACCTTTCTTCTCCCAAATAACTTTTGGTTACATCTAATTTGTTTAGTTGTTGTGTAGATTGAAATTAAATGTAGGTGTTTTAGTTGGGTTTCTATTGCTTTGTTAAAACACCATGACCAAAAAAGCAAGTTGGGGAGGGAAGGGTTTATTTGGCCTACACTTCCATATTGATCTTCATCATTGAAGAAAGTCAGGACAGGAACTTAAACAGGGCAGGAACCTAAAGGCAGGAGCTGATGCAGAGGCCATGGAGGAGTGCTTCATACTAGCTTGCTCCCCTGGCTTGGTCAGCCTGTTTCTTAAAGAGTCCAGGACCCCCAGCCCAGGGATGGTACCACCAACCATGGGCTGGGCCTTCCTTTATCAATCACTAATTAAGAAAATGCCCTATAGGTGGGGAGGCATTTTCTCAATTGAGGTTCCCTCCTTTCAGATAACTCTAGCTTGTGTCAGGTTGACGTAATAGTAGCCAGCACAGTAGGTATCCAAAATAAGTGTTAATTGAATAGCATGCTAATGCAGGAAACATGGCAGAATGGGTAAAGATACAATAGCCCAACTCTAAATCATATGAAGTAAAATAGTCTGTGGATAGCTTCAGATGGTGTATTCTACTTTTTCTCTTCTCAGATGATGAAGCATGCCTGGGATAATTACAGAACATATGGATGGGGACATAACGAGCTCAGACCTATTGCAAGGAAAGGCCATTCTACTAACATATTTGGTAAGGTAACTTTTAAATTACTGTTTTTTCCTTTATCTTTGAAATTGAGATCTGGCTTTTTAAAGTACTCTCCCAGATCTCTATTTCTGTGCAGTTATAATTTGAACTTTTTGTTTTGGTATGTCAAGATTTAGTTCTAGTTGTACTGGAATACATAGCTTTGTGCTAGATATTCTATTTACATAGGTACGTCATACATTTATGTAAGGTTTTTGAAGCTTTTTTTTTTTTTTTTTTTGCTTAATGTCATGAAAGATAAGTATATATTTGCAGTTTTTTTCCTTCAAGATAGTTAGTACCATTTGTGATCCTCATAAAGGAAAAGGGAACAGCTTAGATAGAGTCCAGTGTACTATTAGAAGTTTAGTATGTAGCACACCAAATGATCTAATTGGTAATTGAGTGGATGATGCTGTTTGTTGATGGTGCGTGTGCGTGTGCATGCGTGTGTGTGTGTGTGTGTGCGTGTGTGTGTGTGTGTGTGTGTGTGTGTGTGTGTGTGTGTGTGTGTGTACATGAGCTATGGCACTATGAGGAGAAGCACCTCCCTTCCCCGGCCCCCAAGTGGATCACCTCTCTTCTTCCATCATGGAGTTCCAGGACTCAAACTCAGGTTGCCAGGCATGTTTCGTAAGTGCTTTTACCTGCTGAGTCTTGTCCCCAGTCTAACTTTTCACTTTTTGCAAGTTGTGTTTTGCAGTTCATCTCATGTCTTACCATGTACCAAGTAGACACTGGTCCTAATCCTGCTTTTAAATAATTTTTTTATTTTAAATTAAAATTAATTATACGATTTCCCCCTTTCCTTTCCTCCCTCCAACCTAAATCATTCTTTTAAAAAAAGAAAAATATTTTAGCTCATGGAGAACACACCTTATGAGAAGAAAGCTGTAGTAAAATGGTAGATAAGAGCCCAAGTACCGTCTTGGGATTTTCAGTAGTCAAAATTAGGTTTTGATAGAGCTTATTAATTGTTTTTGTTATTTTCCAGACAAATAATTTGCTAAGGAAGAACAGATCATTTATTATATTCTCTGTCTAATATTCTTAGACAGAAAGTTTATGGAAGGTTTTTTGAAGTTCAAAAACTGTTTCTTGTTTCTTGCTCTAATCTTTTTGTGTATCCCATTCTTGCTAGTGAATATGGTTTGACAACTTTAAAAATGAAATACTGAAGAGAAGAGCTGTAGTTCTCAGTGTTTCATTCGTCACTCCAAATTTAGTATGACTTTGTAAAATTAAAATCCTAGAGCAAACAAACAAACAAAAACCCAAAAGTTTTCTTAAATCCGTTCTCTGTACTGTAGGTTGTGAGGACAGGTAGTGCACTTTCACTCACAGTATTCCATGTTGCAGGGAGTTAACGTAAAGCTTGTCTTTCCCTGTAGCTATAGCTGTAACTGGTTCTTTTATATGATAACTGAAGTCAGTGTTCCCCCGGCTTCACTCTAGTTAGTGCTTGCCACCAGAGTACTCTGCAGATTACAGAAAACCCATTTCAAAATGACATAAACTAAAATAGCAACTCAGTCATCTCTGTGGAGTCCTGCTGTAGATCTAATTCAGCTCAGCCTTTTCCTACCCCTTTCCTATGTGTGCTGACTTCTTATAGCAGGCTAGGTAGGCTTCAACATTGGAAGTTTCAAGTCTTCATACTACTGACTGCATTTGTAGACTCGGAGGAGCGTTTGGGCTTGTTAGAACTAAGATTGGTAGAATCATTGGTTCTTGTTCTCACTGACTGGTGGGATATAGTCATGTGTCTTCCCCTCCATGGGCTTGCTGCTGTGGACCAGGAGGAGAAGAACGGCACCAATCCTAGTGATCCCCATGGGGTTACTAGACTTAACCCTTGGGTTTTCTCAGTGTGTCGTGTGCTTAGAGCTTATCTGTAACTTACTGTCCTCTTGCTTCAGCTTCCCAAGTTCTGGAATTACAAGTCTGTACCACCATGATTGGCTAGCATGGATGCTTTTTATTTAGATATTATGGAGAATTGTGGAGTTATGTTAGAGCGAGGTCTTTTTGTACTTAAAAAGAGGAATTTTGATTTAACAAGTACTGTTTGACATTGCTGCTGCATCATCATCATCATCGTCTTTGGCTTTTTAAGACAGGGATTCTCTCTGTAGCCTTGGCTATCCTGGAACTTGCTTTGTAGACCAGGCTGGCCTCAAACTCAGAGATCCTCCCAAGTGCTGGAATTAAAGACATGGGCCATCACTACCTGGCTTGCAGTGCTTTTTAAAGGCTGCTTTTGATTTTGTATATGTCTGTATATATGTACATGTACAAATATTTTTTACTTCTGATTTAACTGGGTCTTGATTTGCATGTTATTTTTGTTTTCATAATCATGAAGAATATTTTGTAGTTTTCTTTTCTCCCTCTTTTCTCCCTCCCCTCCCTCTTTCTCTCCCTCCGTTCTTTTTTTGAGACAGGATCTTACTGTATAACCTCCTGACTGGCCTAGACTTCAGCCCCTGAGTGGTGGGATTAAAAGGTGTGCATCACCACACCCAGCTCTGTATTTTTTTTGTACTGTGTTTTTGCCTTGGTTTGGTAGCAGGCTGTTGCTGTTTTCAAAATTAGTTGTGAAGCTTATTGTTTTTCTGAAAGACAGTGTTTAGGATTCATTTTATTTTTTTCTGAATGCTTCATATAATTTTCAAGTGAAACAGGAGAATTTTTTTTCTTGAAGGGTTTCAAAACAATGTCAGTTTTTCTAATTACAAGGACTAGTCCTTTTAACTGTTTCAACTTTGATAAGTTCTCTCTCTCTCTCTCTCTCTCTCTCTCTCTCTCTCTCTCTCTCTGTGTGTGTGTGTGTGTGTGTGTGTGTGTGTGTGTGTGTGTGTGTGTATGTATACATGCAGGTATATTCACACTGGAAATGGATCTCAGGGCTGTAATGAATCTTCTTCTGTCCCACCAGCCAGCTCCCAAATAATGACACGGAGACTTATTAATTATGAAAGCTTGGCCTATAGCTTAGGCTTTTTCCTAGCTAGCTCTTATTTATATTAATTTACGTTATATCATAGGGCATTACTTTCCTTCCATCTTGCACCTTCTGTTTCCCCTGTGTCTCCTGAGTGCCTACATTCCTCCTCCTCCTCTTTTCTCTCCCTGTAAGTCCTGCCCATACCTCCTACCTAGCTATTGGCCATTCAGCTTTTTATTACACCAATCACAGCAACATGCCTTCACACAGTGTACAAATATTCCACAACACAGGTTCTTGACTAAGTTTAAATACTCTCTATACTGAGCAACATCCCTGAAGTATAATCCTAGTTATTGATTGGAGATCTCTCTAATGTTCATATTTAGTGCTATGCATTTCCTGCCAACTGCTAAATTTAACTTATCCTCAGATTTTTATGTTATATTTTCATTCAGTTAAAACATTCATATCTCAATCTAGAATCCATATGTTGAATTAAATATCTAAAGTCTAAACAATCCACTTAGTGTCAAGCCTTCCTGTTTGACCCTGGCTACTTTCCTGACATAGTGAGATCAGATGGTAGTTTTATTTTCTTAGTGAATTTGTATTTCCCTTCAGTGGTGTATAATATTTATGAAATGAGTGTTAGTGGTTTCTTAGTTTTATTAACATTTGTATAGAGTTGAAACTGTCAGCCTGAACACTGAGGTAGAATTTATTTGATGAAACTTATAGAATGTGTGGGGCTCTTATAATGAGTGGCTCTTGGGATATTTGCTCAAACATATTATCAATTTAAGATTTGGTAACTTATTGTGAAAATAAAGTAAGACTTTTACTATATGATTCTTTTTATAGCATCATCTTTCAAATTAGTCATTTGGACTCTTGTTTCTGATTTACTTCTGCCTTTAGCTTCCTGGTTCTTCTACTTTGTTGCTCTTGTTTGCTGGTCCCTCTTCTTTCTCAGTCGTGTTGAGTTCACTTACTTTCATTCGTTCTTATTAAATAGTACAGAAACTTAGAGTTATTAGTTTTTTTCAGAACCTTTTGACATTCCCATAAATTGAAAAGCTGTTATATGCCGCTCCCCCCCACACTTTTTTTTTTTTCCTCCCTGTGTAGCCCTGGCTATCCTGGAATTACCTCTGTAGACCAGGCTGTCCTGAAACTCAGAGATCCAGCTGCCTCTGCCTCCTGGGTGCTGGGATTAAAGATGTGTGCCACACCGACTGTTTCGTGTGTTCCATACTGTCATTTTTTTGTTTGTTTGTTTCTTTGACCTGTGGGTAATTTCAGTGTTTTTCTATATTTTTCCTAGGGTGAAATCTTGTTTTATCTAGCCAAACAACCATAACAATGACTGATAATTTCATTTTAACTTATGTATTCCTTAGCTTGTAGCTTATGGTACACAGACTTGTCTTATATAACTAACTAGGATAGTTCAGAGTATGATTGGAATATGCAACTGTAGACAAAGATGTAGATGTAACCAATCGTCTTTTTAAAATAAGAAACACAGAGCCAATGTAAAAAAGAAAGCCGAGAGGTCAGAGCTCAGAGATAAAATCTTACCTCCTGCAGTGCTCCTAGCTTCCCCGAAAGAGGGAGGTACTTCCTGTGTCTCTGTTTAAATAATCTTTCTGTTCTGACTTCTTATTGGTTGTAAACCCGACCACATGACTGCCTCATCACTGCCTGTAAGTACCGCCCTCCAGGTCTTAAAGGCGTATGTCTCCAATACTGGCTGTATCCCTGAACACACAGAAATCTACCTAGCTCTTCTAACCACCACACTCTTACTATGGCTCTAATAGCTCTGACCCCAGGGCAACTTTATTTATTAACATAAAATTAAAATTACACTTCAGTACAAATAAAATATCACCATATTTCCCCTTTTCTATTTTAATAAAAAGAAAAAAGGCAAAAGGTTATAACTAACAAAAGAAAAACTATATACAAAAGTACAATAACTATATACAATATATACAAGTAACAAATACCTAAACGATGTCTAGTCCATTTGTATTTGACAAATCAGAGAAAATAATTCCCTTATCTATCCTATTTTAGTAAGTCCAAAATGTATCTAATTCACTTTCTATCCTAATTAATCTTCAACTATAACTAACTAATCTTCAACTCCCTCAGAGACCCAAGAAGGAAATAATATTAGCTAACAAAAATAAAAACAAGAAGTGCACAAAAGCAACTTCCAAAAATTTTGTGAGTTGACAGAAACAGCCAGCTGCCTGGACAGTCACCTGAGGTTTCTCCACAGTGTTGGGGCATCATCTTCAGCCTATAGGCTTATGGTATCTGACAGACTCATTTGTGAAGTAGGTTGTACACAAGGTCAACAGTTCAACCTCACATTGGGTGAGAGCAGTCCATGTACCAGAAACACCTGAATTCCACTAGTGTCATGTCATGATTCAGGATTTTAAATTCTGGAAATTGTTGACAGTTTTTTAATTCAGCTGTCCATTCTTCTTGGCTGTGTATATATGGCTTCATCTCAGCATCCCCTTCTTCTCCACATCCCTCTATTAAATGCCAGTCTACTATTGAGAGGCGTGAGCTTTAGTTGCTGTTCCATTGCACAACAGAAGCCATCGGCCCACTGCCTGTTCAGCTGCCTTCGAAGAAAAGGACACTGTACCTTTTCCGGATTGTGAAGTCCACTTCAGGGATGGTGCCATATTGTCCTGGCCTCAGAAGATGCCTTCTGATAAAGCCATAACCACACTTGTTTTGGCAGGAATTGGTAGTCCTTTGTTTCGTGTTCTGTCTGTCCATTTTTTCTGTTGATTTGAGGATACTTTGTTGTCCAGTGGCTAACTATTGCCACAATGAAAATTAACTCCATATGCAGTTTCTTCAATGCCCATATTTTCTCTGAAGTAGATTGGTACTGCCAGGAGCCGACATGTCTCAAAAAAGAAAAATTTCTAAGTTATTAAAACATTTTAAATGCCATATTCTGTAGATCTCTGAAGGGTTTGAAGATGACCTGTCTAAAATACATCTGCTCAATTTTTAAAACATATCTAATATGACTACAATTTCTATTGTAATGTCTAACTACTAACTTTCATTTCTTTATATCCTAATAGTTGGTAATAATGTAAACTAGTAATTGTCTTTTTCTTTTCTTTTCTTTCTTTCTTTCTTTCTTTCTTTTTTTTTTTTAAACAAGAACCTTAAATCTAATCTCCTTTGCTTAGCCTTTTTCCTAACCCTTGACAATTTGTAACCTACCCCCCTAAATAATGAAAATTATCCCAGACCCAAAACCCATTAAAAAGAACCAAAAAAAACCCACCCGCCCCACACCACCTCTTTGGGAATGTGGGCGTCATTCTTAAAATTGCTTCCTGCTGGGTATGGGCGAAGTTATCTTTATCCTGAAAGAAAAATTTAAGTTAATTGTCAAATTCTAGGAAAGGTAACTATATCCTTCATTATTATCCAGTCTGTGTATAATGCCAAAGTTCAGGGTTTATCTCAAGTCCTTATTCAAGTAGCCTTTGAGACTGGATCATCTCAGCTAGTCATCTCAAAATTGCTCTGAGCACCTTGTAGTTCAAAGCTGATCTGTAGATGATGTTTGTCAGTTCAGTGATATTATTATTGTCCACGTGGAATTGTTGTTGTTGTTGTGGGGCCCCATTTTCTTCCTGGAGACTTCAGTTGATGTTAGGCCTGGCCATGATTTCCTGCAGAAAACTGATAAGAGACTCGAACACAAAGACATATATATGCAGCTAATTGAAGCCTTTTTTCTAGAATTAGTACTCTATATGACCATTCCTATCTTAACAAAGTTTAAAATGTATATGTATCTATTAATCTTGTAAATTTTGATATAAAATTTATACTTTAAGAAAAGTTTAAAGAATCAGAATAGAATCAAAGAGTTGAGATTAGTAATAGAATAGTCCCTTAATTAATTTTGCTTTTGTCCTGTCCCATAGCAGAAAATGGCTCTTTCTGGCATGATACAGGGAGTTTGCATTTTCCTTTTAACAACATGCTTGAGTTTAAAGAAGGAGAGAGCCATTCTCCAACTCCAAAGTCAGCTTTAAATTTTAATTGAACTGGGACTATTAGAAAACCAATAGTGTTAAATCTTTAGAGAAAAGCAGAAACAAACATTTAAGAAGACATAAATTTTTTTTTTAGATTATATATACCCATACGCCGTTTCACTTTGTTTCCTGGGATAGATGATTTGTCCCTTTTCTTCAGTTGTCTCATTTGTCTTGTGTTCTTCCGATTCCTTAACCATCATTCTCCTAAAAGACAAAAACAAAAACCTTCCCCCAAGACTAATTTTGGGGATGTTCCTTTTTGGCAAGTTATTATCTGATTAAATGAAAAGACATGTGTTATAGGTACAAGTTAGTTTAAATTGGATGTTCATGCTGGTTGATGAACTATCACCTCCTCTAATTAAGAGGTTTCTCTTGTTCAAATCGAACCTTTATCAATTTTGATGGTACCCACAGCTTATCTTCTCCTGTAGAAACAAAAGCAAAACCTCGTCCCCAATGTAATACATACCCTGGCTTCCATTCTGAGGTCAGCACATCCTTAAAGTATATAGGCTGATTTAATTCTGTAGTTTTTTCTATTACCCAATGTCTCTCTGCAGCTGTTGTTCCTTTCTCATTGGCATTCAGAAAATTCAAAGTTAATAGAGCATTATGCAGTCTATTTCTGGGGGTTTTTGTTACTCCTTTCTGTTTATTTAGCATATCCTTTAGAGTTCTGTTTGATCTTTCTATAACTGCTTGACCTGTAGGATTATGTGGTATACCTGTAATATGCTTTATATTGTAATAAGCAAAAAACTGTTTCATTTTAACAGAGACATATGATGGAGCATTGTCAGTTTTGATTTGTGCAGGTATACCCATGATGGCCATAACTTCTAGCAAATGAGTGATTACAGAATCAGCTTTTTCAGAACTCAAAGCAGTTGCCCATTGAAATCCTGAATAAGTATCAATGGTGTGGTGTACATAGTTCAATTTTCCAAATTCTGCAAAGTGAAACACATCCATCTGCCAGATTTCATTCCTCTGAGTACCCTTTGGGTTACATCCTGCTGGTAATGGCGTTTGATTATAGAAGGAACAAGTAGGACATTTCTTTACTATTTCTTTGGCTTGTTGCCAGGTTATGGAAAAATCCTTTTTTAAACCTTTACTATTGACATGATGTTTTTTATGAAATTCTGAGGCCTCCAGCACATTTCCTACCAATAATTTATCAATCTCATCATTGCCTTGTGCTAGAGGGCCTGGCAGACCAGTATGAGATCGGATGTGAGTTATATATAAAGGATGACTCCTTTTCCTGATTGTATCTTGTAATTGAATAAATAGTGAAGTTAATTCTGAAGCATCAGGGATAAATTCTGCAGTCTCAATATGTAACACCACTCTTTCAGCATACTGAGAGTCAGTTACTATGTTGAGAGGTTCTGAAAAATCCATTAATACCAACAGAATAGCATACAATTCTGATTTTTGCACTGAATTATAAGGACTTTGTACCACTTTACTTAAATTTTCTGATTTGTAACCTGCCTTTCCTTGTTTATTGGCATCTGTATAAAATGTACGAACTCCAGATATGGGTTTTTGCCGTACAATTCGAGGCAAGATCCAATCAGCTCTCTTTATAAAATCAATTCTGTTGCTTTTGGGATATTTGCTGTTAATTTCTCCCAAAAAATTACTGCAAGCTCTTTGCCAAGGTTCACTTTCTGTCCATAATTTTTCAATGTCCTCCTTAGTTAAAGGTACGACAATTTCTGCTGGGTCTATTCCTGCTAATTGACGAAGTCTCAATTTTCCTTTCCAAATCAAGTCAGAGATTTTTTCCCCATAAGTTTTTAATTTTTTATTTGGTTTATTTGGTAAAAATATCCATTCCAATATAATATCTTCCCTCTGCATTAATATTCCAGTAGGGGAATGCCTAGAAGGTAAAATAACCAAAATGCAATCCAGCTTTGGATCAATACGATCCACGTGCCCTTCATGTACTTTCTTTTCTACCAAGGCCAATTCTTTCTCAGCTTCAGGTGATAATTCTCTTGGACTATTTAAGTCCTTGTCACCTTCTAAGGTTTTGAACAAATTAGTCAGTTCATCATTTTTTATCCCAACAATAGTTCGTAGATGAGAAATATCTCCAAATAATCTTTGAAAGTCATTAAGAGTCTGTAGTCTATCTCTCCGAATTTGCACCTTTTGGGGTCTAATTTTTTGTAGCTCTATTTTATATCCTAAATAATTAATAGAATCTCCTCTTTGTATTTTTTCAGGAGCAATTTGTAATCCCCAGCAAGGCAAAATTTTCTTTACTTCTTCAAACATTCTTTCTAAAGTATCTGCATTTGAGTCAGCTAGTAAAATATCATCCATATAATGATAAATTATAGATTTAGGAAATTTTTTACGTATCACTTCCAATGGCTGTTGTACAAAATATTGACACAGAGTTGGGCTATTTAACATTCCCTGTGGGAGGACCCTCCATTGAAATCTTTTAACCGGTTGAGAATTATTATAAGTAGGCACTGTGAAAGCAAATCTTTCTTTGTCTTTTTCTTGTAAGGGTATTGAAAAGAAACAGTCTTTTAAATCAATAACTATGAGAGGCCATCCTTTTGGTAACAGAGTAGGCAAAGGAATTCCAGATTGTAGAGAGCCCATCGGCTGAATTACTTTGTTAATTGCTCTAAGGTCTGTTACCATTCTCCATTTACCAGATTTCTTTTTAATAACAAATACAGGAGAATTCCAAGGGCTGGTTGACTGTTCAATATGCTGAGCATTTAGCTGTTCTTCTACCAGCTCTTCTAAAGCCTGGAGTTTCTCTGTTGTTAAAGGCCATTGCTGAACCCATACAGGCTTGTCTGTTAACCATTTTAAAGGTAGAGCTGTTGGTATTTTTGGAGGATTATCAGTTGTTGTGCCCTGTTCTTGTATAATATGGATGGCTGGTGACCACTCAAAATAATGCCTTCTAATATTTCTCTCAGAAACATGTGCTAGTTTATGATTTGTTTCTGAGATTGGAGGGATTTTAATCTGAGTATTCCATTGTTGCAACAAGTCTCGACCCCACAGGTTCATAGCTATGTTAGCGACATATGGTTTTAATTTTCCTCTCTGTCCTTCTGGACCTATACATTCGAGCCATCTTGCACTCTGTTTCACTCCAGATAATGTCCCAATTCCTAACAGTTGAATGTTTACCTCTTGAAGAGGCCAAGCTGGATGCCAAAATTCTGGTGCAATTATGGTAATGTCCGCACCTGTGTCTACCAGACCAGACAACAAAACACCATTTATTTTTATCGTTAATTTTGGTCTCTGTTCATTAATAGAAGTTTGCCAAAAAATTTTCTTTATGTTTTCTCCTGAATTTTCTATTCTCTCTTTTTCATCATCCTGACCAGCATGATTTATTCCAATAGTCATTTGGTTATTTAATCGCTCAGAGCAGGGATTTCCTCTACAGCTGCAGGAAAGGTTTGAACTGGTTTTGCTATGGGGGCCTGCATGAGGCCCCTCCGGGAGTTTCCCGAAAACTGAGGCAAAGGATTACCCTGTCTGTCCTTTGTTGATCTACATTCGTTGGTCCAGTGCTTTCCCTTACCACACCTTCTGCATACTCCAGAAGGAAGGGGCATTCTTTTGCCATTGTTCCTTGAAGAAACATTGCTTCTACGAATGACCTGTTTACAGTCCCTTTTAAAATGTCCTTGCTTTCCACACCCAAAACATCTAACACTCCTCAAACCTTTTGAAATTACTTCTCCTACCCACGTATCATCATGCTCATCAGCCTCAACATTAATTGTTTCTCTAATCCAATCTTCCAAAGGTGCAGATCTTGCCCTTAACGGCCTGATTATTCTTTTACATGCTGCATTCGCATTCTCAAATGCCAAAGCTTCAATTATTGCCTTACTAGCTTCTGATCCTGAGACCATTCTGTTTACTGCTGAAGCCAGTCTTTCTAAAAAATCTGTGAAAGATTCTTTTGGGCCTTGCATAACCTTTGTGAATGACTCAGGTTTTTTTCCTGGTTCATCAACTCTGTCCCATGCATTCAAGGCTGCCATTCGACATAAAATTACGGTTTGAACATCATATAAACATTGTGTTTGTATTGAAGCATATTGGCCTTCTCCAATAAGCTGATCCTGACAAACTTGTATTCCTTTATCCCTCCATTGTGTTTCTACGTTTCTAGCTTCCTCCTTAAACCACGTTAGAAATTGAATTCTCTGGCTGGGTTCCAGAACAGCTTGTGCAAGGTCCCGCCAGTCCTGTGGTATAATCCTATTATATGTTGACCAAGAGTTTAACATTTGCTTTACATATGGGGAATGCATGCCATAAGATACTATTGCCTCCTTAAACCTTTTAAAATCCATCAGTTCAATTGGAGCCCAGATATTTTGTGTAGCCATTTGATCAGGCATCTGCTGTACGGTTACAGGATAAATTAAGGATGACTGTGTGAAAACAGGCTTTCTTTCTGTAACCTTATGATCCAAACTTGAACCAACTTCACTGTTAAAATTAACAGGTTTTTCTAAAGCTGTTATCCTGGCACTTAAATCGACTATCTTTTTAAATAGTAAAATGAGAATAAGCATGGTGATAAACTGCATAATTCCCATAATACTAATCTTTTCATATAGTTGTTCCATTGTCAGACTGCCTAAAATTTCAAAAACCCAATTTTCTTCCAATGTACACAGAAAACCCATTTTTTTTTTAAATGTGGAAAAAATTTGTCTTTTAAATAGTTTCCTTTATGACTTACCAAATCTGCGTAGAACAGTAGAAATCCGAGCGAATTTCAAAAGAGCCACCTAGTGTCCTAGGTGTGAATCCAGAGAGAGAGAGAGAGAGAGAGAGAGAGAGAGAGAGAGAGAGAGAGACAGAAACAGAGAGACAGAGAGAAAGCAAGAGAGAAAGTGAAAGCGAAAGCGAAAGTGAAAGTGAAAGTGAAAGCGAAGGGGTAGCCGGCTAAAGCTTAAAGCCAGTCACTTGTTCCCTCTTGAGCCGAGTCAAGGCTTGGCTTTACAGGCAGGGGCCCTGTTTAGCAGGGCAGGCCTGAGCTGTTTGTAGCACTGGCTTTAAGCAAGCAGCTCACAGTCCAGCCTGAGCCCAAGCAGACCTGGGCCGGGGCTAGGGAGCCGGCTGCTCTGGCTAGGGAGCCGGCCCCAAGCAGTTTTTAATGGATTCTTGTCACGTTGGGCGCCAGATGTAGATGTAACCAATCGTCTTTTTAAAATAAGAAACACAGAGCCAATGTAAAAAAGAAAGCCGAGAGGTCAGAGCTCAGAGATAAAATCTTACCTCCTGCAGTGCTCCTAGCTTCCCCGAAAGAGGGAGGTACTTCCTGTGTCTCTGTTTAAATAATCTTTCTGTTCTGACTTCTTATTGGTTGTAAACCCGACCACATGACTGCCTCATCACTGCCTGTAAGTACCGCCCTCCAGGTCTTAAAGGCGTATGTCTCCAATACTGGCTGTATCCCTGAACACACAGAAATCTACCTAGCTCTTCTAACCACCACACTCTTACTATGGCTCTAATAGCTCTGACCCCAGGGCAACTTTATTTATTAACATAAAATTAAAATTACACTTCAGTACAAATAAAATATCACCATACAAAGACATGACCAGTAACCTAGGAACATGGCTGCCTAAAACAACAGAGTAAGAACAAAAGAGTACTGTCAGACTTTAAACGAATTCTATGAAAATTTTGATTAAATACTAAAATTTATCTTTTTAGATGTATTCAAACAATTATATGAGAGACAGGAATATATGAATGATTAAATGGCCTGATAAAACTGTTATCTTAGTAAAAAGCTGAGGATCAAGTAAAGTAATAGAAATTTTGGGTGTAATAACTCAATATGAACATTCTAGATGTTCTGATACTGTTCTGTCATGATACTGACATGAACTGAGTTAGAAGACCAAATAATTGTTATCAGGATGTTGTGTGCTTGTTTAGTTAATGGAAAGATAGATTATTGATAAAGTGAGGGGATTATTAGGAACATATGAACAAAAGTGGTATATAACTTATGTACAAAGATAAAAAATGTATATATTGCTTTAAACCATTGAAGGGAAAAATTAGTTTTACCCCCATCCCCCAAAAAAGAAAGAGGATGAAAGAAACGAAAGACTGGTAGGTTGTCCTGTGCATTCAGTGCCTATCTAAGAACCCATTGAGTTTGCTTTGTGCAGTTCTTTCTGAAACTTTAAAATTAGGATTATTTGTTAAAGTGATGGTATCTTGTATTTTGGTTTTCTCTATGTATATTTTACTTCATGGCTTCCTTTTTTTCTCTACCTGGTTTTTTATTATTAAAGACAATTAACACTTATACTATGATCTGTTATCTAACCTTATAAATTTATTATACGTACATATTCCCCCTCTTCTAAGAATTTGAACCAGAAGGGCTTGGCTGATGTTGTGACTTAGTTTGTCATCTTGAATAGCTGCCCCCTTTTCTTGAATCATTACCATTTTTCACACCTTAGTTAAGTATATATTTGTATTATATTCTGACCAAGACAGAAAACCAAGAAGTGTACTGTTAGTTTTCATTTATTTTTCTATTAGCTCCCAAAATCTTTGGTTTTTTGAGACAGAGTTTCTCTGTGTAGCTTTGTGTCTTTCCTGGAACTCACTCTGTAGCCCAGGCTGGCCTTGAACTCACAGAGATCTGCCTGCCTTTGCCTCCTGAGTGCTGGGATTAAAGGCATGCGCCACCACCACCCAGCCCAAAATCTTTTGTAAATTATATCAAAATGTTTCTATTACCTGGTCTAATAGAAAAGTGAGCAGTGACATTCTTTTTTTAATCATTATAATCTTTGATTTACTTTTAATATTTAAAAATCTAAAAATAGACCTTATATGAAGGGGATGTTTTTAACAACAGCTATTTTTTCCTCCTAAATATAGGAAGCTCACAGATGGGTGCCACCATAGTGGATGCTTTGGATACTCTTTATATCATGGGGCTTCATGATGAATTCATGGATGGGCAAAGATGGATTGAAGACAACCTTGATTTCAGTGTGGTGTGTATACTTTTGCAATTCATGTAATCTCTTAAATTAATTATGAAAGGACAGTTTTAATGCTCTGGTATGAATATTTGTATCCTCCCAAATTCATGTTGAAATCTAGTCACTAATATGCTAGAACTAGAGCCATTATGGATATAATTAGTTCCCTTATAATGTAGTTCTCAGAGAACTACTTTGTCCCATACATGAGAGGTCACATAAGTACCATCATGAACAGCTGAGTGGCGCTCCCCAGTCACTGAATCTGCTGGTGCTGTTGACCCTGGACTTCTCAGAATCTAGGAAGGTGACGAATACATTTCCATAAGTTATCAGTTGCATATGGTGTATGCCGTTTGATTATAGCAGGCCTCGTGTTTGAAGGTATCACTTGTGCTGTGAGCATGTTCTCAGCAGTTTGTTGAATCCCTGCTAAGTCCTCGTTCTTTTGGGATTATCATTTGTTTTGTTATTTTTGCTAAATATTCATCCTTTCTCACTGTCTTTTCACATTTCTTGCAATTATCATCTAAGGTGATGTTTTAGCCAGCTAAAGACATAACAGCAGGGGGAGAGTCAATAAACTAAAGTGTAACAAACTAATAAACTGCTTTATTAATACTTAGTTTATAACATTTATAATAATAGTGGTAGAATAGTAGACTATATCTGATTAGAGTAGGTAGTAGTAGAGTATTGCTAACTTTTGAAGAATTCCTTATGTGACATTCTGAGAAGATAGTTCAGGGAAGCCATGTACATGTGGCTGTAAGGCTTACTGTTAATAGATATCATAGCTGAGGATAGAATTTGAGGACTAAGATTATATTCTCTTGCCTTTTAAAACCATATCACTATCATGCTGTGTTGAAATGCCTGTTATTCTAGTTGTTTAAAGGTGACCTGTCTTTCTTCCTTGTGTCCCCACTATGCTCTCTAATTCCATTTGTTCAGAGACCTATAAGAAGTGGTAGACCGACTGACATAGTGAGATGAGGGAAGACAGTCAGTTACGAGAGTAGTAAGTATAAAGTGACGTCAGGCCTCAAGTTTGCATTCCCCTGGGAATAGCAAGCAGGTCCGTATGTTCAAGTCAAGCAAAAGAATCTTAAATTAGTGAGATATCAGAATAAAATGGGAGGGATGTGAACATAATGGATTGCGGTGAGCATTTTACTCAAAGAGCAACCAGAGGCTATTGGACGAGTTGTAACAGAACGCTACTGCAAGATTAAAAATGCATAGACTATAGGTCACTGAATCTGATATTGAGTCTTGGACTGTAAGGCTTGGGTATGGTTTTAACATGCTACTTTTTAAAAAAGTTTTATATTTTTAAGTCTTAAGGGTCTTGGGTAAGGCAGAGACAGACCAAGAATTTTTCTCTCTTCAATTATGGCCAAAAGTGTTATTAAAAAACAAAAACCCTAATTCATAGAGTCCCATTAAACTTGGAATATAGAGAGGAGGGCATATATAAAAGCAAAGAAGTGAGTATGAAGGCCATTGTTACAGTTGTGAAGAAGCTCTCTTTCCCTCTGTTACTGAATGTCTGCTGCATGTCCTGTTGTTTGTTATATATTGGAAATATATGGATTAATATTAAGCACTGCTTGCAGGGGTAGTGATTGAGTGAAGGATGCCACAAGACTAACATGGAGCACTAACATGGAGCCCTTCAGTTTCCTATTGGCCCATTTCTTCTCCTGTGACTCCTGCTCAGCTCTTTGTGGCTCCCTGCCATCTATCCTTCTGGGAGGGTCAAGCATTGCTGGTGGCAGGCAGCCTGACCTGTAATGTGTAGGAGAGGATGTGCCTCATCTTCATAAATCTCCGGGACTCCTTTGGCTTCATTTGCTATGTTGCAGCCAATGTGACCCACCTGGGTGGCTGGATGTCTACAGTAGGGCTGCGTGTGGAGATATGGAGGCTAGCTAGTACTTGCCATCTACCTTAAATGAATCAAGGTCTCTCACTTGAACCCATAGTTTACCTATTATTCAGTCTAGCTAGCCAGGTTGCTTTGGGGATCCCTTCTCTCCCATCTCTGCCTCCTGTTTGCTGGGATTACATGGAGGACCACCATACCTGTTTAGCAGTTAGGGGAGTGCTGGGGATCTGAACTCCAGTCCACATGCCTTCATGGCAGATACTTTACCTGATGAGCTTCCTCCTTGGCCTAGAAATTTCCCAATATCTATGCCTATACACTTAGAACATATAGACTCTCATATATACCAGGCATCAGAGCCTCTGGGCCTCAAGTTTTAGACACTTCTGAGGAACTGCAATATGGGTGCTGGGAATTGAATCAGGGCTTTTGGAAGAGGAGCCAACCCCCCCCCCCTTTTTTTTTTTGAGACAGGATTTCTTTGTTTAGTTTTGGTGCCTGTCCTGGATCTCGCTCTGTAGACTAGGCTGGCCTCAAACTCACAGAGATCCACCTGGCTCTGCCTCCCGAGTGCTGGGATTAAAGGTGTGTGCCACCACTGCCCGCAGCCAGTGCTCTTAACTGCTAACTCTCCATTCTCTGTTTAGTTAATTTTTAAAGGGTTTTTTCTATTGCTATTTATTTATTTATTTATTTAATTTTATTTTTTTGGTTTTTCGAGACAGGGTTTCTCTGTGTAGCTTTGCGCCTTTCCTGGAACTCGCTTTGGAGACCAGGCTGGCCTCGAATTCACAGAGATCCGCCTGCCTCTGCCTCCCGAGTGCTGGGATTAAAGGAGTGCGCCACCACCGCCTGGCTCTATTGCTATTTATTATAACAACTTTTTGCTGTATTTATATGTATTTGCACACTGTAGTGTGCAAGTAGAGATCATTGGACAGCTTGTGAGAGTCTGTTCTCTCCTTCCACTTTGAAATACTACAAAATTGTTTTATATTACATATGTAAATATTTGTGATAAATTTGTTTCAGTTTGTTTGCTTTTTAGTTTTGTTTATGATATTTTCTTATAGATAATTTGCATTTTAGGGAAATTTAAAATTCATAATTGATTTATTATAAAATTTTGATTTTATTCTTACAGTATATGATTTCTTAAGTTTGCAAGTTGTCACATTTTCTTCTACTTTTGTATTTTGCTTTTTAAATTTCTTAAACATCCATTTTTCATTTTGACGTATATGTACTGTGAACATCAGCATGGGTTTCTGACATAGGAGCTGGTTTTCTGGAGTATTAGTTCATTAACCATAATTCTGCTGGTTTTTTGGCATCTCCTTTAATAGTTATTAGGCTATTAGGCACTAGCAGAATATTTAATTTTCTTGAGAAGAGATAGAAATAGAGTTTATGCTATAATAATTAAAACAAAAAATAATGGAATCATTAGACAAGTTTTATTTTTTTAAGGATTCTGTTATTCAGGAAGTGGAGGCCTTCACAAGGAGCCAGTAGTAATCAATGGTAGTGAATACTGCAATGATTTCACGGGATTGTGTAGGGTCCATCAAAATGGTCCGTTCATTCTGGCAGTTACGAAGAGTGCTAGAGGAACTTTGGTGAACTAACAAATAGAAGATGAGGTTGTATGGCGTGAGAAATGAAAAGTACAGACTATTAAAACACATTCTGTTTATGAGAAACAGTTGAAGTACTAAGAAACACTTTGGGAACTGACGTGTTTGTGTATGTGAGTATTTTCGCTTTGTCCCCACAGAACTCGGAGGTATCTGTGTTTGAAGTCAACATTCGATTTATCGGGGGCCTCCTCGCGGCGTATTACTTGTCAGGAGAGGAGGTGAGTAGACAAGGAATGCCTGTTTGGTTGCTTAAGAAATCTCCAACGACCGTAAAGTGAAGAGCTTTCCTAGCAGCAGAGTGTTTTTCTAATTTGAATATCACTAAACTAATCTCAAGATTTTCTTTTAATACAGATTTTAGAATCCATTTAGCTAGTTTTTACAAAATTAAAGTTTTGGTTGGGTTTTATAAGCTTAGAGAGAGTTGAATGATTAATAGATTGGCTCTTTGGATTTATGAGCATTTTGTTTTCATTTTAGACTTCTATTTAAGTTTTTGAAAAAAATACTTATTTAATGTGTATGAGTGTATATCCATATGTATTTGTGTATACCACATACCTGCCTGGTACCAGTGGAGGCCATAAGAGAGCATCGGATCCCCTGGACCTGGGTAGACAGTTGTAAGCTGCCGTGTGGGTGCTGGAAGTTGAACCTGGGTCCTCTGGAAGAAGAGCCAGTTCTCTTAACCATTGAGCCATCTTTTCAGCCCCTATTTAAGTTCTTAAAAGGTGTTTATCTGTTGGTATTTCTTTATAGAGCATTTTTATTATATTTATATGTGTGTGAACATCATAGGACAGCTTGTGGGAGTCTGTTCTCTCCTTCCACTATGAAATTTTTCTAGTTTCACTAATTCTGGTAGCTCTAAATTGAATAGATTCTTGGAGATGTTCTTTGTGAAGAGTAATATTAGTAAAAACTGTTCTTATTTTTCTCTGTAGAGAAGAGTTTTCTTTTTCTTGTCTTAATGCATTGTCTAAGATGTCCATTATAAAGTTTAATAGGAATTGTCAGAGTTGGGATCCTTGCCTAGCTCTTAGTCTCAGGGAGAAAGCATTTGGTTTTATACTATTAAACATGTTAGCTGTATTATCATAATAATAATAATAATAATAATAATAATAATAATTTTTTTTGATAGATACTCTTTATCATTTGAAGATGTTCTGTCAAATTCCTCTTTTGCTGCATTTTTCCCCCATGAATGGATGTTTTGATATCAAATTATTTTGGCATGTAATAAGATGATTGTGTTTCTTTTTTTTTTATTTTTTAAATTCCATCTATTTGTTTGTTTATTTATTTATATTTATTTATTTAGAGAGAGAGAGAGAGAGAGAGCGAGCATACATGAAGGTTAGGGGATAGTTTGGAGGAGATCTGTTCTTTCCTTCTATGCTGTGGGTCCTGGTGACTGAAGTCAGGTAATTACCCTGGGGGCAAACATCTTTATCCCCCCCCCCAGGTGTGCACGTGGAGGACTGAAGTTAGTATTGAGTGTTGTCTTGCTTTCTTCCCACTTTGTATATTGAGGTGGGGTCTCTCACTTGAGCTCAGAATATTTAGATTTGGGTAGTCTAGTGAGCCAGGTTGCCCCAGGGAATGCTATACACACATTGGTATTATAGGTGAGCTGTTATGCCCCACCTTGCTTTTTAAGTGGTCTCTGAGAATCCAAACTCTAGCCTTCACACTTGTACAACAAATGTTTTACCCCATGCCATCTCCCAGCCCTCATCTTTTACTACTTTGTGTTTATCAGTTTGTGTGTTTTGCATAAACAATGCTAGCGTCTTGAAATGAATTGACACTTTTTTTTCCTTTTCTGGTAAAGTTTGTGTAAACTTGATTCCTTTCCTTAAAAGGTAGAATTTCCTTATGAGGCAACTTAAACTTTGATTCTCCTTACCCTCACATTTTCTAACAATGTATTTAATTTTCTTGGTCGATATAACATAGTTGTCTTTGCACAGAGCAGTCTCTGACTCTATGTACGAACAAACACAGTGATGCCCCTTCAGACATGCCCAGGTATTGGTCTCCTTTCATTGCTGGAAAAGGCAGTGAGTGAGGAGAGCAGTTTCAGGAGGTTGCTTTAAACACTGTTGTGTGGAGGAAGTTGGGGCCAAGTAGAACGGTGGGCAGAATGTCCAAGATTGGGCATTCTGTTTTTCATCTTTCTGGGGGAAAGCTAGTTCTCAAAAGCTTTCTGAAGAAGGCATCCTCTCTTGACCTGGGAAGGAGAAGAGCCCAGACATCCTGGTTGGATGTAGGCTGAATCAGAGGATAGGGTTGAGCAGCAAAAATTGTAGACTCACTCCAGAAGACTGAAAAATGTTTGGTGATCCTAGGGGGACGAAGAGAATGAGCTATAAACTCCAACCTTTTCTTTTTTTCTTTCTTTCTTTCTTTCTTTCTTTCTTTCTTTCTTTCTTTCTTTTTTTTTTTTTTTTTGGTTTTTCAAGACCGGGTTTCTCTGTGTAGCTTTGCGCCTTTCCTGGGACTCACTTGGTAGTCCAGGCTGGCTTCGAACTCACAGAGATCCGCCTGGCTCTGCCTCCCGAGTGCTGGGATTAAAGGCGTGTGCCACCACCGCCCGGCTAACTCCAACCTTTTCTAATTCTAAGTAAAAATTTCTTTGCAAGATTAAAATGGAAGTCTAGATCTAGAGTCTGGCTTTCCTTCAGCACTCAGAGAGAAAGCACCAAATAATAGTCCCTCTGGTGGTCAAAGGGAAAAGCCAGAGTTGCAGACCAGGAGATCCATAGGCCCATCGTGTCCACACTCAGACTACTCTTGAAGCCCAATGCCAAGGTCATGGTATAAAATGAAGCTGTAACTGATAAAATTTGTAAGCTGTACTTGATAAAATTTAAATCACTGTTTTTCTATTCAGTACTTTTTCTATGGAACTGTTCCCAGTCTGTTTCAAGGTGAAGGACAGGGCAGGAAGAATCCGAGAGAATGCTGAGTGCAGTAAATGGGGTACAGCTGACTGGATCAGCTACCCACCCTCGCTTATTCTGTAGAAAGGTTCTCTTCCTCTCCCTTTGCTGGACATCTGGGCCTGGAGGTAAAGGCTAGGAAGAAGCAAAAGGCAGAAACAGCACAGCACATCCCATTCTTCCTGCTTAAACCTTTTCCAGCAAAGAATAAGGAAGTTGAGAAGACTGGAGGGAGGAGACAGCATGGGCATGTGAACTAATCCAAGAGGCTGTCTCTTGTCCTACATGCCAGTCTGTGATGAACTTTCATGGAAGGCATGAGAAAGAAAGAATGGGAAATGTAGTGGGATGTGAGGAGGGCACCTACAGCTGTGATAGAGCTTTAAGGATCCTTTGTAAGTGTCTGTTGGGAACTGGATGAGAAATCATGGCTTATGTGTGGAATTTTGAGAGGGTTAATACCTAGGAAAGTGAAGTCTTCACTGAGGAGTGACTACTTTTTGTGATATTTGGCTGATTGATTATAGTAGCTAAGGTTCTATAGCATAGGGCTACCCCTCTAGTACCACTTGAAGGGATTTTCTCCAAGACCATCCTTTCTTCTATACTTTTGTATGTAATCAAGAAGAACCCCTGTGTGTTTGTAGCAGAGCTTGCTTAACTCCATTTTTCTTTAACATTTGACCCAATCAAGTGAAGAGGCAGTATAGACTGAGCCACAAGCATCAGCTTGTTTTCATGGGAACTTCTAGACACAGGGAACTAGAGATCCATACATAGTACCTTGTTTTTAAGACTTATAAAAATGATTATGTGTATTTGAGTATCTGTGTGTGGGTATGTGCACATAAGCTGGTACCCACATAAGCCATAGAGTTGGATTCCCTGGACTGGAGTTACAGGCCAATAGGAGCTGCCTGACATGAGAATTGAACTGGGGTCTCTGGAGGAACAGTGTGCTCCATCTGTGCAGTCCTTTACTGCCTTTTTTTATACAACTGTTAAGATTTCTATTTGTCCCACCAGGGTTTTTTTAATTTCTTTTTTAAAATGTGTTTTAAAAATGATTTTTTAAAATACGCCTACTTTTTTTTTTTTTTTTTTGAGACAGGGTTTCTCTGTGTAGTTTTGGTGCCTGTCCTGGATCTTGATCTGTAGACTAGGCTGGCCTCAAACTCAAAGAGATCCACCTACCTCTGCCTCTCAAGTGCTGGGATTAAAGGCGTGCGCCACCACTGCCTGCCATATGCCTACTTTTTAAATATATCTTTGTAATATTTTATCTCCATAATTGGCATACTATTTGTACTGTGTGTTTGTGTATGTATATGTGTTCAATATTGTATTAGAGACTACATCCATGGCCACTTTTGCAGGACAAACAATTTGAGCTATGAGCTATATACCAACCTTGTCTCACCCTTTTTAGATTTATTTATGTGTTTTACCTGTATGTATGCATGTATGTTATGTATGTATGTAGACCATGTACCTGCGTGCCTGGTACCAAGGAGGTCAGAAGAGAGTATTAGATCTCCTGGAACTGGAGTTACTATGATTATGAACCATCATGTGGGTGATGGGAACGGAACGCAGGTCCTCTGCCAGAGCAACAAGTACTCTTAATGGCTAAGCCATCTTTTCAGATTCATACACCAGCTCCTTCAAAAATTTTGGGACAAGTCTCACAAAGTTGCCTCAGCCTTTGAGTAGCTAGACGCACAGGTGTGTGCTGTCATCTAGCCCGGCTTAAGTGACTTTGTTGGTGGCATTTTTGAAAATAGCCGTTTTTTGTTCTTTTATATTCAGATGTTTAATTTAGTCTGCTCTGTTGTCTGCCTCTAGACCTCACTTCACTTGTATGTGAGAACCTTGTAATGCTATTCTCTCCAGTATTCTCTTTCTTTTTTGTTCTATCTTTAAGTTTTATGCTAAAATCCATAATATGTTACTACAATTTTTACTTTTAATGTCAACTACATTGTAGAGCTATTCAGTGTAAAGGGAGACACTTTATTGACCTGAATTGCAGTGATTTTTGTTAGTCTTCGTTTTTGTTTACACGTTCTGTATTTTATCCTTTTGTGTAATGAGCTTCCTATAGCATTTTAAAAGGCGATCTGCTGCTAGTGAGTTCCTTCTGTTTTTGTTAGTCTCGGTCTTTATTTCTTCCTTACTTTATTTTATTTTTTTAACATAATTTGTATTGACTCTTTGGAAATTTTGCATCATGCATCCCACTCCCATCATTTCCCAGTCCCTCCATGTCCACCTTCTCCCTTGTTGTGTCCCCCCCCCCCGAAAATTTAAAAAGAAATAATAAAATTAAAAATTCAAATAAGAATAGTAATTAAAAACAAACACAAAGTAGAAACCTCTTTGACTTTGTTCCTTCATCTCCATCTCCTCTTCCTTTGTCTTAGTGGCGTTGGGAGCTGCAGTGTGTCATGCAGTATATACTCTTGTCCCAACAGCTCTACTTGCAGATGTTCATTGTGTAGTGTGTTGTTGGTCTGGTTCAAGGCCTCTGGCTTCTGGTACACCATCAGTGCTGGACCCTCACCAGATCTCTCACTATCCTGCTGTTGTCCCGACTCATGGAGCTCCTGTGACCAGCTCTTTCATGCGCTCCAGCCCATCTTAGATGCAGTAGATGTTGGTGAGTGCCAGCTCAAAACCCTGGATGTGTGTCTGGGTGCTAGGTGAGTTGGTCATTCTGGGCTGCTGGGACCACCCCTCTCAGGTGAAGGGTGGAGTTAGCTATCCTAAGTTCGGGGTACTAGCTTAGCTCTCTTGTGAGGGGCAGGTCCAGAGGGCATTGGGGGTGGGGTTTGTATGGGTATGGGAGGGGCAGGGTCAACTCTCCCCAGGCCATTGAGGGTCAGGGCTAGCTCAGCATAACCCTCATATTCAACACATGGTTCAACCTATGATTCAATACACGGCTTGCATGGGTCCTTGTGGTAACACAGCAATGGACAGCAACACAGACCCTAGCTGAGTCAGGACCATGAACTCAGACATGGCCATTAGCAGCAGCAACTGGATCCAGTTGTCACTATGGCCCCGGGTGGTGCTGCAGGCCTCTCAGATGGGAATGGGCCCAGCAGTAGTGTGGTCCCTGGACTCCAGCATGGCCCTGGGTGGTGCTACAAGGCTCTCAGATGGGGATGGGCCCAGCAGTAGTGTGGTCCCTGGACTCCAGCATGGCCCCGGGTGGTGCCCCAGACCCTGGGCAATTACATGGCCTTCGATGGTAACAGAAGCCATGGACATCAACACAGAACCTGTGTGCGGTAGGCCCACTGACCTAGATATGGCCCCAGGCCATAGCTTTGGCCTGGACATTAGTGTGGCCCCAGGTGGCAGTGTAGGTTACTTCATGTATATGGCCCTGGCAGGAGCCTGACCCTCAGGCGCCAACATGACCTCAGGTGTCAGCCCAGGCCTTGCACATGTGCATTGATTGCCTTTGGTGTTAACAGGAGCCATGGACATTGACACAGACTTTGGTTGTGGTAGGGCTATGAACCCAGACATGGCCCTCAGCAGCAACTTGGGCTGGATGACACCCTGGCCTCTGGCAGCACCTCAGATTAGCACCTCCCCCCCCTGCAGCAGCATGTCCCTTGGACCCCAACATGGCCATAGGTAGCAACCCAGAACCCGGGCATCCTTGTGGCTTTTGGTGGCAACGTGGGCCATGGGTATTAACACAGACCTCGTCTGCAGTTGGGCCTCAGCAACAGCTCAGGCCCTGATGACACCATGACCTCGGGTGGCAGCAAATCAGATTGGGGTGGCCCCTGTGGTGGCATGGCCCTCAGACACCAACATAGCACATGTGGCAGTCCAGACTCCAGGTGTCCTCATGGCCTGATATCAAGAGCCACAGACATCAACACAGACTGCAGCTGCAGCAGGGCCTTGGCAGCAGCCTAGGCCTGGACGTCACTATGGCCTTGGGTGACAAGTAGGCCACCCACATCAGCCCCTTCATCACTGCCTTCTCCTCTTTTGATCTGCCTCTGTCCACAGGCTATGAGCCATTCTGTCTGTCTCTCCTATACCACATCATATCCTGGCTCACCATAATGGCCATTGAGGTTTCTCCTCCCCACCCCAGAGCAAGCAACCCTAGGCAGGTGTGTGAGTGTCTACTAGGCTTTTTCTTTTAGGCTGCCAACCAGCTTCCATATCATGACACAGAGACTTATTATTAGTTTTGAATGCTTGGCCTAGCTTAGGCTCTTTTTTGGCTAGTTCCTTTACCTTAAATTATTCTGTTTCTCTTTACCTACCCTTTGCCTTGAGGCTTATTACCTTTCTTCTGTATATCTTACTTTAACTGCTTCTCTATGTCTGGCTGACTGGAAGCTACTTTTTTTTTTTAAGCCTAGATTTTTCCTCCTATTCATTCTCTCTGCCTGATAGCCCTGCCTATCCTTTTGCTGTCTAGCTATTGGCCATTCAGCTCTTTATTAGACCAATCAGGTGCCTTAGGCAGGCAAGGTGAAACAGATGCAACATATCTTTACATAATTAAGCACACATCCTTACATGCTAAACAAATGCAGCATAAACAAAAGTAACACCTTTACACATTTAAAGTAATATTCTGCAGCATAAGCAAACGTAATACATCTTTGCCTAGTTAAAATAATATTCTACATTTCCTCCCTTTTGTCTAAATGAAAAGGAAGGGTTTTAACTTTAACATAGTAAAGCTATATACAACAAGAATAATGATCAAGTAAGGATTACATTCACAATATCCAATCCATTTGTATTTGGCAAATTCAGAGAAAATACTCCATTATTTATCTTATCTTGGTGAGTCCAAAGTTTTGTACCTAATTTACCTTCTATCGTAACCAAGGAACACTATAACTATCTAGTCTTCAACTTCAAAGACCCCAGAAGGATATAGTATTACCTGAGTAAATAGGAAGTACAGTGCAGGCTACTTCTGAATCTATAGAAATGACAGCCTGGACAGTCACCCAAAGTTCTTCTGCAACATTGAGGCATTCATCAGTCTACAGGCCTAGAATATCTGGCAGACTTTTCTGTGAAGCAGGAATTTTGAAGGACTATGCTGCCTTATCTTGACAAAGTTTGATCGTCTTTTTCCTTTTGTGTCCTGCTTGTCCAGTTTGTACTGTGAGCAGTTGAGGCAAGGACAGTTTCTTGCCCTACTGGCTAGCTTTGTTACAATGAAAGCAAACTCTGTATAGAGTTTCTTAGATATCCATCATCTTCTCTGAAGTAAATTGGTGCTGCCAGGAGCAGATGTGTCTCACTGTCACGAAAAGCCTTATCTTTTTGTTTTGTTTTGTTTTGTTTTGTTTTGTTTTTTGAGACAGGGTTTCTCTGTGTAGCTTTGTGCCTTTCCTGGAACTCACTTGGTATCCCAGGCTGGCCTCGAACTCACAGAGATCCACCTGCCTCTGCCTCCCAAAGGCTGGGATTAAAGGCGTGCGCCACCACTGCCCGGCTGAAAAGCCTTATCTTATTAAACATCTAAAACATGATAACCTGTAGGTCTTTGAAGTGTGTGAAGACCATCTATCTTACCTAAATATGTCTGTTGAACCTTGAAAACATACCTAATATGACTACAGATTTGATTATAGATGACTACTAACCTGCGTTTCTTAATTATACATTACATTTTTAAATATGCCACATAAGCACACTACCTTAAACAAGAGTAGAAACATACATTAAATATAGCAAAAATAACTTTAAATTTGTATCAATATACCAAAATCCATACCAGTGTAAAAATATTTGAGGTTGATAGTTGTCTATCCTATATTCCTATATTCCTCTTAAACAATGACAAACTTCCATAACCCACCAAATAACCAAAAACTACCCACCCCACATCTTGGGAATGTAGGTGCTGTGTTCTCTAAACTGCTTCCCGTTGTCTCTTGATGAAGGCATTTTTAGGGAACCCAAGAAAATTGAAATAATGCTCAAGTCCTGGGAAAACCAGTTACAACATTTGTTGTCCAGTCTCTGTGCAATAGAAAAGTACAAGGCTTATTTGTAGAGAGGCTGGATCACCTGGGTCACCCATTTTCATTGTATCTGGTCCCCTTGCTCTGAAAAAACACAAATTTTCACAGGTAACATACATTTCTGTATTAACACAGTATGGATTGTACATTATACACAAGCCAGCCAAAGGTGATTTTTTGTTGTTGTTGTTGTTTTATGTTTGAGCAGGTAAAATATATGTCACCTGGAATCTTTATGTCTGTAGCCAAGATTTTCAGGGGGTCTTCCTGGATCAAATCTGATCCCTGCTAAACTTGAATGAATCCACAGCCTTTTGTTTCCTGTGGAATCGAAAGCATAACCTCTTCCCCAAAGCAATATATTTTTTGACTTCCATTTTAAAGTGAAGGCATTCTTAAAATGTCTATGCTGATTTAATTTAGCATAGATTAAATCCCATGTCTCTCAGTAATTGTCCTTGGCTCATCAGCAGTCAAGAAATTCAAAGATGACACTATAACATACAGAATCCAGACTCTCTGTGTATTTTCCGTCTCTACATAGTTTATTTTTTTAATTATTATTTTACTTCTCCCTTTAAAGACTTTATTATTTTTAAACTATTTTTTTGTAACTGTCTATGCCCATTTTCTTAAGCCTACACACATTTTTAAACACATTGTAACCTGTTTAGAGTTTTATTCTATAAGAACCTGGTTTATTGTGTATATCTCTAGACCTTTTTTTTTTTTTGGTCTGTTTGAGCAAAACAAACTGCTAAGCTATTGCTGGATCCTCCACTGTGGCTTTGGCAGCTGGCTCCAACCCACTCCCTGGGTCTGCAAGAGCCAAGCCTAAAGCTTGAAGGCCTGGTTAGACTGGCAGCTGCATTCAGTCCCCCAGCTCTGGAATGCTGGTGTCTGTGCTGCTGCAGGCATCCCTACCCATCACACTGTTTCCACTTAATGTACTGGCTTTTTTTCTCTCTCTTACCTTTCTTTCCCCTCAGATTTCTCAGGCCCTATGTGGAAATATAGGTCCCATGTTTGGTGCCAAAATGTACCAAGCTTTTGGTTTTGGGCCTGAACCAGCTCCCAAATCATGACACAGACTTACTAGTTTTGAATGCTTGGCCTAGCTTAGGCTTGTTTCTGGCTTGCTCTTTTAACTTAAATTAACCTGCTTCTCTTTATCTACCTTTTGCTTTGCGGTTATTACCTTTCTTACTTCTGTATAGCTTACTTTAACTGCTTCTCTATGTCTGTCTGTCTGGCGGCTCCCTCGTTTCTGGCCCCGGGCATCTCCCTCAGTCTCTCCTCCTCCATCTCTCCTCCTTTCTTCTTCTTTTTTTTCTAACCTAGATTTCTCCTATTTATTCTCTTTGCCTGCTAGCCTTGCCTATCCTATTGCTGTCTAGCTATTCAGCTCTTTATTAGACCAATCAGGTACCTTAGGTAGGCAAAGTGAAACAAATGCAACACATCTTTACATAATTAAATACACATCCTTATATCGTTAAACAAATGCAGCATAAACAAAAGTAACACACCTTTACATGGTTAAAGTAATATTCTGCAGCATAAAAAATGTAATACATCTGTGCCTAGTTAAAATAATACTCTACAACAAGTGCTGTTCCCTCCTTATTTTTAATAGATTTTCTTTGGGCATAGAATTTAGGTTTATGCCGTTCTCTTTAGCACAGTACTTCTCAACCTGTGAGTTTTGACCCCTTTGGGGCCCAAAGAACTTTTTCATAGGGGTTTCATATCCAATATTTACATTACAACTCCTAACAGTAGCAAAATTACAGTTATGAAGTAGCAGTGAAAATAATTTTATGGTTGGGGCCACCACATCATGTGAAACTGTATTAAAGGGTCACAGCATCAGGGAGGTTGAGAACCACTGCATTAATACTTTGAAGATAGCACTGAATTGTCTTATGAAGGATGGATTATGATGAGAAATCTGCTTTAGTCTTTACCCTTCTGTATGTAGTGTTTTTCTCTGGCTACCATTAGGATTTTCTGTTTATATTTTGTTTGTATGAAGAATATGAATGGTTTTACTTTTCTCTTGGGGGTAGGATAGGACTTCCTCATCTTACTTGATGCTTCCCGAGTCTCAGATGTATCTTTAATCACTTTGAAAAAGTTCTGAATTACTATTTCAAAATATGTTTTATTTTGCCTTTCCTTCTTTCTCCCTGGTATTTCATTCCCACATAGATGAGACTGTCTAGTGTTGGCATTCTTGGACTAATTGTTCTTTTTTATCCCACCTATTGGTTTTCTTAAAGAAGAAGTTTTTTTTAGAGAATAGTTTAAAGGGTACTTTAATGCAAAGATGAGAGGAAGGTATAAAGATTTCTCATATACCCCTTGTGTGTCCCGTGGCCCCAACCTTCTCCCTTACTCTGTCTTCCATGGTGGTTCATTGTAACAGCTGATGAGTTTACACTGTCAGATCTTCCTGTAGTAAGTGGTTTACAGTGTGGCTCAAATAGTGTGGGACATTCTGTGGGTTTGGCCAATGACATTCACTCCCCATTACAATACTGTGTATAGTGGTGTCTTGCTGTTCTAGTTAGTCTTCTGTTGCTGTGATAAACAACACGACTGAAGGCAACTTGAGGAGGAAAGGACTTGTTTCAGTTTACAGTTTAGGACACTTAAAGAGAGTCAGGGCAGAAACTCAAGGCAGACCTGAAGCTTACTGGCTTGCTCTTCATAGTTTGCTTAGCCTGCTTTCTTCTGTCACCCACAAACACTTGCCTAGGGATGACACTACCTTCAGAGGACGGTCTTCTTCCCCATCAATGGGCAGCCAGGAAAGTGCCCTACAGACTTGTCTACAGGGTAAGCTGATGGAGGTGTCAGTGCGAGGAAGAACATAGGACTGTTTTAAGACTTTGAGTTCAGGTATCCCCCCCCCCCAGGTTAGAGGTTATTTATCTGAATGTACTGTTTTATGTGTGAGTGTTTGATATAATTGATTAATTTTCATCTCAGTAACAATGAGAACCAAAATTCATTTGAGACAACTAATAAAAGGGAAGCTTCAGCCTTGACTCTTGCATAGTAGGCTTCTCTGCAGAAAAGTTGAAGCAAAGAGAGGAAAGGTTATTTTGTTAATGCTTTCGAAAGGTTCCAGTCCATCTCAGCAGGGAGGGCATGGCAGAGTAGAGAAGGCAGCACATAAAAGGAATGGAGGACTGAGCCAGGACAAAGTAGGGCACCCAAGGACGTGTGCCCTGTGGCCAACTTCCTCCATCTACACCTGACTTCTGCCCTTCTCCACAAGTGTGCCAGCATGGGACGCCCATCATTAGACCAGGCCTTTCACCCTGTTCTTGTCTCTGGAAGCACTTCACAGCTGTTCACAGGGGTGTGTGCATTTCTCCTTTTCTAGGTGTGTCAACTTGGTAACATTAACCAGCAATTTGTGAGGGTAGTGAAGATTTTTACTTAGTTTAAAATAAATAACAAATGAATTTTTAAGACACTGTCCACTCAGGAGTAAGGCTGTGTTTTTCTGTCCTGACTTTCTCATTCAGTAGAATTGCATTAATGTATTTGTAATCATTTTGATTTGAAAGTCATGACCATACCCTTTTCTGTGAGTCCAACAGTGAATCTGAGATGTGCTAAAAACAAATGCATCATAGAAAAACAATTTCAATTTGATATTACCAAATGCTGAATGGATAGGAAGTAGGCTCCTTTCATATGAGCCAGAGTTGACTGTAATTTATAAGGTAACAAAGTGCTTTTGTTATATTGGAGGTGTAACTAGAATAAGGAATGTTTTACTTGTACCCCATTTTCTGTTGTGGGAAGACATATGAAGATTACATGTTGTCCTAACAAAGTGTTGCTTTTTCCTGCTGATTTGTTACTGTCATAAATGTGAAGCATTATTTTCCTCAGAAAAATGCTATTTCTATTAAATATTCACAAGTTAAGAACTTTTGATGATTTATATTATGCTTAGTTGATACAGATATATGGCTTTTTTTTAACAAGGTGGTTTCTCTTCATTTTTTCATAGTATCAAAGTGCCTTTCTAGCTAAGAAAGCATAATTTATATGGGAAATGGTACCTGGAATCTGTCAGATAAAATAGAGAAATTGTTAGGTGGAGTTTAATATACAGTCACGAATAATAAAAACAAAAGGAATAACAGCAATAAAGTCTGTCTTTACTAAAACATAAATATACTGAGTCAGTTTAGGGATATTTTCTTGGACAAAAGAATAGCTTTTAAACCTAAAGTACTGTTAAGGAGAGTCATGAATAAAGAAAAAGAAATGTTAAGCATTAATATTTTCTGGTTTAAATATCAAATTGTTTTGGAAAAAGTGATGTTGCTCCAGAAATTGCTGCAATTTCTATTGAAAATTTGACTTTTTTGTTGTCTACAAATGCCTTGGTCATTGGGCAAAATAGTCCACTAATTTTGCTGACTGTCCTAGTTTGCCTTTGTTGCTGTGGTAACACCATGACCAAAAGCACCTTACTGCGTATAGTCCACCAAGAGGGGTCATAAATGCATCTGTACTCAGTTATGTGTGCTTGAAAGTTCCAGCGGTAACACCAGTCTGTACTTGATTATGTTCCTGCTTATTTACAGATTTGATGAATGAGAAGACAGAGTTTATAGCTTTTTGTAGCAGGTAGAGATTTAGGGGTAAAATGTGTCAGAGGAGAGTGCTCTAGAGGGAAAGTCCCAAGTGCTGTGCACTACTCTACTTGTTTGGCTAACTCCTAAAAGTAAGCATGCATAGAACAAACATCAAACTTCCTAGATGTTACTCTTGGTCCCTAACGTGCCTATTCCAGCTGCTGTCTGCTGTAAGGAAAGATAGTTGGGTTTTGAGTTTAGTTATGTGTTTCAGAAAACATAAAGCGAGAATTCCTCAGAGGATATAACAGTGTTGAAAGTCTCAGAATACAGTTCACAGTGACCAGGTTTCAGTTCAAAATTACTAATGTCTGAGAAAACAAGGGGAAATGTTATCTACCCCCCCCCCCAAATAAAGGTTTTATAGTATTTTTTACAGCTAGGCTCAGTGACATCAAGGAAAATATTCTTGAAACTGGATAGATGAAAATCTTAGTAAAAATTAGGTCTGAAAAAGAACAACAATGAAAAGTCTAGAAATGAGGACTATGGTATCCAAAATTTAAAAAAAAATTATTGTTTACAGCTGTCATTGGAAATGATGTCACTGATTTTGAAGATAGAGCAATATAAATTATTTAGCATGAAGAAAGATAATAAAACTGGAAAGGAAAAAAGACAAGTGCTAATGTTAAAAAGTCATATATGTGTACTTTGGATGGTGATAGTTGAAAAACAGCAGCCATATTGTTCTGTTTTGGTGGCATACCTGAAATTGAAGACGTGTTTTCTTACCATGTGTCTTAGTTAGGGTTTATATTGCTGTGATAAAACACTATGACCAAAAGCAACTTGGGGAGAAAAGGATTTATTTCAGCTTATAGCTGTCTGTCATGAAGGGAAGTCAGAGCAGGGACCTCAAGGCAGAAACTGAAGCAGAGGCCCTGGAGAAAGGCTGCTTGCTTGCTGGTTTGCCCCCATGTCCTGCTCAGCTACCTTTCTTATACACCCCAGGACCACTCACAGTAGACACGCCCTCTTACATTAGTCTTTCATCAAGAAACCCACAGGGATCTTGCTTCTGGGCTAATCCAACGGAGACAGCTTCTCAGGGTTCCTGCTTTCCACATGACCCTGACTTGTATCAGGTTGACAGAAAACCTAACAAGGGCGTCATGAGTGAGTCCACTTAGTCATGTAGCTGGACATCAGAGATAAAAGAAAAGTTTGAAAGCACTGAGGGAAAATGATACCATGGAAAACTGGAATTTAAATAATTGAAACCATAGGGATTATTTTTCATCTAATACCTTTAAAGTGATGTATTTATTTAAAACAAAACAACCCAGAATAGTCTACTATAATATTTAACTGTAATTTATATCAGCTATGAAATAAGACAGAGCGACTGAGAAAATCACCTACATAATTGGAAGCATTTACATTTTATAGGAACTTATGCAATATAATGATAGTCTGAATCATTAAAGATTTTACACTAGAAAAATTAAAAATAATGGAGAGTTGTATGCCTCTATTACCAATACATAATTAGATTTCTAGAAAAAAAATCATTTAAGTAAGAAAAAAAAAAAGGCAGTCAGGAAGGCCTAGAGGAAGTCCTCAAAAGTCTGGAGGTGATAAACAGAAAAGAAAAAGGTGAATAGCTCAGCTGTAGTGTAAGTATTGGGCATGTTTGATGCCTTGGGTTGGATACTCATCATAGGGATGAAAGCAAGAGCTTACTGTTCACTGTCTGTAGACATAAATTGTACACGGTGGTGAACATAACTGGATGGGAGAAGGTACAGTGTGTAAACAGTAAACCTAAAATGGACGCTTCATTAAGAAAGTAGACGTCACAATAAAAATTCCCACGAGGTGAAGGATGCTCCATGACAAAGGAATACTACATTAGGAAGACATAACAGTCGCAACATTAACTTACTCTATCTATTTTGGGTACCCCATAACAAAGCTTCAAATACACGAAACAAAAGTGGATAGAATTAATTTTTCTTTTGAGTTCTTGAAGTAAAAGGGCAATTCAACAAGGACTGTTGGATCCTTCAACAGTTTTTGCAAATTGATAGGACAGAGAGACAAAAAGTTAGTAATGATGTCCGAGTCCTTAGTGACAGTAACAGCTGGGTTAAATGAATTGATGTTTATAGAACACTCAACAACTACAGAATACATAGTCTATTCTAGTACACAGGATATTTATATCCTGGACAACAAAACAAGGCTCAATCAAACTATAAAAAAAGTTAAAATAGCTGTGGATATGTGGTGGCTCACTATAATCCCAGTACTTCAGGAGGCTGGACTGCGTAGTGAGTTCCAGTCCAGCCTTGGTTGAGGCTTTGGAAAAAATGCCTTGAAGTAATAAACACATCAAATAAACAATTGCAAGGGAAATTGAAAATGTTATAAAGTTGGTTCTTGGAAAGTATTAGCAAAATTGAATAAAGCTTTTAAACTAAATATGTCAAGAAGGAAGTAATAGAAGATAGCTTACCAAAATCTGGAATGAATGCTATATCCATGGTTAGGCTATTGTCACAGACACCATAGACATTGTTGGGAGCACAAAGGTCCTTGGGCTCTCAGATAGCACTGGGGAAACCAGGAATGTTAAACATTCGGGATTGTCTGTTCAATTAAGAGAAGTATAACCTGTTTTTCCACCAAGAAGGCTGGGAATGGGAGTGGTCAATAGCCTGGTGATCTGTGCTATCTGTATGGCCAGGCCACAAGCAGGACTAGAAGTGACTAATGGTCTAAGTGACCTTTCCATTATCTGTATAACCAGGAGCTCTCCTAAGCTCCCACAACCAGGACCAGAGGTGGCTAGTAGCCGGATGAACAGATCCTCCCCAGGCCCTTAAGGTGATACATGTAGCCTATCTCTAGAACCTATCTTCTTGGAAGAAGTTGCATGTACTTTGAGAAGTATACCTCCTTGTGCACAGGGGATTGAATTACACCAGAAAACTTTTTTCCAAATTGTACTGTACTTAAATATGCTTAAAATAAACCGCCTGAAGTCAGACTCTGGAAATGTGAACCAACACCATCTAACTAAGGCATGTAGAACTGGAATTCCTTCTTATCTCATGTGGGCCATTCATTACTCTGCCACCCTGGTGTTTACAGAGACCCCCACAAGACATTAAAAACATAATAGTGAAATGTGCCAAACAGTGTTTTGTAAACAAAGCTTTTAGGTAAAATGGACAAGTTCTCTAAAGAAAGAACTATCAAAATTGACTCATGAAAAAGCAAAAAAGCATAACCTCATATATAGTATTTGAAGTGAGAATGAAAACTTTCACAAAATTAATTCCAAGGTAAATGGTTTTATTGACTATCAGATATGGAAGGCAAGAAAATTCAGTCTAATACAGTCCTTTTTAAATGAATAGTTCAGAAGTCATTTATTTACTAACTTTCTATTTTTCTACCTTAGGCTGTAAATGGTGGGAAGTGGTGCTAGCCCCTCAGGCCCTCACAGAAATGTTTGTCTGGGTGGAGCGGACTGGCCTGGTGCTTACCCAGTACATTTTTCTCTTGGGCTTGCTGCTTCTCCTCCTCCTTTGTGTTTAATTGTGTTAATTAAGTGCAAAACAGTGGCTTTCATTGTGTCATTTTTAAACGTCTATAATATACTTTGACCATAATAATGATTACCTCATACTTTTTTGCCTTCATTCCCAGTAGTTTCCTACCCAGCTTCCCAATAGCAGTCCCCTTCCTTTTCTCAGATAGTCCTCCTGTCATGGTTTTGTTTGGAAGCTGGATTCCACATGTGAATGAAAGCAGGCTGGATTAGTTTGCTAACATGAAGATGATTCAGCTCCATTTCCCTGCAATGACATAATTTTGTTTCTTTTCCACATGCATATGAAAAACTTCATTATGTATATATACCACATTCCTTTGGTTCATTGATGGGCACCTTGGTGGATTACATAACTTGACCACTGTCCTTCAGAAGTCAGGGAATAGAGTCTTGTGTGGGTGTTAGTGATTCACTGAACCTCTGTAAACTCAGGTGCTCTGTCCTCTACAGGGAACGCCTTCCTACTCTTCTGAGGCCACAGTGACACTGATTTCAAAACAACAAAACAAAAAGAACAGTACAGATTTGTAAACTCTGTGAGCATATAAGTAAAAATACTTAACAAAAATTAGTAAAGTTCAGCCAGTAAGAATATGGAAAACAAAGTCTTATGTATAAGTTTATACTCCAGAAAACAAAGATGACTTGACACCAAAACAGTATTAATATAACTTGCCATGTTAATTAACGAAGTAGAGAAGAAAAATAGTGAACTATTTGCAAAAATTCAGCAAAACAGACGTTATTTTGATGGCAAAATATTATTAGAAATAAAGTGAAATCATATTTATGTTTCACATTGTACTAGCACTGCAGTTTTAATACAAAGATAAAGACTATATTATATTGTATACTTTTCTTTTTTTAGATGCCTTCAAGTTTTTGAGATAACCAGTTATGCTGTCTTCAATTTTTACTTTTTAAAATTTGCTTTTTAATATTATGTAACCAGAAACACACACGTACCGCCCCCCCCCCAAAACAAAAAACAAAACAAAAAACCCTGAATCAAGTAGAAATGTATTTACAGCAACTCAGGGGCATCTATCCAAACTCTGTTGTTGTCATTGTTAGATATTTGAAGTAAGCTTGCATGTTGATGAAGATTCTGTAGCCTTGTTGTCTTCTCTTAGATTTTGTTCTTTTTCTATTTTTTTTTTGTATGTGTGCAGTGTACGTGTGTGCATGCACATGTGTGAGTGCATGTGGAAACCTGAACTTTCTTGTGTGTTCATGTGTGTGGGGGTTAGGGAGTGTACATGTGAACAAGCACATGTGGAGGCCTGGAGTTGGTGGTGGGAGCTATCCTGGATTGCTCTCCCACCTTAATGAAGCAGGACTTCTCAGTCAAACCCAGAGCTCCTATGGCTAGTCTTGTTAGACAGCTTGCTCTGTGGATTCCCTGTCTTCAGCTTCAGTTTCTGGATTCAAGGTGGACTGCCATGCCCACCCTGCAGGGTTTTTGGAGGTTTGAATACTAGTCTTGATTCTTTCATGTCAAATGCTTTGGCTGGTGATCCATCTTCCCAACCCTTTCTTGGATTTCTTTTGGCCAGGTAAAAATACAAATGACATGAACACCAAAACTATGTCCTTTCTTTGCAGTGATGATTAGACCGAGGATTTTGCATACTGGGAAACCTTCCTTCGTATATATTTTACAGATATCCATTCTAGTTACTGTATACTCTGCAGTAAGAATAACATGCAGCCCCTTACCACAGGCTTCCATATAACTTGTACATTGTGGTATGCATACTGTCAGAGGTGGCAATAAGCAATATTTACCTCTAATTTGTAATTTATGATTATTCATGTTTTTATGTCAGATATTCAAGACTAAAGCAGTGCAATTGGCTGAGAAACTCCTTCCTGCTTTTAACACACCTACTGGAATTCCCTGGGCAATGGTCAATCTGAAAAGGTAAACTATTTTATTTGATTATTTATGTTCCAAATTAATTAACTGAATTTTGATATTTTTATTCATGGAGATTTTCAGTTATCTACTTCCACCATGCTTTTCAAGATTTATTTTTCTCTGTATGTATAGTTGAAAATCAAAACCTCTTTTTATTTTTAAACTATCTCTTTTACTTTGAGATAGGTCCCCTGCCTTAACTTTATTCCAATTGCTAATACTTGTCTCCACTTCTGCTTAGTACTGTATTCAAAGTATTTTCCCTTCCCTTTTCTTCTTACATACTACATACTATTCTAAGACAAGATAGAAAGTAGCATGCCTAGAAATCAAGACTGTCTGTTGTTGACTGCCATACTAAGGATAATGATATAAGCTCCTCATATTGTTGAGGCTCAAGGCTGAGCATGAATCCTTAAAATAATCATTTTTTGTCATCTATTTCATTTGAAAACACTGATTTTTTTTTTCATTTAGAGACGGATGAAATAGTTTCTTTGTATTACTTTATGAAGTCATACAAAAGTTTGAATAATGCCAGTATTTTAATTTGCATTTAAATCATTCATGCTGATATTTTTGCTGTTCAGGTTTTCTCCAGGTAGTATTTATTTTTCATCATAATGTTTACATTTCTAAATCACATGAAAATGTGACTGTTGGTTTCCTTGCACCCGGGGACCTTAGGACAAGTTGGGTGCATTTCTTTTTCTGTTGGTGTGAACCTGTGACACTCTAGATCGTAAGCCCTTGTAACTATAGTTTGCAACTCTTTTCTCCTTTTCCATGGACAGCTGCCTCCCTGTGCTGGTTGTTTTCTTTGCTGTGCATTAGCATTAATGTTACTCCTGATAGTCTTCCTGTTTTCATCCTTCTCGGCCCCTGCCTTTGAATTGATAGAGTACAATTTGGAACTTAAGTTCATTTTTACTGTTTTTATTGACCTCATTACCTTTATAAAACAGCTCTTGTAGGCATTCCACTTACATCTGTCCTTTCAGTGTGCTTACACTTGGTATTGTACAGCTTGGTGTAGAAGATGGAGGCATTGTAGCCACATCTGTCCGCTTCACCCCTTCCCATTATTTACCTATATTTTAAGATGAATTACATCTAATGCACTTTAATCTCAAAATATATAGTTGAAATATTTACTTTAAACTGCCATATGTATTTCAGTGACATTAAGAGACACAGTAGTGGTCTGTCTCCAAATATTTATATTATATCCAGAACTTTAATTTAAAGTTTTCTTTTTTATATTTAAAAAATATTTGTGCGTGTGTGTTGTATGCATGTATGCATAAGTATTATGGAATACACATGGAAGTCAAAGGACAGCTTATGGGAATTTATTTTCTCCTTTTACTATGTGGGTTCTAGCAATCAAACTCAGGTGGTCAGGCTTGGGGAAAGGAACCTTTACCCACTGAGCCATCTATCAAGACTTCATTTCTTTTAATTGTAAACTTTCAAAAGATTTGTTTTTATTTTTAATTCTGTGCAGTGAAATATATATGTGAGTGTAATGTCCGTGGAAGCCAGAAGAGCTTCCATGGATCTGGAACTCCTGGAGCTGGGTGGAGTGACAGACAGTTGGTGGACATTTGATGTGGGTACCAGGACCCCACAAAGGCTCTTAACTGTTAAACCATCCTTCTAGCTCCTGGCCTTCATCTCTCTGTGAAGAGCTAAGGTTTAATCTGTTGTTGTTTACATCAGCCCTAAGAGCTTTGTCTTACAGAGCTAGTTTCTTGGGATGGACTTATCCAAGATTTCCTTATCTAGGAAGCTTCTTGTTTTACATTCAGTCTTTTTTTTTCTTTCTTTTTTGATTATTCTATGTGTATGAGTATTTTGTCTGCATGTATGTATGTGCACCGTGTGCATGCTCTGTCTTCTTCTGGAAGTCAGAAGAAGACATTGGGTCCCCCCGGGACTGGAGTTAAGGCTGGTTGTGGACTGCTGTGTAGACGCCGGCTGTGGAAACCTGGGTCCTCTGTAAGAGCAACAAATACTCCTAACTTCTGAGCTACCCTCAGGCCCCATCTGATTTTTGAAAACAGGAAAGGTATACGTTGTCATCATGGCCAGCTGCAGAGCAGAGCATCAGTCTTGTGACTCAGGCTTGCCTCTGAAGTTATGCAGAGAACCAGTGTGGGCAGGACTTCAGGCTTTATGTATGTAGTAGGCTATCTTGGTTAGGCCATAGTCTAGTGAATTACTATCCTAAGCTGAACTCCTCTTCGAGCGTTTGAAGTCTTTTTTGTTTTAAAAATTATTTAAGATAGCACATACCATATAGGTTTTTTTATGGCATCTTCACATATATGTATCGTATTTTCTGTTCATTCCTCCCACTCTCTCAGTGGCCTCACATGTCACCTGCATCTCTATGGACTGACTTAGTTTCCTTCTCCTAGATAGTTCTACTTCCGTTTTCATATTACATCTATTTTATTGCCTCTCTTCTTCCATCCTCCCTTAAGATCTCTTTCTCTTCTCTCATTATCCCCTTTCCAGTTCCAAGAGCTACATATATGTAGGTACAAATATGTATAAGAGAGAACCTGTCCCTCTTTTTTGCTTATTTAATGATTTCCAGTTTCTTCCATTCCCCAATGATATTATTTTGTTTCATATTTTTATGGCTAAATGAAATTTCATTGTGTACTGCATTTTCTTTACCCATTCATCTGCTTTTGAACATCTAGGCTGGTTCCATTGCTTGGGCTTTGTGAATAACGCCTCAACACACATGTATGTACAAGTATCTCTGTATATATTGACTTAGAGTCCTTCAAGTATACACCCAAAAGTGGTATAGCTGGGTCATACGGTAGTTCTGCTTTTCACTTTAAAGAATGTGTGTATGTGTTTGGGATGGGGTGCAAGTGTATATACATGTGTGCACATAGTGTGCAGACCAGGTTAACCTGAAGTGTCATTCTTTATTGAGACAGGATCTCTCACTGGCCTAGGGCTCGCTGACTCTGCTGGAGTGGCTGACCGGTAACCTCAGGGATCGAGCTGTCCCTGTTTACCCAGCACTGGGATTACAAACATTGCCACTGTGCCTAGTTTTTGTTATTGTTGTTGTTTTGTTTTTTCACATGGGTTCCAGGCATCAAACTCAGATCCTCGTGCTTGCATGGCGTGTACTTTAGTCTCCCTAGCTCTAGTTCAAGCTTTTTGAGAAACCTCTGTACTGATTGCCATAGCGTCTGCACAATTTACATTCCTGATAGTGTACAAAGGTTCCCCATCTACTCACCACCATTGGTTATCTATCTCTCTGTGTCTGTGTGTCTCTCCCTCTCTCTCTCTCCACCCCTTATGATATATACTCTAACTGGGATACGATGTAATCTCAGAGTAGTTTTAATTTACATTTTCTCGAATTGCTAAGGATTCCAAATACTTTTTTTTTTAACTTATTTATTGAACATTTGTGATTCTTTTGAGAGTTTTTGAAAATTAACTTCATTATTAGCACATTTATTAATTGGATGATTTTTTTCCTTTGGTATGTAATTTTTGCAGTTCTTTGTATATTCTAGCTATTAAAATTCCCTTTCTGATGTGCAGTTGGAGAATTTTTGCATTCTGTAGATTGTTTGTTCATTCTGGTGATTGTTTCTTTTGCCTTTTAATTCCATGTAATCTCATTTGTAAGTTCTTGGAATTATCTTCTATGCTATTGGAGTCATTGTTCATATCTCAAGGTGTTATAACTGTTTGCCTCTAGTGGTTTTATACTTTCATGTTTATGTTAAGGTCTTTAATCCATTTTGAATTGATTTTTGTACAGAGTGAGAGATAGGGATCTAATGTTATCCTTCTGCATGCTAGGAGAGGTTTTCTTGGCACCATTTGTTACAGAGGTTATCCTTCCCTGAGTTTATACTTTGGACACCTTTGTCAAAATTAGGTGGCTGTAGCTCTGTGCGCTTGTTTCTGGGTCCTTGGTCCCTTTGGTTTACATGAGTGTTTTTGTACCAGTACCATAATGTTTTGTTACTAAGGCTTTGTAATAGAACTCGAGGCCAGATTTTGTTCTCTCCAGCATTGTTCTTTCTGTCCAAGAATGCTTCAGCTACTCAGGGTCATTAGTGTTTTCATAGAAACCTTACGATTTTTATTTCTAGTTCTGTGTAGAATATAATTGGGATTTTAATGGGGAATGTATTGAACGTGTAGATAGCATTAGGGAATATATGTGTTTCACAATATCAATTCTGCCAGTCTATGCGAAAGTGGGGTCTTTTCACTTTCTAGTGTCTTTGGTTTTTCATGAGTATCTTAAAGTTTAGATTATAAATGTCTGTCACCTTCTTGTTTGTGTTTATTCCTGGATGATTTCTAAAGGTATTATAGATGAGAATTTTCCAATTTTTAAGCAAATTTATTATTGTTATATAGAAAAACTAAATTTTGTATGTTTATTTTGTATCCTGCTACTTTGCTGAAAACATTTATCTATCAGTTATAACTGTTGGTAAAGTCTTCTAAGTCTTTTAAATTTAGGACCATGTTGTATGTAAACAGGAATAATCAGACTTTTTCCTTTCCTGGTTGTGTCCCTCTGGTTTCTTTTTACTGATACATTGCGTAAGACCTTGAATAGTATATTGAAGTTGGCACCTGTATCTTGCCAGATAGCAGAGAAAATGCTCTTGGCATTTAGTATGATGTCTGTAGTCTTGTGTATGGCCCTTATTATGTTGAGATAGGCTCCTTCTATTCTTAGTGTCTTGATCACTTTGGTCTTTGCAGAGGTTTTGAACTTTGTCGAAGGCCTTTCTGCATTGATTGGGGTTTTCGTATGGTTTCTGTCCTTAAGTTTATTTATTTGCTGTTACACTTGTTGATTTGCATATGTTGAACCAACTTTGTATCCTTGTAATGAAATGAACTTGGTCATGGTCTTCCTAATATAGTCCTAAATTTGTTAGCAAGAAATTTATTTAGGATATTTATGCCTATATTCACCAGGGAAAGAAATCTATAGTTTTCTTTTTTGTCATTGTCTTTACCCAGTTTTGTTATTAGGGTAATATTGGCTTCATAAAGCAGTGTTCCTTTCCTTACTGTTTTATGGAACAATTTGAGGAGTATTGATGTTAGTGATAACTTTTAGACCTCCTGAAGGCCTGTCCACCTATGCAGCAAACCAAATCAGACCAAATTGGAAAGCCCAGGTTTAATGGGTAAAGCTGGGCACTCCTGGGTAATTCCCCGGCTGCACAGAGAGGAGACGGGGACATGAGGCCAGAATAACCACGTCTGTTTTCTGGGGTGCCACTTATATACCCTGTGGGAGTGATTTTGTGCCTCTCTGGGGAGGAGCTGTGTTTGGCTTTGAAAGGGCGGGTTTAGGGAAAGAGATGAGGAGGGGAGTTGAGGTGGATCTTCCACCAGACTCCTTCCAACCATTCCACACTCTTTGGGTATAGGGATGCCAGGGTGCCAGGGGTTGAGGTGGAGCTCCCACCCAAACATTTAGCTGTTCTTTAATTAAAAGTTTGCTGAAATTGGACATTGGATCCATCTAGTCCTGGGTGTTTCTTTATTGGGAAACTTTTTATTGCTCCTTAAATCTAGGGTTATTTTGGGCCTGCATGGGCTTTTTATATCTTCTTAATGTAATTTTGGTAGGTTATATGTGTCTAAGAATTTATCTGTGCTCTACAGATATGTCACTCATCTTATAGATTTTCAAAGTATTCCTTTTATTTCTTTTATTTGGACTTCACTAGAGTCTATAGTAACTCTTTTTTAATCTCTAATTTAAGTAATTTGAATCTTCTCTCCTTTTGGATTAGTTTGTCTAGTTGCCAGTCTAGCTTGTTTTAAAAGAACCAACTCTTTGCCTGATTTTATGTATTTATTTCATTAATTTCTGTCTTTGTCTTCATTATTTCTTGCCATCTGATTTTGGGTTTCTCTCTCTCTCTCTCTCTCTCTCTCTCTCTCTCTCTCTCTCTCTCTCTCAAACCTTGAGTTGTATCATTAGATTATTTGAGCTTTTTCTGATTTATTTATGTTTTCTGTGTTTGTTTTTTAATGTAAGTACTTATGTATCTAAATTCCCCTGTCAGAACTACCTTCACTGTATCCCAAACCTTTTGATAAATTGTACATCCACTTTCATTTGCTTCTAGAATTTTTAAAGTCTCCTCCCTTCCTTCTTCAGTGACTCACTAGTCATTCAAGAGTATACTGTTTAGTCTCCATATATTTGTATAGTTTCTGTATTTTTCCTAGCTGTTGATTTCTAGTCTTATTGAACTGTAGTCTCATAAGATACAAAAGATTATTGTTATATATATATAGTCTGCATGTCATTATTGGTGAGTTGAGGCCATTACCTTTAAGATAATTGAGAGGGGTTTATGAGTTTCTGTAATTTTGTTGTTTTTCTGTTTGGTTAGAGTAATTATTGTTATTATTACTTATTATTATTATTATTTTACTTTCTTGTCTGTTAGTATCAGGGGTTTGCTTGTTCACTATATTGGACATGATGGATTCCTTCCTAACTCTCCTTTGTTTGGCTACTCTTTTTCTTCTTAAATTTATTCTTTCTGGTGCTGTCAGGAGGGAAGTTGACTTTCTTCTTCCTCTATGCATAGTATTCCTTTGAATATTTTCTGCTGTGCTGGCCTAGTGGTCATGGCCTACCTTAGTGTATGCTTCTTTTGAAATGCTCCTATTTCCCTACCAATTTTAGATGACTTCCCGGATATAGTTTGGTGAGAAGATTTTACCTTTAGTGTTCTAAATATATTACATGTTTTCTGGCTTTTAGGGTTGCTGATAAAAGAGATGATGTTATTCTGATGTACTTACGGTTTATATACTTTTCCTTTAAGGTTTTAATATTGTTTCTTTGTTTCTAGTTTCAACGTCTTGAGTATAATATGTCATGGACAAGTTCTCTGGCCTTTCTTTTAGGGCTCTAAATCCCTCTTATCTTTAGATGTCTTTTTTACCCCTTCTAGTTTGGGGAAATATTCTGCTATGTGGTTTTATGCATGGAGTGAGGGAGTGACATTTCACCTTGTGGGCTATTGACATACCTGTGGTTTATATGCTGTTATGGTGTTGGTACTGGACATGTGTCGTATGTCCACCAGACTAATCTTCATCACCTTGATCATTTTCCCTCTTTGCACAACCCCGCCCTCTCCTGGTCACACTTAGCAAGCATTGCAGTCTGTGAACTGTTTGATTCTTTCAACATTGCGTTTCTCCAGAGGGGTACAATCTGGGGTGGCTAATGCTTTAGCTGGGATATCCCCAAAGTGCACTAAGAGTGTGGAAAACCACAGTACTGAGTAAGTAGAGGCAGAGGAGCTCTCATTGTACCATTGTACTGTGCAGATTTCCTGAGTATTAATGACCTCACTGGAAGGGACGCCACAGCGGCTATCTCGTATAACCTGCCTTAGTTTCTGCAATAGTGGGCAATAGGTACATGACTCTAGAGGTGGATTTACCCGACCTCAGGTTGAATGCTGTTTGAGTACGGGTATTTTCAATTACTGAGATCTGCTTCTAGCCACCATGTGTAGGCCTGCCTTTGCTTATGTATGTACTTCTCTGTCTGAGTTGAGCTTCCTGCCACCTGCACCTTTTGATTTCTCATTGTCTAGCAGTCTTGCTCTGTGCAACTGCCTCCCTGATCCTTTCCTTTATTCAGGCCAAATTGAGAAATTTCTGACCTTGGCTGCTCTCTGATAGGAGCCCTGCAGGGTAGCTTGGTTTTTAAACACTGATATTTCTGAAGATGGTGGCCTGCACTGCCCTTTGGTAATATGGAACAACAAAATGGAATTCCCCTTCACCGATGACCCATCCCTTGGAAGATTTCCGTATGTCTCACCCAAACCTGTAACTGGCTTTGGTCTTGAGAGGGCTGTGGCTTGTCTTTAGGGCGAGACTGGCTGTCTCGGATCTGGCTTACCTTTTGGAAGTGCTTCCAAGCAGCAGGACTGAAGCTGTTCACTTCTCACCTGCACATTGTCCACCTCTTTCAGCGACCTTTCACGTACTTTGTTGATTTCTGAAGCTCTCCCTTCCTTCAACTTGTTCTCCTTTGGAACAGAATCGGCCTTCCTTCTCCTTGTTCACACTCATTCACACACTCACATGGAGGCAGCTTTGGAAATCTTTAAATGCATGGTCAGAGGTATCTTCAGTTTATGTAAATTCTAGGTTCTGTTTGTTTCCATTAAAGAGGTTGTTTCTTGCTTGTTTGTTCTCCTTTTTTTTTTTTTTTTGTCTATATGCCATGTTTTGTTGATATTCATGGGAGACCTGCCATTTCCTAAACAGAAACAGAGGAGGAGTGGATTAGGGTTGGGGTGAGAACAAAGGGGGGTGGAGGGAGAGACTAGGAAGTGAGAAGGGAGGGAAAACTGAGGCCAGGATGTAAAATAAATAAATAAAACATTATTTTAAAAAGAAGAAATAATGTCATAACCTCACATTTGATGAGCATTTATTAAGTTCACAGATCCTGGTATTTCATGAAACTTGGCAAGAGACATAATTTGTTAGGAAAATCAGTTTTTAAAAAGTGCCTTATCTCCTCTCCTCCATTCTCTTCCTTTCTCCACCCTGCTCCATGAAATTAAGACAGTTATAGGCAATGAAAAAGCTTATAGAATTTGTTATCAGCAGTCTATTACTAGAACTAGAAAGGAAAATTCTAGTGATGCCAATAGAAAAGACAGATCTATACTAAGAAAATGAAGAACAATGAGAATATATTTAAGTCAATATAAAAGGCTTATTTTTCTGCTTTTTAAATTATTTTTAAAGTTTTCTCTGAGTTTTATTTTTCTTAAGAAATTGACTATTCAAAGCAAAAATAACTTGCATTGTAGAGTCTATAACACAGAGAAGGAAAGACATGGTCCCAGCAGCACAAACTGTGCTTCTACATATGTAGTGATGTGACATCCAGTAAACCAGTCATAAGTTGAAATAGTCTAAGTTCTAAGTGTACTTGATGTAACTACTCATCAGCATAGCTGAACAGCCTAGTGCAGTGTGTATTGTTTACCTTTGTGGCTGTGTAGCTGATTGAGAACTGTAGCTTGCTGCTACTCCCAGCATCTCTTCAAGATATGCTATCACATATCCTTAGTGCAGGCAAAAGTCAGAACTCAGAATTGGAAGTGTGGTTTCTACTGAATTCATACTGCTTTTATACTGTCCAAGAGTCAAAAGCCTCATGAGTTGAACTCTCAGGAATCATACATAGACTGTCTATATACTATGGCAGTGTTCTCACATTACATCTGAAGTGCTGTATGGTAATATGTACTATATAAGTTAATAGTGTATGTTATAAGCCCTAGGGCATCATATTTGGATAGAGTAAGTCAACAGAGAAACTACTGGAGTATTAAAAAATACTGTATATCAAAGATAAAAAAAATTAACTTGGTAATAAAAAGGGGGGGAAAACACCAAAGAGTAGACTTATGTTGGTGGGAGTTGATGTAGTGTAGTCACTTGGGAAGTTTGGTTGTTCTTATAAAGTTAAAATGGAATTATTATATACCTCAGAAAATATTCTTTGTTTTATATTTATATGTCCGAGAGAAAGTAACTGTCCATCCCAAGTTTGTTCATAATAATTTTATTAATAATATTGTAAAACTGTGATGTACCCAAGTGTTGATTAGCAGGTGCTTAGCCAAATAGTTATGTTCATTCAGTGAAACACTGTTTAGCAATAAAAAAGAATTAAACCACTAAGTCACAGCAATAAGTTTCAAAGGCATATTGAGTGAAAGAGCCAGACTAGAGAATATCCACAACATGATGGTCATCCAGAGTTCCAGAATACAAATCAACAATCTCTAATGAGATAATTGGTGAAGGGTGTGGAATGACAGCAAGAGGGAACAGAGACATGCTTTACAGGAACTGACTTGATATACTGATGGTTTTTGTTGTAAAATGAATGCTTGCATTCTTGTATGTAAATTATACACTAGAGTTGGTTGTTTGGGTTTGGGATCCTTTAGTTTTGAAGTCCCCTTTATAGTGTAGGTACTAATCTTGGTGAGATGCAGAGGAAGCAATGATCTCTCCTATCTTGTAATCCGCCTCTTCATTTGAGGTCTCCTGTGTGGTGCAGCAGCTTTTTCCTTTCCTACAACCTCACTTGTCGGTTCATGGAGTTCTTTTTTTTTTTTTTTTCTTTTTTTTGGTTTTTAGAGACAGGGTTTCTCTGTGTAGCTTTGCACGTTTCCTGAAGCTCACTTGGTAGCCCAGGCTGGCCTCGAACTCACAGAGATCTGCCTGGCTCTGCCTCCCGAGTGCTGGGATTAAAGGCGTGCACCACCAACACCCGACTTCATGGAGTTCTTTTCTGGGCTGCTGCAGTCCTCCTCTTCAGAAAGTCCTTGTCTATGCCTATATCTTGAAATGGTTTACTAGGGTTTACAATTTCTGGTCGTACATTAAGGTCTTTCATCCATTTTGAATTTATTTTTGCTCAGGACGAGAATTGAGTATCCATTTTCATTCTTCTAGGTGAGTATGTCCAATTTTCCCAGCACTATATGTTGAAGAGGTTGTCTTTCCTTCAATGTGTATTTTTGGCATCTTTGTGAAAAAAAATTATGGCTTCCATTGTGTGGGTTTAGTTCTGGGCCTTCTATTCTAGTCCCTTGACCTGAGTTTGTTTTTGTGCCAATAGGGATACTGGTTTTGTTACTACTGTTTTGTAGGGTAATTCAAAATTCAAAATACCCTTAGTATACTTCCTATTGCTCAGGACTGGTTGGCTATCTGTAGTCTTCTGTGCTTCCATATGAATTTTAGGATTGTTTTTTCTAGTTCTGTGAAAAAGGTTACTGGAATTTTGATGATGATTGTGTTAAAAACAAGGTCATTTTTGGTAATATAGCCTTTTTTTTTAGATTTATTTATTAATTACGTGTACAGTGTTCTTCCTAGATATATGCCTATAGGCCAGAAGAGGGCACCATATCTCATTACAGATGGTTGTGAGCCACCATGTGGGTACTGGGAATTGAACTCAGGACCTCTGAAAGAACAGCCAGTGCTCTTAACCTCTGAGCCATCTCTCCAGCTCAATATAGCCATTTTTTGCACTATCAATTTTACTATCCCATGAACATGGAAGATTTTTCCATTTTGAAGCATTTTCAGTTTTTTTTCTTCAGTGTTGTCATATTATCATTGGAGCATTTATTTGCTTTCTGAATTGTAGTGCTCTCCTGATTTTCTTGTCATGTTACATATTAGAAAGCTACTAATTTTTGCATGTTAATTTTTGTATCCTGCTACTTTGCTGAAAGTGTTTGTCAGTTTTAAGATTATTGTAGTGAAGTCATTAGATCTCTTATGTATAGGATCATCTTGTCTCTAAACAGGAATAATTTTACTTCTTTTGTTCCTGTTTGTATCTCTTACTTTTCTCATCATATTTTTCTAATCAAGATGTCAAGGATGTTGTAAATAGGAGGGAAGAAAGTAGACACCCTTGCCTCACTCCTGATTTTACTGGAAATACTTTCTTTAATTGTTTAATTGTAGCATTGTTTATTAGTTTGTTATATATAGCCTTTATCACTGGATTCTGTCAAATGCCTTTCTGCATTGGGATGATCATGTTGCCCATATCTTTAAGACTATTAGTAGGTTATATTTTTGCCTCAATTATGCTGTTCTCTTTTAATCACAGCTGATTCCTCTCAGTTCCAGCTAACTAAAACCATAAATGATTAATACAAAATAGTACATGAACAACCCTGATAGACTCTTCTCTCTAAAACTTCAATAGTCAGGCATCCATCATCTGCACTGCTTTTAGCATTATTGTCTAAGTTCTCACAGTGGCTCATTGAACTTTGAACATTCTAGACCAAAATTCAAAATCTTCTACAGTTCTCATCAAAATGTGATCAGTTCTATCAGCATTATCCCACAAACCTGGTACCAAGGTCTATCTTAGTCAGAGTTTCTATTGCTATAATAAAATATCATGATCAAACAACTTAGAGAAGAGTTTAGTTTAGTTTATAGCTTTAATCCACCATGGGGAGAAATCAGGGCAGGAGCTCAAGGCAGGAACTGCTGATGCAGAGGCCATGGAGGGGTGCTGCTTATTGGCTTACTCCTCATGGCTTGCTCAGCCTGCTTCCTTTTATATCTCAAGACTACCTGCCCAGGGATGGAACCACCTACAGTGAGCTGGGTCCTCCCGTATCAGTTATTAATCAAAGAAATACTCCAGAGACTTGCCTACAGGCAAATCTTGTGGAGGCACTTTCTCTGTTATATTCTCTTTCAGATGTCTAGGTTTGTGTCAAGTTGACAAAAACCAACTAGTGCATCTCTTTTGTCAGATTTTAGTGAAACTGTATCTACGTTTTTCTAGTTCTCTTTACTTAGATGTTCTTTTCCATTCTTTCACCTTACAACTGTTTTTGGTCTGCGCTAGTCAGGTGTGTTTCTTGCAGGAAGCAGAGAGCTGTTATTAAATGCAGTCCACTAGCTTGTGTCTTGTGGGGAATTGATAACAGTAGCACTTGGAGATATTGTTGGAAGGTATGTGTTGTTCCTGTCCTTTGTAGTTTTTGCAGTGTTTGGTGCTCTACTGTTCTAGTGGAGTTTTTTCTTTCAATGGCCTTACAGATGTGTTTATCTTTTTTTTTAATTAAAAAAGTGTTTTCTTCTGTGCTTTTAAATTAATCTAATAATTTAACAATACTAATATTTATTTTATGTGTAGAAGTGTTTTATCTGTGTGTTCATATGTGTACCACATGTGTACCTGGTGCCCACAGTGCCAGAAGAGGGCATTGGATCACCTGGAACTGGAGTTACAGATGGTTGTGAGCTGACACATGGGTGCTAAGAACCTACCCTGGATCCTGCTCAGCCATTCTCCAACCCCAATTTAAAATTTTTAAATAATGTGTTGTGAAAATAGTTCTTCTTAAAACTATTTCCCAAGTAAAGTTATTTCTAAGAAAGTTAAATACTTATCAACATTTGAAATTATTACTATCCTCACTTCATTCTTGTCTTGAGTTTGAAAAATATTGTATATATATAGTTGTTTTAGAGCAAATTCTTTTTAAATGTAGTATATTCCTACTATAAAATTTTTGCATATTATAATGTATAGCTATTTAATATATCTGAGTGAAAGTTGGAGTTCCATTAAATGCTCATTCCTATTGTTCAGGATTCTGAGTTTAAACTTGTACATTGTGCAACAGCTTTCATTTATTTAGTTAATTTCTTGGATTTTGATGGGATAAACATGAACATCAGTTGTTGGCAAGCTTTGTTCTTAAAATTGCAATTCACTAGAAGCTTTGTTCTTTAAATACATAGATTAAAGATTTTGTTTGGACTTTGAGCAAAATACAAATTATAGGTGATCCATTATCAGAACAATTCAAAGTAATTATAGGACCTTAAAATGATTACTGTTTAACCGTCAAAAGTTTGCCAAACATTTTTAATGTCTTATTGCTGATGTTTAGCTTAGCAGAGAGAGAAGTCAATGTTGTTTTTAATTGTTTTGTTTATAAGTATTCACTGCACATTTTTGCTACTCATGTTCTCTGATTATATATGAAAGCATTTTAATGTCTCCCCTTTGATCAGTTGAAAAAGCATAGCATTTATAGGAAAACATTTTGGTATTAGTTTGGGGCAGCTCATCTTTTCTTTAAACTTGGGTTGGTCTTCAGTAGTTTTATTCTTTGAGTTAGAATATATATGTAAGTCAAATTTTATATTTTAGAATCCTATCTATGAAATAAAAGATAAAAAATCTTGTTTAGGATTTAGTATTTTGAAAAGTGTCTGAATATACTCTGAATAATGTTTTCCTTTGTTGCTTTTAGCTGGTAAGTTTTTACATGGTGAACTGTGGACTTGACTAGGTTTTTATGCCCATAGCTGACAACAGAATAATTTATTAGTTAGCTGAAAACCAATTGATCTCTAAATATTATGACTTATTCCTAAAATGTATACTGTATTTTTTACATTTTCTTTTGTCCTTCTATCACACTAAAATAAAAATTTTGAAAATTTACTAAGGTCTTACAGCAAGTATCCTTGCATGGCTTGGATGCTATCTAGCTTTCTAATTGCGTTCTGTATCATTGACTTTCTAAACTCTAGCTGCAACCAGCCCCCCTCACTTCCCTCTGGGCCACTGCATTTGTTGTTTCCCTTCTTGAGAATTTTCTTCTTGAAGGTTTATTCATTGTGAACGCCTCTGTGATCAGGACTCAGCTGGAATTTCATCACTTCAGAAACACTTTATCTGATCATAATATAGAAAGAGCTTTTCTTCTGATGTGTTTCCTATCCTTAGTGTTCAGTATTCTGTTTCTTAACTTGAGTTTGTTCATTGTTGTAGTTTTCCATTTTTCAGTGGCCTTATTTATTACAAGAACAAATATATTACATGTCATGCTTATGGATATCTGTAGCATAGCAAGTTTTTACTGTCTGTAAAAATGAATGTCTGTCTTACATAGTTACTATGTCCACATTCCTGTTTTGACTCTCACTTCTAGCTATAAAAGAAAAATCTTATAGTGGTGTTTGCCTCTGATAATTTCAATGAAAAAATAGTTTTGTATAATGAAGGAACTGTAAAAGGTAGAACTATGTATGTCTTCATGTAGGTTTTGGTGTGTTCTTAATCCAGATCATTAAAGTATAGCATAGTAAATTGACAACATAGAAGACCAGAGTAATATGCAAGTGTATAAGAGAACCATTAATTACATGGAGTTTTCTACAGCTATTAAAACTCCATGAGAACGCTGTTATTTGTGAACTGATATGTAGAGACTGATGAGGGACAGTACAGGACTACAGTGCCCAGTCAGAGCATTTAGTGTATTTTGTGTATGCTTTGCTTATAAGAGGTAGAAAAATTTAAAAAAATATGGGTTCCTTATGTTTTTATAAAATTTCTGAGTGTGTAAGAAGGTAATGAAAAGTGACCATAGAGCTAGGTAATGTAAAGAGAATGAGAATGGATAAAATATATTTGATGCATATTTTTATGTTGTCTTGATTTTTAAGACCTGGGTGTATTATTGATTCAAAATTTTTAATAAACAAAAATTAAGATAGAAACTATTATGTTAGATGTAATAATTTCTAAGATCTATTTAAGATGCATGTGTTCATTTAAAAAAAGTTTTGCTCTTTCCCCAATCTTGTCTCTTTTTATCCCCCTTTCACTCAGTGGAGTAGGTCGGAACTGGGGCTGGGCGTCTGCAGGTAGCAGCATTCTGGCTGAATTTGGCACACTGCATATGGAGTTTGTTCACCTCAGCTACCTGACTGGTGACTTGACTTACTACAAAAAGGTTAGTTACAAAAGATTCTTATAAATTTCCCAAAAGATCTTACTAACATGTTTTTCAGGACTTTGGTTTTTATTGTCCTTTTTCTCTTTCAGTTTTTTTTTTTAAATTCTTCTCTATTAGAATATATTTAAAGTATTTATTGAGAAGTTATAACCATTATTTATTAAAAAAAAATTCTATTCCCATTTCTACTCATGGTTCTGAACTCCCTGACCCACATGCTTAGACAAGAAAACAAAATTTAAAAAGTTTAATAATTGCAAAGGAAAAGAGAAAATATTGCTTATTCATAGAGTATATGATTATTCTACTGAATATTTTAAGAAGTCTTGGGGGTTATTTTGGAGGTTGTTTTTTTGTTGTTGTTTTGTTTTCTGAGAGGGTTTTCTTTTTCATTTCCTTTTTGGTGAAGTGGATCTTTGCCCAGGGTCTTTCACATGCTGACTGTTGACTCTACTACTGAGCTATACCTAGGTGTTAGGACTCTGACTATTTAAATAAAAATTACTACTGTGAATGCAAAACTCTGCCCTCACATCAAAAGGTGTAAGAGATGTTTATTCTAGAGCCAAATATGAACAGCCTTAGCCCCTGGGAACACAGATTCAGGTTATTGCTATTTCAGCATAGTAACAGTTTCGGGAACACAGATTCAGGTTATTGCTGTTTCAACATAGTAACAGTTTCATGAAAAATTTTTTTAAAGATTTATTTATTTGTTTGTTTGTTTATTATGTATACAGTATTCTGTCTGCATGTATGCCTGCAAGCCAGAAGAAGGCACCAGATCTCATTACAGATAGTTGTGAGCCACCATGTGATTGCTGGGAGTTGAACTCAGGTCCTCTGGAAGAGCAGTCAGTGCTTTTAACCTCTGAGCCATTTCTCCAGCCCCTTATATTATTCCTTCCTTCCTCCCTCCCTTCCTTCCTTCCTTCCTTCATTTTTTTTTTTTTTTTCCTGAGACAGGGTTTCTCTGTGTAGCTTTGCACCTTTCCTGGATCTCACTCTGTAGACCAGGCTGGCCTCTAACTCACAGAGATCCGCCTGGCTCTGCCTGCTGAGTGCTGGGATTAAAGGCCTATGCCACCACCGCCTGGCAGTTTTGTGAAGTTTTTATAATAAAAGAACACATTAAAATCATAAGTGAAGATTCCTGTTAAAATATATCAGTGGGAACATCAGGTATATGAATTACAGCAAAATGGAGAGATATCTTTCTCAGGTGCTGGTTGATAGCACTCTTAGCCTTTGGACTGGTAGAAGCCAGAGGTCTGTCATGACATTTCAAGAGGACCTAGTAGTCACAAGGATGTTAGGTTTCACACAGAGGTAGGTAAGGAATAGCTATTAAGAAGGCTAAATATTCTCCCAGATAGTTTAGTTCTGAACCCAAAACATTCCAAATGTTTTGGAACTCTTTAGTGGTGGTATTTTAAGCAGTTAAACGTCCTTATAGAGTCTTTAACATGGATGTAACTATTTCTTTTTCTTCTTTAAGTTCACACTGAAAACAAACATTTAATTGGGGGGGGACTATAAAATATCAGTGTAGACTTAAAATCCTTGCGTCTGTCCATATCAGCTGCAAAGGGTAAGAAAGTGTCATTTTACAAAGATGCCTTACGTGGTAGGAACAAAACTGTGTTTAGCACAAATTTAAAATCTGTGGAGGCAAGTTCATAGTGAGGACAGGGTGGCAGACTGATGGTGAGTGCTTTTCAGACTAGAAGGAAGCAGTGTGCTAAGCAGCTAGAAAGGATGCTCACAACAGTCCCCCAGTGCCAGCTTCAGTGAGGGAAGAAGTGACAGGTGTGTCTGTGGCAGACAGTGCCAGCCTCCAGTCTCAATTGGCCAGGGAGAAGCAGCAAAGGCCAGGAAGCACACTTACATTTGTGTTCAACTGTTGTGCTCTTTTATGTCAAAACTTTCCTGTCAATAGTTGAGTCAGGAAAACAGATGAGAGTCAGTGTAGTGGTGTAGACCTGTAATCTGGGCATTCATAAAACTAAAGCAAATAAAGCTGAGTTTAAGAGTCCACCCCCTCCCCCCCAAAAGGGAGGGAGTTGATGAATGATGATGAACAATTCATCTAAAAGGCATAAGTACAGAATTTATAGAGTTTTATCAGAACAAAATGGAAGGGCCATGGAATATGACAAACACCAGGGGAAAAAAATCAAAATCCTGACCAAATATCACTTTAGAAAAGCATGGCTTCCCCTCATGCCCCAATTTTTGTAGAATAAGAATATAAACTGAGATCAAATGCTAATAGAGTAAGATGTGATATCAGCACCAGAGCAGAAGAAAACATTACTACCAAAGAGAAGACCAAAGAGGAAGCAACAGGGAAAGATGGGGCTTGAAATGTAGAAGGGAGGACTTAGAAGACAGACTGAGGAATGCTGTTAGAGGTACTAAAATCAGTGTACAGAGAAACACAGAATTCAGTGTTGTACATCATTTCAGATGTCAAAAAGCCAAGTTTCTCATCTTTCCTAATGCCACTTAGAAGTGTATAAAAGTGGTGTGTAGAGTTATTCACATTGTACTTGTGCATGATGGTGGCTTTGCATATGAAAGAATTTAGAAATATAGGTAGCATTCTTGAGCCTCTTGGCACCATGCCAAAACTCAGCCAAAAGAACATGATGAGAATGGTTGTGGTAAACCTATTAATGTGCTCAAGTTCAGAAAGCTAAAGTATATATGCATGCCAGTGAGAAAGAATGTATTCTAAGTCACTTATACCATCCAGGTCATCAGTCATATGTAAGGCAGCATGGATACGCTACCTACTCAAAATCTGAGTGACAAAATTTTAGGTATAAATAACTTTTCAGAAAAGTAAGACTACAAGAACTATGGGGCTGGAGAGATGGCTCAGAGGTTAAGAGCACTGGCTGCCCTTCCAGAGGTCCTGAGTTCAATTCCAGCACCCACATGGTAGCTCACAACCATCTACAATGAGATCTGATGCACTCTTCTGGCATACAGGCATACATGCAGACAGAACATTACATAATAAATAAATCTTAAAAAAAAAAAAAAAGAACTAGAATCCGTTTCCTCTGTACTTCCTGTTCTCCACATCTGAGATCTAATAAGATCTGACCAGCCTGCAGACAGAGTGAAGGTGGTCTTTGGGGACATCATCAGCCTCTGAATGTAGTGAGTGATTCTTTTTCCTCCCTGAACTCAGGGAGATATTTAAGGATTTAGGGAAATATTTTATTGAGAAGGTATTTAAATCTCAGCAGCTTGATTTTTACTTCATTATTTATTAAATTCAAATTAATTCTTTTCATAGAAAGTTTTGATTCCATTTCTATGAAGTTATTTTATTTAATTTTTAAAAATTATTTATTTCTTCTATTTTAATACATGCAGTGTGGTGATACATTGTGTGCCCTAATAAAGCTTGCTGGGGCTTAGAGGACAAATCAGCCACTATATTAAACATAGAGGTCAGGCAGTGGTGGCACACACCTTTAATCCCAGCACTAGGAAGGAAGGAAGATGGCAGGGCACAGAAAGGTGTGAGTAAACAGGAAGTCTCTCTCTTGAGGCTGAGGATTTCATAGAGGTAAGAACATGGCTGGCTTGTTCTGTTTTCTGATCTTTCAGCTTTCATCCCAATATCTGGCTCCAGGTTATTTTTACTAATAAGATCGTTTAGCAGTTTGTGTTACAATACAGGGATATATCTAGAAAATCTGTCTGATGTTTCTGGTGGTCAAGTCTGTATAATAAATAGACTGAGAATTTAAAATATTTCGTGAACTTTTTTATTTTGTTAAATTTATTATTGTTTGATTTTTAATAATAATATAATCCTCTCATAAAACTAATGAATCATTTAAGAAATAGAAGCCCTCCTGACCACCACACATGATAAGGTAGAAGGTGGGTGTAGGTTCCAAGTGATCGACAAACCACAGAGCATAGGCTAATAGAAAGTCTTTATGATCTTAATTACATTCTTAATTTCATTTTGATTAGGTCATGCACATTCGGAAACTACTCCAGAAAATGGAACGCCCAAATGGTCTTTATCCAAACTATTTAAACCCAAGAACAGGGCGCTGGGGTCAGTGTAAGTACTTCTAGTGCAACTGCTGATGTGCTAAAACGGTTGTTTGAAGAGTCTTTGCTTGGTGTGGTGAAAGGTGTGCCTGGTGGAATTAACACCCCCAGTCTAGGCCTGACCCTAGCAGTGGTCTACTAATGCTCTTCCATCCATTAGTTTCTGATCTTTAAAGCTACTTAAGTTGATTTTATTTGTAAAAAAGAAGCATTGGTAAGGTGTCTCACAAGATTGTTTTCTGTTACATATCTGTAAGTACTTTGCTGAAATATGTTATGAAGGATAATACATAGTAATTAATCATATCTTTTAAATAAGAGATAAGTATTTTTATATGAGTAGTTCAAAATAGACATTAACTGTATAAATTATTGGAAAAGAGGACAGTTGCCATGGACAGACTATATTTAGTCACTCATTTAAGAAAAGGTATCACTCATCTGTTATTTACTAGGTTCCTGTATGAGACTAAAGATAGTAAAAGAATTAGGGTTTGATCTGATTTGGGGGAGTTCCCAAGCTAGCAGATAGGTAGAAACACTTAAAGTGATTGGACTATAATGAGATAAATGTAATAAAAGAAGTGTACTAGTTAATATGAAACTAGTAGAAATGATTGCTCTCCTAATGGAAAAATGTTTTGTTGCAGAGATTAATAGTATCAGGGCTTTAGAATTCATCTTTGAAGGTTTTGAGTCTCAAACAATAAATGTTCATGTGGAAATGTTGAACTTAAAATTTTAGGAATTAAGTTTTTTATAAATGCAATTCTGTTTTTTTTTTTTTTTAAAGATTTATTTATTATGTATACAACATTTTGCTTCCATGTAACCTTGCACGCCAGAAGAGGGCACCAGATCTCATTATAGATGGCTGTGAGTCACCATGTGGGTGTTGGGAACCGATCTCAGGACCTCTGGAAGAGCAGCCAGTGCTCTTAACCTCTGAGCCATCTCTCCAGCCCCGCAATTCTCTTTTTAAAAGCAAAAAACTAAAGTAAATACAAGTAACAGCTTTGTCCCTAATAAGTCATGTTTGGGTTATTATTGAAATTAACAATAGTGTAATGAAGTAGTGAATGAGAGACGAAGGTAACGAACATTTAATTTTAAGTATTGGGAGCACTGCTAGCTCTGCCCGTGAGAACCGTGTGAGTCTGAATACGGGAGATGAAGGTGTTTGCCCGGGTTGTCTTGCAGGCTTCTTCTCAGGAAATCGCTTATAGACCCCAGTCATGTATTTTCTCCTCTCCTTTCTCTAAGAGCTAATGCTCATACTGATATTTTTGAAGAAGCAAAACATTTTGAGAGATGCATTTATAAAACAAAATGTAGTTTTCTTATGCTGTAGATGAGTGACTAGATTGGATGCCTACTTAGTAATTTCAGTGAATCAGATTGTAGAATTTACTCCCTTGAAGTATTAATTAAGATTTGGAACTTCTAATACTGTGGGAAAATTGTGCTCAGTTTCTCCAGTATCTCATGGCAGTATATATTTTATATGGTATAACTATTTCAATGTCTATGATGAAAAACATAAACTAAATAATCGTTGCCAGAAGCATAAGATGCCAGTTTAACCATATATAAAGGTTATTCTACATTTCATAACAATTAAAAGGCAAATTTTATAATACAATGAACATATTTGGGAAATTATTTTCATATACTTAATATATGATGACCTCTTATAAGATCATAAAAAATAGATGATCACTCAAAGAATGCTGAGGTAAGAAAACTTAATTCAGAAAAGAAAACATAGGTAATCAATGAGCCAATATTGTTCAGTTCTAAAGGTGTGAAAATAAGTGCTTGGAGACTGCTTGCGGGGCCATTTCTTTCAGTGTAGACTCCTGCTGCTGTACTAATATTTGTAAAGGCAGTCTCTGTAGACCTCTACCCAGATACCGGTATCTTCCCATTTCACTGTGCCCACGATTTCAGTGTAGACTCCTGCTGCTGTACTAATATTTGTAAAGGCAGTGGCAGGAAATGGACATAATCCAAGTGTCTTAATAGTGAATGAATAAACAAAATATGGTCTAAGCATACAGTGTAATATTAGTCAGTGATTTTAAAAAAGGAATGATACATGCTACAATATATGTGAGACCTTTGAAAACAATATGCTAAATGAACAGACAACCACACTACACACCCCACATATATCATATATCATATCATAACATATATCATGTCAACATATATATGTAGTTGCACTTATGTCAGTACTCAGATTCGTGGAGATAGAATGTGGGCTAGAGGCGAGCAGAGGCTTCGGGGAAAGAGAAATGGCACTCGATAACATCTGTAACCCAACAGTCCAGGAGCAGAGACAGGAGGGCTGTGAGTTTCAAGCTAGCCTGAGATACAGAGTGAGTTTTAGTACAGCCTGAGCTTTATGTGAAACACTGTCTCAAAACCAAACCAAATTGAAACCAAAGGAAAGACAAGAGAAAGAACAACTTGCTGATGGTCCAGGCCCTTATTTTATTTTATGTTTTTGCAGGGAGTAGGGGGAGTGGCAGAAAGGTCTCTGAGAACCAGAGACTTCTGCCTGCTTACAAGCTGGGGCATTTATAGGGCAGATGCGAGGGTTGGAAGTTGCTTTTTTTTGGTGTGCAGTTGGCTGTTGCTGGTGGTAACCAGTGAGCAGTCAGTAAAGGTTAGGTGATCAGTAAACGTTTCTCCTGCCTGGCCATTACTAGGTCCACAGAGAGGGAAGTCAAGAATCTAGAGACAGGTTACGTTACACCTAATTACTATATTCCTGTAGTTACTGGAATTGTCACAGTTCAACCAAATGAAGTTTTACAGAACAGCTCAGCCCTGGCTAACACAAATGAACAAAACAGTGGATAAAGAGAGTGACGAGTTGTTTGCACACGGTTTCAGTCTGTGGTAATGAAAAGTCTCAGGAACGGCAGTGATCAAGTCACCCATTGAACGCAGCCAGTTCGCTGACTAGCACACTTCACAGTGGTGCCTGTGGCACCATTCGTGTTAGCATAGTCACCACAATAAAAGTCCCGATCAAAAAGGAGAACTCATCTGTCACTGTTTTTCTCCACAAAATACATTGAAATTACTTTGTAATATATTCATCGTCAGCAGTTATTAATTTTGAGAATGCTAGAGAAAGTGCTATTCACTGGGTGTTTTGGCAGACAGATTTAAAACCTTAGCAAACTGGCTTCATATTCCGTTAGCAGCTGCAGTCCCTACTAAATTGTCTTATTTGTTCTTTTTTGTGTTTTTGTATGTTTTATATCAGCTCTGGAACGTATCAAATTCCATAATTATCTTTGAGCAGTATACATCTGTCATATCTATAAATAGGCTACAAAACAAACATTTAATTGAACTGAAAGTTAACCATTCAGCTTTGGCTAACTGTATTATAATTAGAGTGATGATGATGTCTGATATGCACATAGCAATCAGAGAGTAATTGCTAGTAATTACCTTCAGGATAAGGACTTAGCAACAGACTTCAAAGAATATCTCAAGGAACCTCAATTTGAACGCAAATCATTGGTTCCTTCCTTTTTTACTTCAGTCTCTCATTTTTAAGTACAGTGATTAGCCTATGCCATTTAATGATTTAAAGTGAAACCAGTCTAGGAAGCCAGCCACTTCCAGTTCATTAAGTTTTCTATTACTAACTTTAAGATTGTGGAAAGACAGGAATAGGTATAGTGTTTGGAGTTACAGTACAAACTCTGGTTTTCCTGCTTCAAAGTTTAAATAAAGGGTTGAACTTCTGTGCCTCTGCTATTTCTCCTGGTGAGTTCTTTAGTCTGAAGCTCATGTGGGTCGTATTTGTGAGGCACTGTATTTGAAAAGGCTTCACACTAGCTTGTAGTCTAGAAGTCTGTTTGGAGCTACTTTTAGAAAGAGCTTCTGTTAGAAACATCCCCTCAGACTGCTTGACCTGCTGAGGTGGATGAGTGAGCAACTGGTCTACTTTAAAATGCATCCTCACTTTCCGGTTATCAGAAGAATTTTGGAACGCATGGCTCATCAGATCTGACGCATAGACAGTCCCAAGTCAGTGGTTCAAGTAGAGAAGCCAGACTGTCAAGTGATGTTATAGTTTCAAATATTAAGTAGACCTTGGATCTCTAGCTTCTGCAGTTTTTCCACAGGCCAGGTGCCTGGGAGAGCTTGAGTGGACTTGCAAGAAGATTGAGACCAAGTCCCATGAATTAAGTAACTTGTTACATCAGTAAACCCTAACAGGAGTGCATAGATAGAAAAACACATTTCCTGACCCGTAGAGCTAAAGAAAGTCTGGCACCTTCTCCCTTCTGTTTCATTTCCTTTAATCCTATTTGTGAGTTGTTGGTTTTTTCCCCCTGCTTGGCAATCCTTTCTTATATCTATACCAAATCTAGAAAATGGCACATGACACCAAAGTGTAAAACCCTTTAAAAACAAAAGTATTACTTTAAAACAGTTACTAGGGCTGGAGAAATAAATGGCTTAGTAGTTAAGAGTACTAGATGCTCATCCAGAGGGCCTGGGTTCATTTCCCAGCAACCTCATGGATGCTCACATCCATTTGTAACTCAAGTGCCAGGAGATCTAACACCTTTTGGTCTCTGTGGAAACTGCATGCATGTGGTTCACAGACACACATGCAGGCAAACACCCATACACATACAATTTTAAAAATGAAAAACAACACATCCTCTCACTGTCTGACATGATGTTGGGGCTTATATGCCTACCACTTTACCATTAATAAATCTTTCCTGAGACGGCTGGTAGTGCTGCTTGCCTTTAATCCCAGCACTCAGGAGGCAGAGGCAGGCAGATCTCTGTGAGTTCGAGGCCAGCCTGGGCTACAGAGTGAGTTACAGGAAAGGCGCAAAGCTACACAGAGAAAACCTGTGTTGAAAAACAAACAAACAAACAAACAAACACACTAAATAAATAAATACATAAATCTTTTCTGGTGGCAAACACTAGCTCTTCAGGATACTCCTTTGTAACTTTGTACTATGATACATTACCATTCCATAGTGTTCTTTTTCACCAAAATGTTCTTTTCTTGCACTTTGTCCTTGGCACCTTTCTTTGACCACCTGAGTTCAGTCCCTAGAACTCAACATGAAAGGAGAAAACCAACTCCTGAAGCTTGTCCTCAGTCATGTTTGTACCATACTCTCACCCCCACACTGATAATGATAATCATAAATAAACTTGACAAAAAAAAAGATACATTCTGTTTTGAACTGTTAAGTACACTCTCCAGATGTATGATGTCTTAGAAAAATTTGGAATTTCATCACAATGGTCATAGTTACTGGAAATCTCTGTTCTATAAATGCAGTAGCCGCTTTGTGGACCTCATCTGTGAATCCATCAACATCTGTTTCTGTTCTTGAAACACTTGCTTTCTAGGACATTCTTTTTCTCTCCTTTTAGTCTCACTTAGCAGTACTGTCTTTATGGATTTTCCCTTTATCCCTGGTTTTCTTTGCCTTCTTCCCAGTGCTATGGTGTGAAATGCCATCCACATTCTGACGGGTGTATGACACTGTTTCTGGGGAGTTGGGAGATACTGTCTTACTACCCTAGATAGGGAACCAAAGACAGACTAAAGTAAGGGTACCACCAACTTGGTGAACTTGGTGAATCAATGAATTTTATTGTGGTTACTTAGAGAAAAATGGGTGAGGGAGCAAAAATGACTCAAAGACTGCTGCACCACCAAAACCTACCCCAGCGTGGTAAGAGCTCATGAATCCTGGGAGCTTCAAGTGTATTTCATAACTTGTAGGCAGCTCAACAGCTTGGAAACTTTTTCTTTGAGGCAACACAAGTGGTCTGAGCCTCTTCGAGACACCTCTATTCCTCCAGGTAGCTTGGGGGAATCTCTATTTCTTCTAGGTGGTCTAGTCTGAACCTCGTCTAGGAAGTTCACCTTGTCTGTGAGTGTCTCTCAGCAGTCCTTAATGCTTATATATGCTTGGAGAATGAGGGAGCTAATGAAGCTGGTCAGTTTCAGGGACTTCCTGGGCTTATTAAGGAGCTTTCCTATCGGATGAAATGTTTCACCTCCTCTTAGAATATCCTATGTTTTAAACTAGCTCCCTCCAAAATAAGACAGTTTTCTTTGGGAGGAAATTGCCACTTAATACTGACAAAACTCAGGTTTAGAGTGCTAATCTTCTATTATCTTGGCCTCTGGTTCTATTGGACTTCTTTATTGAAATATCCAATAGATACCTCAAGTACATGTGAGTATCAGCAACCCAATTCTTTATAGTTCTTGATATTACCATGTATCTCTCTAGTTCTTTCAGTTTCAGTTAATGGCTTTTCTATTCTTGCTTATGCCATAAATCTTAGTGCTATTTTTTCAATTCATTGTTTCACACCCAACCTCCAGTTCTTCAGCAAATTCTTTTCTGTTTACTCTTGAAATAGACCTGGAATCTAGATACTGCTTACCCTGAGCTGAGCTAATCTCGAATCTAGGTAATGCTTACCGTGAGCTGAGCTACTCTTGAATCTAGATACTGCTTACCCTAAACTGAGTTACTCTCTCCTGTTTATATTTTTGTGACAGTGCTTTTTATGGATTAGTTACAATATATCCTTTTAAAGGCTCCTGTGTTAAAGGCTTGGTTGCCAGCAAATGGGCTTATGTGAAGAGAGTGGATCCCAAGGGCTCTGACCTAGCCTATTAATAAAGCCCTTGTGTAGACACAATACAGTGGCATTATTGGGAAGTGGAGGGAAGTAGGCACAGAACTTAATTGGAGGGAGGAGATCACTGCAGGCATTCCTGGAAAGATCTCCCCTGTCTCTGGTCCCATCTCCTCCTTCTGACTGCCATGAGGTCAGCAGTAGGGTTCAACTACAGGCTTCCTGCCCTGGTATTCTCTCCCCACAGTGCAGAAACAGTAGAGTCAGTGACCATGAACTGGAACCTCTAACACTGCAAAAATAAATCTTCCTTCTAAACTGTTTCTACAAGTATTTGTAATAGTGATGATAAACTAACAACAGCTCCTAATTGGTCTTCCTGGGACTGCCTTCAGTCTATTTTAATATAGGAACCAGTCATTTTTTTAGTTTATAAATTGTGCTACATTGTATGACTCTCCGGTGACTTTACATTTTACTATCCAGAGTGTAAGCTGAAGTCCCATGAGCCTTCTTTGATCTCTCTCCTATTAACTTTTTGTGGTCCACCTTCATTGACAACTTCCCTTGGTTCTTGAGTCTAGCAAGCAAGTTTTTATCACAGAGCCATTATTCCTACCACTTGTGCTTAGACCAGTCTTCCCAGGGATACTCAGATGGCTCACCCTCTCACCTTCTACGGAATTTTTTATTTAAATTACCTTAGAGATAAGAGTCTTCCCTGCTTGAGTCATCTAAAATTTTTACTGTAGCCTGACTACCAGATCCATGGGTTGTACACTCCTTTGCTCCTGGATAATTCCTGAGGACACAGAATCTGAGCAGAATAGCTAGATTTGACTCATGTCTGCTACATTCCAGCTTTGTGACATGATTACTTAACTACTTTGCATCTGAGTTTTCCTCCTCTGTACAAAGTGGACAATAGCAGTGTGATATACTTTGTGATATTATTGTAAGGATGAATTGGCTTATTATGTATAAAGTGCTTGAAATAGTACCTGATACATAGTGGTGCTTACTGTTTGCTCTTTTATCTTGCTTATTTCTCAACTCTCAACAGAATACAAGATCTGTGAAGGCAGAGTGTTTTGTCAGTTTATTCCCTGCTTAGCCCTAGTGCCTAGAACAGGGCCTGGCACATTGAGGCCATTCAAGAAATGTATAGTGAAAGAGTGAAGCAAAGTTTTAGTGATTATCCCACTTGATCTTTTGTACATTTTAAAATCATGGTCATTCCTCAGCATTCAAACTTGCCTCTCTCATGTTTGCCTAATGAACTCATAGTTCTGAACAGTCTATGCTGATTCATTGATTGATCTGCAAGCCTACATAGATTGATGAGGTAAATACTATTTTTCTTTCCCTGTCTGTTGATGGAGAAAATAAAGTACAGAGAAAATCAAGCCATTTGCACAAGGTAATACAGGTAGTGAGCACAGAGCAAAGCCAGGGTTAGCATAGCAGACTGGCAGTAGAGAGCATGCTCTTACCCCTGCTCTGTGCATGCCACCTCCCAGGGCCTTACACTATGCCTCCTTTTTCACTTGTGCTTGCTGATCTGCAGTATTTGCTGTGACCCGCTTCCCTGTCCCCTATTCTTTAAATGTTCATATTATCTCCTAAGTAGCAGTGTCTGTTAACATGCATGCCTGAGTTTTACACATTGTGTAAACTTGTACCACCCAGTTTAGCTTTTCTCTGGATTTCCTGTTTATCTGAATGCTTTTTTGTCCGCTCCATTTACATATGTAACTAGCATCCCCAAATTCAACAGACCAGTTGTAATACCTTTCCCTTTAAGCTGTTCTCCAGCAGTCCCAGCTTCAGTGAGGAGTATCATTTGTCACTTTACTGCAATTGCAAAGTTGGCATCACCCAGCATTTTCCTCTTTTAGTAAGTATACCTGATAGATAGCACACACAGAAGTGTCATAGTCAAGGAAAGGGATTAAATTATTTTAAGAAGTTAATAGTAAGTATCAAATGCTAAGAGGCAGATACAATTGAAGGGTAAAAGTTACAAATCAAAACGCAGAGCCCTCATGAGAAAGAAGCTGAAGTGGTCAGCGTTCAGAGCCAGAGAACTGTTGTAGAGAACACGTACTTCATCCTCACTAAGAGGATCAAAGGGATAAGGAAGAGTGCAGAAAAGAGAAGGACTTGTTTTCTGCATCCTCTTGCCTTCAGCTTTCTGAACAATGGGGGACTTAGAGTTCAGAAATCTTTAGGTCACTAATCAAGAACACTAATCAAGTAGTCATGAAGAAGATGATAGGCAGAGGCAGGCGGATCTCTGTGAGTTCTAGGACAGCCAAGGGTACACAAAGAAACCCTGTCTCGAAAAACAAAACAAACAAAAAGGTGATTTGCAACACTGAGGTTTTCTTTGATGGTAGCTGTTGTGAGTTCTAACAGTAGAGGAGACAGCTATGTTGACCTAGAGTTGGCATGTCATTGGCTATAAGAGAGGAGCAGAGGAGCAGCATTTGTAAATGTTTGGACAGGAGGCGTTCCCTGTTACTTCTTCCCTGTTGGCCTCTGCTTTGTAGGAGCTCCACGAATAAGAGAATGAATATTTGTGGATGCTTGTCTTCTCATCTGCCCTGTTTCCATTCACAGTTAGCCAAGTGCTGCTGAAGGTCTGTGGCAGTTTAGGTCAGTCACCATAAATGTGTGATTTCCAGTTCCCACTGGATCACTCCTGGTCAGCTGTTACTTTGATAGTTTACTCCCTATTTTTTGTTCTCCTCTAGGTTTCCTGTATGATCCTCCCACCAACCCTCTCTTTCGACTGTTTTCAACTTGGTTGACAATTTTATTTTAGGTGTATTTTTAGTACCAGAGTTTTCAGTATGAAAATCTTAACATTCTAAAATCTAAGCTAAAACAAACTTGTTGGGTTTCTACTAATTCTAAATATTATTTTTGTTTCTTTTTTGTTTGTTTGTTTGTTTGTTTGTTTTTTGAGACAGGGTTTCTCTGTGTAGCTTTGGCACCTTTCCTAGAACTCACTCTGTAGCCCTGGCTAGCCTCGAGCTGGCAGAGATCTGCCTGCTGCTTCCTCCTGAGTTCTGGGATTAAAGGTGTGAGCCACCACCGCCCTGCTTCTTATTTTTGTTTCTTTGCTTAAAATCTGCTTTATTAAATTATAATTAACATGTAACAACTGTTAGAAAATGTTAATGGCACATCTGAAACATCACACTTAGGAAAGCCATCACAACAACCAAAATAGATAACATATCCATTGCCTCTGAAAAGTCTTCTCGTGTTCTTTGGGCTCCCTTTCTCACGGTCCTCTCCTCACCCTCCTCAGGAAGGCGGCACTCATCTGCTCTGCGTGTGCTTGCGTTTTCTATAGCCACATTCAGTTTAGTTTATTTCAGTTTAGTTAGTGCCTCCCAAATGACTCCTGTTAAATACCTTTTTATATGACATTTAGTATGTATTGAAGATCTTTGGTACATTTTCTGAAAGAATTTCTTGTCTACTGCTTATTTTTTTAAGTGGGTTGTTAATTTTTTAATTGTTGAATTTTCTGATTTCATTATCTGTCCCAGCTACAAAGCCTTTGTGAGAAATGGTCTTAAAAAGGCCTTTCCCAGTTTGTGGCTTGTGTTTTCATTCTCAGTAGCGCTGGAGAGTAAAATATTTGCAAGTCTGTTTTTTAATAACAGATCAAAGTTCATTTTGTGCCTGTAGATATCCAAATAAGGTAGCACCTTTTGTTGAAAAGGCGCCTTCTTTACTCAGTACCTTACCCCTTGGTTAAAGCCAGTGTCTGTATAGTTAGGGGTTGGGTTTGGAGTCTGTCCTGCTGTATTGCTCTGATTATGTATCCCTATGACAATAACTTGCTGTTTGAATACTGTAGGTTTATTATATGTCTTGAAATCAAGCACGCTGACCCTCTGATTTTTTTGTTGTTTTTTAAAGTTTTTGTTTGCTTTTTCCTAGCCTTTACTTAACTCACTCGTTGACTTTGCAGTGCTGGAGATTGGGCCTAGGTCCTTGCATATGCTAAGCACACACTTACTGAGCCCTGCCACTACCCTCCTGTGGTCCTTTGAGAATCATATTGTCCAGGGTTTGTTGAGTCTGTAGATCACTAGTCAATATTCTAGTCCATTAAGGAGGTATTTTTGACTTGACTTTTATTTAGTTTATAGTTTAATACAAATACTTTGTAATTTGGGGGGCATAGGTCTTTGACGTGTTTCACCACAAATGCATCATTTTAGATCTCAAACCCAGGACAAAGGGCTGAGGTGCCTATTTAATGTATCAAAGCGGACTGGGTAGCCAGGTTCTCCCTGCACCCCTCCCTCAGTCTGGTCATGTTCACTCTGGACTCTCCAGATGTAACACTGTTTCTGTGCTTATAACTAAACAGTCCCCAGAGGCCTGGCAGTCTCTGTCCCATTGTGTGGGCCCGTTGTGACTCTTCTTTTCGACTCTTTCATTTCCATATTGTTTCCATATTTATAGTATCAGACTGTTACAGCTTTTTTTTTTTTGGCTTTTGTGATTATAAAATGTTAATGTTAGGTTTTGTTTGTTTCTGTTTTAAGCAAAAGGTGTAATTCACCCTGTAAGTCCACCATCATTTGGCCACCATAGAATTCTTAAATGTAGACATATTCTATATTGTAACCTGTTAGAAATGTAGTTATAAAGGTATTCAGTCTGAAATTGAGTGAGGTATCATATTATAGTCCTGTCTTCTCTAGCTGTCTTCTATGATACTCAGTTAACTTTAAGAGACTCAAGCAAAGGAACTTTCCTTTACATACTTAGGTAGAAAACAAGAGAATAGTTCTTAGCAGCATTAAGTTAACAGATCTTAGTTAAAGGTGATGGACATTTTATATTCAAGAACTTAGAAAATGTGGTGACAGAGGTCAGAGAAGTGGTTCTCTTTAGGGAATGAGTATTGACTGAAGGCCATGTGAAATCTGTTAGGGTGCTGGAAATGTTGTGTATTTATAGCTGTGTGATTTTAGTGGTATACATTGTATTAATAATTCATCAACACATTTGCTTGTGATTTCAGGAAAAGTAGTGAAGTAAAACGGTGTTGAAGGGACATGTGAACTATAGGAACAGTCAGTGTATTTATTGCCTACGGTGTGAAGAATAGCCCTTCCGCTCCTTTGTTTTCTGGAGCAGAAGCTGATTTTGAGTTACATGAAGTTACATGTGCTTAGGTAGTATATTTATACATCTGAAGTTAAAACCTAAGGCCTTTGCCCCAGAGATCAATTACTGTTAGCAATTCTGTTTGAAGACTTTGTACCCTAACATTTCTTAATGCATAATTTTTAGCAATGTCAGACTATAAATATTATTCTGAGCCTGTTTTGCTTTCCACACTTAGCAATGTAAAAATAGATACCCTTCAATGTGAGATTACAGACACCCTGAGTTCTTTTTAATTATCATGTAGTGTACTGTACTATATTTATACTCAATTTATTTATCAACTTCCCTAGATATTTCAGGCTATGTTTAACTTTTTACAAATGGAAACAATTCTATAATGGATATTTTTATACCTGTATTTGCGTTTTTCAGGTAATGTTATAGAGTAATTCCAGAACTAGGGTCATATATTAAATGTTGGTATCTACCTCCAGTCCCAACAATTATGAATTACATTGTCAGCATTGGATAGTATGTCTTTTAAAATGCTTGAGGACCAGTGAGGATATAGCACAGTGGTAGAATGCTTACCCTGCATATACTAGGCCCTGGGTTCAATCCTTTGCACCACGAATGGGTGGATAGATGGATGAATGGATGGATGATTCTCTCTCCTCCTCTTTCCACCCCTCCCACCCCATTTCTCTTTGTCATTCATTCACTCACTCACTTGGGCTGTCAAGATGGCTCAGCAGGAAAAGGTGCTTGCTTGCCAGGAAGCCTGAAGATGGATTTTGAGTCCTAGGACCCACACCCACTTGGTGCAAGGAGAGAATGATCCCATACACATACGCTGTGATATATATATATATATATATATATATATATGCCCATTTATATACACAAATAAATAAATGTAATAAAAATATAAAAATATTCTTGGGGACATGCTAGATAGTAGTGGAATCTTGTTATTTTACTTGACTTTTCTCTGGTCACTGGAGTTGAGTGTGTTTTCTGAAGTAATGACTGAGTCTTGCTTCCTTTGTTAATTTTTGTGTCCTTCTTTTGTTTGCCTTTTTTCCCCAGAGGTCTTTGCTTAGGGCATTACCATTTTTGCTGTTATATATGCTACAAATACATTCTATTCTGTTTTTCTTTCACATTGACTTGTCTGAAATTTAGTTTGTGTCATAGGAAATTAAAACTTTTTCCTTTATGACTCCTTCATTTTGTATTTAAGAACATCTGCCTAGGAAAACCAGAAGTATTCTTTATATTCTTTTCTGCTTTACTTACAGTTTTATATTGCTAATAGTCCACAGGTATATTCTGTAATCTAAAAAGATAAATTCTAACATACCATTTCCTGCAACCGAATTGCAAGTTTTCCTCATAAGCCGCTCATCTTCCTGTGGTAGTGGTTGGTTGAAAGGTTTATACAGGTGGGATGTTTTTCTTAATGTACAGAGACAGTGGGAATTTTGTGATTAAAATCCCTCAAAATACAGTCAAACTTGTGGAAAGTGAGGTATGGTGGTGTGTTTACCTTGGTGCTCTGGTTTAAAAGTATAAGTGATAAGTAATAGTATACCTATGAAAAAGCAATGTGTACTAATATGTGATAAGTATTAATTAAGGACAGAACTCAAAGCTAAGTATATTAGGAAAATATATTACCAAGTGAATCTTGCTTTCCAAACAGGACTTACCACTAGACATTGTTGTATAGAGATGTTTAGGAGTGAGTACCTTTTGTTTAGTAGCAAATAGAAGTGTCATTTAATAATGGCTGTGTATTTAAAGCCACTATTGTATAAAAGATAATTATTTTAATTCCGCAAAAGTCTGGGTGAACAACATTGTACAAACTATGTAATTTAAGAAAAAGACTTATCAATGTAAAATACCACATGCAGAGGAGAGAAGATTTCCTAGAGAATGAGACATATGTATAGGGAAGCCTAATGTACTTCTGCTTGACTAAGTAGAATATGTTGAAAGTAGGCATGCTGCTATGATTATTAATCTGTTAAATGGTCTTTATTATTTAAAAATATCATTTTAATTGTTTTTATCTTCTCTTTCCCCTATCCATATCCTCTTTTCCCTTTTGCTACAGATCACACATCAGTTGGTGGTCTGGGAGATAGCTTTTATGAGTACTTACTGAAAGCATGGCTGATGTCAGATAAAACAGACCATGAGGCAAGACGGATGTATGATGATGCTGTTGAGGTGACTATTGTTTGACTCTTTTCTTATAGTGAATATATGTGTTGAGTATTAGATGGTGACTAGACAAATCAACCATTTTAGTATAGGCATCTAGGATAGATGTGGAATACACATAAACATATTCATTCGCCATAGTTTGTTAGTATTTTAATAGATCATCCTTACTTTAACTCTTCTTATTTATGACATTTTAAAGAAAATTGAGTTTAGTGAGTATATATAAAACATTGTTTTAATTACAGTTGGTTAATTTCTACAGAGATTGGTAAAACTATTGACTTCATCCTTATCCATATACTTGAATGACTGTATTTTTGGAAAATTGTGACAATTTACCATGTACTAAACCATTTTTCTTTATATTTTTTCTTATATTCTTAACCTAAAATGTATTTTCACCTTTCTTGTCAAAAGAAAAAGAAAAATATTTTTATATATTATATATGTATATATCTTGTATTTTATATAAAAGGAAAATATTTTTAATTGTCACTTTAAAAATAGTTTTTGTTTATATATATATATATACATATATATATATATATATATATGTATATATATATATATATATATAGTGATAGGTGTGGCTGTTTTGAAAGTTAATATTAGAACTTGAAATTATTTTCCATTACACATATCATATACTATATATACTCAACTTTATATATTTGTTTTCTCCATCCTGTTTTTATTGGTTTTTAAATTTAGAATAAGTTCTTACTATTTTTAAAATAATAATTCATCAAATTTCATTGCAAAATGTCATCTCGGCTATACAGTTTTTGCATGTCATTATCTTCAGCAAATACTCCTGTTAAGAGACAGTATTTTGAATTGTAAAATAACATCGAGTTCATAGAAGAAACAGGACTGACTGAGTGTTTTATATGTCACTTTGGAGACATTCTGTTTAAAAATCTTCTATTCCCATCCTGCTCTCCTCTTCACTACAGAGTCCTATAATCCTAATTTCTTCATCTTAGTGTTGTTGTAGGTTTTAGATCAAATTTACATTCAGTCTCTTATATTTTAAGCTCGTGTATGAAATATACATTTTAAAGGCCCTTTGGCAGCCAGGCAGCTATGGTAATACTAGTGAAGATGTGTAAAAGTAATATTATAATTATCCCTAACTGCCATTCAAGCGCTGGCATTTCATGTAAGACACTGTTGTATTCTCTAGAGAGAAAAGTGCAGGAAAGTGGCTCTCAGGCACCCAAAGCCAGTAAGGGTGTAAAGCCCTGTCTTCACTCACCCTTTTTTAGTCCTAGTAAAGTGGCTTTCAAGCACCCAAAGGCAGTTAAGGGTGTAAAGCCCTGACTTCACTCGCCCTTCTTTAGTCCTAGTAAGTTCTTGAGCATGTTTAGCTGTCTTACAGCATAGTAAGGTTTGTGTTGTAAAGGCCAGAGATGACAAAAACAGGGTAAACATTGTGCAAAAAGTTAAAACCCCAGTACTCAGGAGGAGGCAGAGGCAGGCAGATGTCTGTGAGTTTGAGGCTAGCCTGTGCTTCATAGTAAGACTATGTCTCAAAAACAAACAAATAAAAAACAAAAAAAATTATAGAGAATTCTTTAGGCAGTTATTGTGTGTGTTGAAGCCATGTTAATATCACTTACCTGTAAGGATGAGAAACTTAGCCTCTCTATTCAGAAGATTTTAATCTTTTAAATATATATATATTTGAGAGTATCATGGTTAAAAAAATAACAAAAATCTTACAGTCTGGTGGTCATCCCTATCATTTGATTATCAGCCACTTATCATTGTCTTTCTCAGTCAGATCTAATTATCTAAGAGCACCATCACTTATAAAATTGTTTATTGAGTGCATGGCACATTATAACAGACCTTTTAGAACATAAGAAGATGAAGGCATAATCCCTACAATTCTGTAAAACACACATTGTCATTACAGAAAGTAGAAAGTGTGTTTTTCCAGAGCTGGATATTATTGAACATGTCAGATAACAACCCATTATCAAAATGTGAAGTAATCCTTGAAGAAGTACATACCTTATTTCAGAAAAAAAAGCATGGCCCTTCACAGCAGTCTAAGGACACAGTCCAGAGGAGCAAAGCTCATAAAAACAAAACAAAACAAACAAACAACCCTCATCATTAAAATGAAATGTGATTGTTATGCTCTACTTTTTCTTATATGTAAGTTTAGTGTAAAATATTTCCTTTGCTATCCCCATTATCTTTAGTAAAACTGACTTTAGAAAAAGAAGAGTAGCCTGTTTCTGATGTCATCTCCTTTTATCCATGACAAAACATCCAAAACAAATTGCCTTGCTTTGAGAAACCAGTTTACTAAGAAATTAAGGAATGTATATATCAAGTTTCAACTAGTTTTGAAAGCCTTACCATGTGTAAAGTATATTATGCTTTTATTTATTTATTTATTTATTTATTTATTTATTTATTTGGTTTTTCTAGACAGGGTTTCTCTGTGTAGCTTTGCGCCTCTCCTGGAACTCACTTGGTAGCCCAGGCTGGCCTCGAACTCACAGAGATCCGCCTGGCTCTGCCTCCCAAGTGCTGGGATTAAAGGCGTGCACCACCACCACCCGGCTATGCTTTTTAAAATTAATTTGCTAAGTGACATAGTTACATGAAAAATTAAGAACAATTTTAACTACTTACCCAAACCTTATTTTATGTTTTTTTGGGGTGGGGGGGAAGGTGGGGTGTTCGAGACAGTGTTTCTCAGTGTAACAACCCTGGCTGTCTTGGAACTAGCTCTGTAGACCAGCCTGGCCCTGAACTCAGATCCGCCTGCCTCTGCTTCCCAAGTACTAGGATTAAAGGCTTACACCACAACTGCCTGGGCACCTTATTGAATCTTCTGTTCAGTTTTTCTTGTTTGGAATAGAAAATGAATTGGTAGAACCTTTTGGATTATAACTTATTAAGGTGATCTCAGTCGATTAAGTATTATGACTCATTTAGCTCAAGAAGATGAGCTGTATGGTAATAGCATGCAGAAAAGCACTCAAAGGCCATGCCTCCTCTCCTGTTTTGCTTATAATAGTGAATAGGATGTTAGTTCCAGGTTATATATACACTTTGATAACTCATTAAAATTTTACTTACCAATTAGGTTTCCAGTTTGTGAAAGCGACTACTTTGTAAAGTATCATAATGCCAAGGTTGTTGGGCTGGTCAAAAGTCTAGACGTTGTTCAGACACTCCGAGTTTGTGTTCTAGTTTTATTGTTGTTGTGGTGACATTACCCTACCAAAAAATAACATGGGGAGGAGAAGATTTATGGGACTTATAATCCCATGTTACATCCTTTATTGTGTCAGGGTAGGAACCTAAAGCATCACTCCTACCACCAAGAGCAGAGAGGGCCCTTTCTCCCTGGCGCCTGTGTGCTTTTGCTCAGCCAGCTCCCTTCTCTCTTACACAGTCCAGGGCCAGCCGTGAAAGGGTACTTCTGCCATATTGGGAATGGGGCCTTCCCTCCTCATTTGACAACCCAGACAACCCCCATAGACTAGACGTGGCTTCAGACCAACCTGGGCAATTCCTTGTTAAGACTATCCCCCTTGGTGATTCTAGGCTGTCAAGTTGACAGCTAACACTGAGCAGAACAGTTTGTGTGTAAAATTGTTTATCTTTTTTCTTGAAGGCTATAGAAAAACATCTTATTAAGAAATCCCGAGGAGGTCTTGTCTTCATTGGAGAATGGAAGAACGGACACTTGGAAAGGAAGATGGGGCATTTGGCCTGCTTTGCTGGGGGAATGTTTGCACTTGGAGCAGATGGTTCCAGAAAGGACAAAGCTGGTCACTATTTAGAACTAGGGGCGGAAATTGCACGAACATGTCATGAGTCATATGACAGAACTGGTAAGAACGTTAGTGAGGCTAATGACTTAGTCTAAAATGACCTCAGTTAAATGTGTTTTTAGATATTAGGAGGAAAGTATATATTTGTACTGTTCACTTCAGAATACTGCACACTAAAATAGCAAATCATTTTTCTCAATTTTTATTTTAATTCTAGAAATAGGTTTCCAATATCTTTCTTAAAACTTCTGAATTCTGGGGAGATTTTTGTTTGTTCTCCAATATTTAGGAAACAATTGTTGTAAACACAAAAGGTAGAATATTTGTATGGAGTAATGTCACTTATTTTTTAGTAAAAATCCAAAATTGTTAGTTTATATCACTGTGCCTGTACCCTTGAGAAAATAAAAGGAACCAAAAGAGAATAGTCATTACCTCCAAAGTGTAGTTGTTATCTGGCTATCAGACAGATTGTCTTTTACTTAATTTACCAGTAAGTTTTGTATGTTTGCTTAAGAAAATCCTCTGGCGTTGCCTTGGGAAAATATATAATGTTTTCTGACTCTGTTTTAGAGGTCGAGATGGTTTTTATTGTTGACAAGAATTGGTTCAAAGCACAGATAGTGCATGCATTTACAGATGGCCGTTCAGCATCGCTAGAAGGGCTCCCTGCGGTGCAGTAAGGAAAGGGGGCTGCACTGGGGTGGACCTGCGGTTTAGCTTGGCTTTACAAACAGGTTTTTCTGTGTGAAATAATTAACGACCTGGAATCCTACAAACTTGGATTTCTATTTGTGGTTTCAGAAGTTGAATTGTTGCTTTTCTACAGTAACTGAATTTCTGTTTCAGAGTTAATTTGTCATTAAGTACTGTGACACAAATATAATTGGCTTGAAATTTGTCCTCGTTCATAAATCTATTGAGTTATTTTTATATAGTAAGGAATTGGATTTAAGGTGAAATTGACCCTTCAATTCTATCATTGTCCAAACTTGTGGTTTTACTTATTTAAAAATGTAGCTCAAAAGAATATTAACACATTATTTCAGTGTGGTTGAATGTTGGTATTAGGACAAGGTTAGTGATCTGATTGACAAACAAAATTATCACAATGTTAATTATCACAGAGTATGAATTATACACTTAAAATGTAGTTGACAGCTGAGTAAAATTCCATTGTGCATCTATGCTACATTTTTATTTCCCTTTCAGCTGTTGGTAGATATCTAGGCTAGTTCCATTTCCTTAGGATTGTGAGGAGGACATCAGTGAACGTGGATGTATAAATATCCTGTAGTACGATAGAGTCCTTTTGGTATAACAGGAGGAGTAGAGGGGTTCATTCAGTAGTTCTGCTTTTAGTGTTTTGAGGAAGCACCTGTTAGTTAGTGGTTAGTGGTTAGTTTTAATTACCAGTTTGATACAATCTAGATTCATTGGGAGAGAAAGTCTTAATGAAGACTTGTCTAGATTAGGTTTGCCTATAGGCATGGCTTTGGAAGATTGTCTTGATATGCCATGACTTATTCTAAAAGTGGGCAGCACCCTTCTCTGGGTTTGAATCTTGGATTGTATAAAAGGAGAAAGCCAGCTGGACACAAGCATACATGCATTGATTTGTTATATTCCAGTTCTGACTGGTGTTAGTGCCCTTGAATCACTCCAAAAACCACCATGCAGTCAGCAAGTGTTTATTTCTTGAGAGAGAAAAAAAATTCCAGCATGCAAGGGTCTACCATTCATACAAGGTCGTCATTCATGGTGACCCTGGGAGAAGTGCATAAGCTCCTTTTAAGCATAGCAAAGAAGATTTTAGGGGTTGATGGGTAGGTTTAAAGAAAAAGTTTACGGGTTGTTGTAGGATTGGTTTATGGCTCTAGTGGTTAGGGACTTTGTAGCAGCAGGGTCGGGGAAGCTATCTTTAGCTATCATTAGCTAGCAGAAGGCTGTGAGGTGTTTGCTGATTGGTTACCCCTGGGCTGTGGTTTTTCCAAGAACGGCCTGTCCAGTTCTAGTAAACTGAAACTGAGGCCTGGTTTCTGACAGGCCATTAGGAGCCTGTCATGGCATTTGTTTGGCTCTTTCAATTGCATGTAATATGACTAGCTGCTTTAGGTTCTTGCTGCCTTGACTTCCCCACTGTGATGAACTGTGACATGGAATCTTTCCTAAATTGTATTCATTAGGGTGTTTGATCACAGTAACAGGAAATGAAACAAAGACATCTCCATACTGATTTCCATAGTGACTTTGCTAGTTTAGATTTCCACCAGCAGTATTAAGGGATTAAGGGTTCTACTTCTCCGAATCCTCATTATTTCCTTCCTTCCTTCCTTCCTTCCTTCCTTCCTTCCTTCCTTCCTTCCTTCCTTCCTTCCTTCCTTCCTTCCTTCCTTCCTTCCTTCCTTCCCTCCCTCCCCCCCTCCCTTCCTCCTCCTCCCTTTGTTTATTTTTGAGATTGGCATTTAATTACATTTCTCCCTTCCCTTTCCTCCATCCAGACCCTCTTATACCCTTCCCAACTCCTTCAATTTCATGGCCTCTTTTTTTTAATCAATTGTTAATTCATACACATATGTATATTATACATATATATTCCTAAATATAACTTGTTCAGTCAATATAATGTTACTTGTTTTTAGGGCTGACTGGCACCGGACAACCAGTAGGTGTACTATTCCCAGAGGAAGGTCACCTTTCCTGCTCCCAGCTTTCCTCTGTTGTCTATAGTTCTTTGTGAAGGGTTGAAGCCTCAGAGGCTTTTCTCCATCCACTTGGGCATGCCTATTGGTATCAAATTTGTTCAGCTCTCATTTGGGCAGTCAGGTTTATAAGACTTTACAGGTATAGCTTCTGACATTACTAGGAGACACAGTCTCACTGCAAACTCCCTGATCCTCTGGCCCTTACAGACTTCTGCCCTCTCTTTTTCAGTGTTCCCTGAGCCTTAGGTGTGGGATTGTTTTGTAGATGTATCCATTGGGACTGGGCTCCATGACTCTGCCTTTTGATTGGCTGTGATTTTCTGTAGTGGTCTCTGTTTATTGCAAAGAGAAGTTTCCTTGATAAGGGGTGAAGACTACACTTACCTGTGGGTATAAGGACAAATGCTTATAGATTGTTGTTAGGGATTATACTGGTTTAGTAAATTAGTGGTTGTAGATTTTCCTGCAGTAAAATGATTTCAATAGCACCAAGTGGTTAGCCAGGTTTCCATCACCAGGAGACAGCTGGGGAACAGGTGGTATTGAGGGGTGGGTCACACTATCCTGTGCCACTTGTGACATGGATGTGGGAAGGAGGCTACTGAGAGTGGGAAAGTACAAGGTGGGGGATGCAAAAGTGGGGGAGGGTAGGGAGGAAAGTGTGGGAGAGAAACAACAAAAGCAAATTTTGTTTGAAAATGCCATAATGTGTAGCTGGAAGATTTTCTGTGTCCTGGCATGCTGGCCGTCAGGACAAATCTCTCCCACTCGTGTCCCCCAAGTAAACACACAGAGGCTTACATTAATTATAACTGCATTGGCCATGGCTCAAGCTTTTAGCTAGCTAGCTCTGTAACTTAAATTAGCCTATAACTATTAATCTATGTATTGCCGCATGATCCATGGCTTTACCTGCGTCCCATTACACGTTGCTCCTTGGGCGGCTTGCTGGCATCTCTCTCTGCCTTCTTCCTGTCTCTCTCTTTGAATTTCCCGCCTACCTCTAAGCTGTTTTGCCATAGGCCAAACAGCTTTATTTATCAGCCAATCAGAGCAACACATATTCACAGTGTACAGAAAGACATTCCCCCATCAATAATGGAATACAATATTTTTATGAACTAATAAAAATATAGAAAGTGAAACTGTTACTGAGACATTGAGGACTAGCATAGATATTTGTTGATGGGCAATTGGGCTTTCGTCATGAAGATTATGGCTATAAATGGTAGATCTAAAACACGAAATGTATAGTAGCAAATATACTAAAAATAAGGCATGTCCTAGTTCTAGAACTGCTTATTCCATTAAACAGGGAGCACCTTCTATGCTGGGTACTATGCTAGATATGTGCAGGTTAAATAAAGATAGAGCCTCTGCCTCTGAGACACTCAGGGAATTCCAGGGGACTTCCAAGAGCCCTTGGATTCTTGTTTCTGTTAGCACTGTTGAGCAGTCTCCTATTTTGTTGTCAGTTTTCTGTAGCAAGTAGACCCTGTGACCCTCTTTGTAATGGTACCCCCAAAAGCTTACTGCTTGATTGGTGCTTTGTACTTTTATATCTTTGGCTGATTTTAATTGTCTTTATTCTCAACTTAGATCTTTGGATTAGAAAGTACAGCCCTGGTTTATCCTATATTCTCAGCTGATTACTCTATACTCTGCTGCATTTTCTTATGACTCATTATAAGTTTTTGGTGACCATATTTTAAAAATTACATCCCTTCCTAGTAATTATTTCTGCTAATTCATAATGTATTCATTGCCTTGGGAGTTGATTTCACTTTGATTAATTGTTGGAATTAGGATTAAAATTAACTCAAAATTGAATCATCTTCATGTATTTCACCATGTGGTGAACATAGCCAGTTACAGTATTTAGCTGGGTTATGGGAAGCATCACTGAACCTGTTCATGGGATGAGTACAGCCTTAGCAGTGGTTTAAGCATGATGTACACATGGGACATTTACATTGATGGCTGATGGGTACATTGTTTCAGTTTGTTCTAAACATGATTTGGGAGGCTTGCCCTTTTTCATTCATAACACTTTACAGGAAAAATCTATTCTTGTTCTTGCATGTTTGTGTGAAGTTATACATGACCACTAATCAAAATAATTTTCAGTGAGAAGCTCACAATGTTAATTCCTTACAGCAATTTCTATTCTAGTTCTGTTTTATCATTATAATTATGGAAGTTTTTAGCTAATGTAATCTTCAGGTTAACCTTTAAAATCTTCATCTGATCACCTCTTAGGACTAACAAATTTAAAGTTAGCCTACAAAATAACAGCTTTCATTATGTCATTTTTGCATTTTTGTTTCAGTAAATTCTCCCCCACATATTCTCTTCTGCCTCTACTAGTCTCCTTCCCACTTAGGTATTTCATAGTTATTACCCTCCCTATTAGAGCTATATAAATACACATGTATCTTTATCTGTATGTCTGCCTATCTAGCTGTATCTGTACAGAAACAGATATAAATTCAAAGCTGGGATCTGCACATCAGAGAGAATATGTGTGGTATTTATCTTTCTGAGTCTGGGATTCCTCACTGATACAGTAATTTTCAGATCCATCTATTTTCCTAAGAACTTCATTTTTCTTTAGAGGAAAGAAAAAACACACAAAAAACTAAACCAGTTAACCTGCCCTTGGTTACTTTCATCTCAGTGCTTATGATGTTGGACTTTTTCTCTCTTTTTTTTTTTTTTTTTTTGGTTTTTCGAGACAGGGTTTCTCTGCGTAGCTTTGCGCCTTTCCTGGAGCTCACTTGGTAGCCCAGGCTGGCCTCGAACTCACGGAGATCCGCCTGGCTCTGCCTCCCGAGTGCTGGGATTAAAGGCGTGCGCCACCACCGCCCAGCGATGTTGGACTTTTAAAAAAATACTTTGGTTTGTTTAGTCTTGACAGTCTCATTATATTACCAAGGATGGCCTTGAATTCAGAGTCTGTGCCGTATAGTACCAGAAGTTACTAGCAAGAATAGTCAGACAAGAAAGAGAAATGAAACACATGCACATTGGAAAGGAAGAAGAAAATTCTCCTGATTTCCACATGGCATGATTATCTGTGTAGGAAACCCTAATGAGAACTGCAGGTGCACACGCACAAAACCCTGTTGGAAAGAATGAATTAATTCAGTGCAATGACAGGATACAGATCAGTGTGCAAAACTCAGTTGCATTTCTTTACACTAATCACAGTCTGTTGGAGGGAGAAATAGGAAAAGAACCCTGTTTGTGATAACATCAAAATGATAAAAATGGGAGCTAGAGAGAGCTCTGTGGTGCAGATGCCTGCTGGGCAGATTTGAGGGTCGGAGCTCCTAGCACCCACTTAAAAGCCAGGCCTGGGCCTGAGTGTTTCTTTAACCCAACACTGACAAGTAGAGACAGGAGGATAGCTGGGACTTGCTGGCTGCAAGAGACTGCTTCAAAGGAACAGAGTGATACAAGAAGATGCTGAATGCCTTCCTTCCCTTGGTTTCCACATGCCATGTGTGCACACTCACACTGTGTGCATGTTCTTCCCTGCTCCCCCTGCACACACACAAGAGTAATAATACTTAATGAATGGATTTAACCAAAGAGAAAGATTGTACGCTGAAAAGTACAAAATATTGATGAAAATAATTGGAGACACAAATAAAGGAACAGTTAGTATCTGTGTTCATAGAGTGCATGCTATAGTTACCTTTGCGTTTGTTCCCAGGGTACTACTCAGCTCTTGATAGAGTCAGATTTAGCCCCATATTGATGTGTTGCTGTGTGTTGTTCTGAGAGATACTTTATGCCAGAGCAGTAGAAATAGTTGTAATTCTGTTAGAAGGAAACCGAGTGTGGTTCTTTTGAAACAACTCATTTTGTAAATCAGTAACAATAAAAATAAAGTTACTTTGGGGCCGGGGTGTAGCTCAGCTTAATATATGAGTGGTTCTGGGTCTTTAACACCAAATAAATAAATAAAAATTAAAACAATCGGAAGAAAAAAAAAACCCACAAAAGATAAAAGCTTACTTCATACTTCTTCCTTGTAGAGACAACAGTAAGTATTCCTTAAAAACATTCATGTTTTTATGTAGCTTTTTTTTTTTTTTTTTGACATATTACAGCGTTAAAACTAGGTCCTGAATCATTCAAGTTTGATGGTGCAGTGGAAGCCGTGGCTGTGCGGCAAGCTGAAAAGTATTACATCCTCCGTCCAGAAGTAATTGAAACCTATTGGTATCTATGGCGATTCACCCACGACCCAAGATACCGGCAGTGGGGCTGGGAAGCAGCACTGGTAAATACACTGATTTCTCCTTTTGTCTAAGCTGATTGGGCAGGGCTGCCCCTGTACCACGTATCCTCATCCCAGTTGCTTGATTTCGAGAACCATACACTTCCATTTCTCTGGAGAAGAAACTATTCTCAGTTTGTTTCTTGAGTAGTACAAACAAGCTTCAACTCCTATTTGCTCTCTATTAGTACTTACATAACCGTATACATTCACTATTCTAGTAAGTAACTATAAGGAGTTATTTAAAAGGCAAGCTCTCAGTATTGTTACAAAAATAAGCAGTATTATTTTTTATTATGTCTTTTTAATGTCTAACCACTGAAGAAAAGAAGCAAGAAGCATTGTCATATTAACCCAGATTCATAGCCTGGGCAGATGATTCTTGTTTATTTTACCTTGTGTTCTAATAATTCATGTGTGGATCATTAATCTGTTTTTAAAAATAGATTTAAAGACAAAATGTGGTATGCACACATACAAGCAGACTCTGTGTGTGTGTGTGTGTGTGTGTGTGTGTGTGTGTGTGTGTGTGTGTTTTCAGAAGCAGGAATTTGTTACGGTTAGTAAGTAAAGGAAGCGGTCCGTTTACTCTTAAATAGTCAACATTCACACTGAGTATGGTGATGGGTGTTTATAATCCTAACCTTCAGGAGGCTGAGGTAGGAGCTGTCGTAAGTATGATACCAGATCGGGCTGCCAAGTGAGCCTGGAGCCTGCCTGGGCTTAAACTGTTCTGATATGGTGACGAGATAGTCTTTAAAACAAACAAAAACATTTATTTATTCTTTGTGTATACCCCATGAGTGCATACCTGTGGAGGCCAGAAGAGGTTGTTAGATCCTCTGGAACTGGAATTACAGGTGTTTCTGAGCCCTCTGGTGTGGGTGCTGGGAACCAAACCCAGGCCCTGTGCAAGAGCAGCAAATGCTTTGACCTACTGAGCCATCAAGGCAGCCTGAGGATCTGTTCTTCACATGGTCCCTAGGATTAATAGGCCATTTATATTGCTAGATAAAAGCACCAGGCCTCAGGTAGAAGTCTTTAAAACCCAGCAACAACAAATAGAGAGCTCTAAAAAGAACTTGGAGTTTAATCCTTTAATTAATCCTTTAACCCCAGCACTTGGAAGGCAGAGGCAGGCCGATCTCTGCAAGTTCAATGCCAGTCTGACTGTCCTGGAACTCACTTTGTAGACCAGAGCTGTTACACAGAAAAACCCTGTCTGGAAAAACAAAAGGAGGAGGAGGAAGAAGAACTTGGCTTAGCACTTTTCATTGTTAACTAGTTAACTAGCTTTCTATTAGAAGAGAAGGTAGTAGGAGCAGGAACGAGAAGCCGCAGCAGCAGTGCTGAGGGAAGGACTGTGCCCTCATTGCTCAGTAGCTCAGGGTTAGGTGGAGCAGCGAAAGAGCGAGACTCGAGTGCTCTTCGCTCGCCGAACATCCAGTGCTGCAGTGGGAATGACCCATATGCACCACGAGACAGTCAGGGCTTTGACTTAAAAGTAGGGTTGTGAGTAGGTTGTTTTTGATTTAATACGTTTGATTTATGCATGTTCAAGCTCACAAAAAGAAATATACAGTAAGTATTTTAAATTCCAGTCAGGTATTAGAACACAGTAGTTAAGAGAGAGCAAATTGCTCAGCTCAATTTCTCCATCTGAAAAGTAGAGCTGTTAACCTCCTAGGATTATGAAATTTAAATGCTAGTGTATATGAAGCTCTTGGAATGGCCTTTGGCAGATTGTTAGCTCTAAATAGTTGCCATTATCATCTGGGCATGTAGGTGTGCACTTCCTGCTACTTCTCACCACCTGTGCTACCTGACTAATGAGACTGGGAAGACAATGTTTCAGAATAGAGTGTGGTTACAATAAATATCCTTATTACCACTAAATCATACATTTTTAGGATGCTGTGAGTTTTTGTTCTTGGAAATGATCACATTGAAATTCATTGTGTGTGTTTGTGTATATGTGTGCTCATGCATGTATATGTGGAGTTCAGAATACAATCTCATGTTCCTCTTGTGCCTTCCACCTTTTAAATAGAGTCTCTCATTGGCCTAAAACTTCATCAAGTAGGCTAGTCTGCCCAGCCATGTTAGCAAGCTCCAGGGATTCATCTTTATGCCTATGTTCTTAACCATTGCTGGAATTACAGGTGCACACCATTGCACTCTGCTTTTTACATGGATTCTGAGGAGCTGAACTCAAGTTCTCACTTTTCAAGACAGTTGCTCTATGAGTCATTTCCTCTATCCCTAATTACAAGCTTACTCTTGTCTTGATTTGTGCCAGACAGCTCCCTAATTCAGAAAGAACAGGTCAAATTTGACATTTAAGTTAGGAAAATATAGGCTTATTGTAGAGAGATTATAGTGTTAGACAGGGAAAGAATCTCAGTACAAGCTTGTTTTTCCAGTATGAGAACATTTCTATTTGATAACACTATGCTTAGGCTTAATATAGTATCAGTTACAAAAATGCCAATTTTCCTACAGATTTATATGAGTGTTTGTTTTTCTTTTTGTTACAGACAGGGTTTCACTATGTAACCCTAGCTGTCCTAGAACTCACTTTGCAGACCAGGCTGGCTTTGAACTTAGAGATCTGTCTGTCTGCTTCCCAAGTGCTGGAATTAAAGGCCACTATGCCCATCCTTTCTATGAACTTTATCAACTTGTCCACAGAATTGTCTTCTCTGCTCTCCTTCACAGGCTATTGAAAAGTATTGCCGAGTCAGTGGTGGGTTTTCCGGAGTCAAGGATGTGTATTCCCTCACTCCTACGCATGATGACGTGCAGCAGAGCTTCTTTCTCGCTGAAACATTAAAGTAAGCATACACTCAGAGTGTCTTAAGTAAGCTTATTTAAAAACTGTTCCTATTACTAAGGAGATATATAATGTTGCCATACAGGTATATAATGGGTGATGTTTAAGTCAAATTAATCATATCATTCAACTCAAATAATTAGTTCTTTCTGAAATGTAGTGTTATCTATAATCACCCTTTCTGCAGTAGCGCACCAGAACCACTTCTCCCCATGAGATTGTAACAGTGCTCACTGGTCCTGTCCCTTCCCGTCTCTCCAGGCTCTGGTTGTGCTGTCTACCCCTATGCAGTCATCCTTTTTACCTTCTACCTAGGCGTGAGATCATACAGTTACTTGTTTTTCTGTGCCTGGCATCTTTCCCCAGACATAAGTTTTTAGATCTACCCAGACTAATTGAAATGACAAAATTTCATCATTTGTAATGGATGAATAATATTCCATTTGTAGATATATACCACATTTTCTTTATTCATTAACATTTTTGTAGAGTAATGTTGCTGTATGATTGCTAAATAATTAGTATGACTATATGTTACATGTACAAGAGTTTATTACAAGAGTTTTATGTAGTTGGGTTAGTAAATATTAGGCCATATCTTGAAGAATGGCTGTAAGGTAGCTATTTTATCAAGTAAATGTTCTGTTGTGGTCGTGCAGGCCTCTAATCCTAAAACTCTGGAGACAAGATATAACAGGGTTTTTCTTTTGGGCCACCAACCAGCTCCCAAATCATAACTCGGAGACTTCCTATTAGTTATGCATGCTTGGCCTTGCTTAGGCTTGTTTCTGGCTAGCTCTCTTTAACTTAAACCAACCAGTTTCTCTTTATCTACCTTTTGCTTCCTCAGGACTTTTTACCTTTCTTTCCTTCTATATATCTTACTTTCACTGCTTCTCATGTCTGGCTGCAGCTGCCTAGATTCTGGTTCCAGGTGTGTTCTTCTCCTTCTCCCTTGTTCTCTCCTTCTTCTCTCTTCTTTCCTTTCTCCTATTTATTCTCTCTGCCTGCCAGCCCCGCCTACCCCTCTCCTGCCTAGCTATTAGCCATTCAACTTTTTGTTAGACCAATCAGGTGCCTTAATCAGGCAAGGTGAAACAAATGCAACACATCTTTACATAATTAAATGGAGCACAAACAATATAACACATCTTTGCCTAGTTAAAATAATATTCCACAACAGCAAGACCCAAGCACTGCCAACCCTGGGTCATCCTGAGCTATATACATATGTATATAGCAAGACTCTGTCTCCAAAAAATATTAAATCAGGGGAAGGGATAGTTAGTGCCTTTAAATAAGTTACTTTGTTTCTTCTCTTTGATATACTTTATAATCACCTAGAAAACTTCTTACAGCATAGATTCAATGGCCCATAACTACAAAATTTTATTAGGCTGAGGTAGAGCCAGGCAGTATGATGGTCATCTTTGGACCCAGCTGAGTTCAGAGTACATCTCTTAGGATGATCATATATGTTTTAGTGGTACTAAATGATAATGTAGCCACCACCAGCCATTCTCCCCATAAGGTTCTGTACAAAGATACATGGAAAGGAAAAATGGGGAAGGAAAAAAGACAGTTTGGAGTGTGTACTCAAAAACCCAGGTGGAGCTCTGTAAATAGGCCTGGGAGAAAGATGGAGACATTAATTACATATGTATGCTTTTTTAAAAGCCTGCAAAGCAAGTATCTCTTCATCTCATCAGTAACTTAATTTCATGTTTATGTCTCCTGTATCTTACACATGGGTGACTTACAAATACATCATTTGCCTAGCAAATGTTTACTGCCCAGTACCACTCAGATCACTTGGAAATGTAGCAGCAACACAAAGGACAAGTATCCTGCTGCACTCTGATACAAATAAAGTTCACTTAAGTCTGCCCAGCTGGATATCTCACTCTCATATGAATATTGTTCATTTATGTCTGGTACGTTACAGCTGAGGTGTATACACATCTCAAAGCGAGTTATCCTACAGATCCATATTAAGTTTTTCTTTTATGAATATGTCATAATATTTTTCAATGTCTTTTAGTCTCTAAATTAGTGCTGTTCCTGCTTTTCCTTTTAATATATCAGTATGCCGTGTGCTTCTGTTTTCTTGCTGCTTCGTTTTACTCCTTCTTTCCACAACCACAACCGACCCTGTTCCAGACCCTGGTTGTTGTGGAGATCGTTTACAACACCTGCCCTGGTCCTGAGTTTCCCACCTCTAGGCCTTCCTTGTTGTCGTGTCCTATGTGGTTAGGCTTGCATCTGTATCAAGTGGTTTTAAGAGCACTGGACTGTAAGACAGAGTGACAGCTTCAGTTATTCAGTGCTACATCCTACTAAATGAACATGTCATAGGAAGGTTCTGTGCTTTACATGTAAAGCTGGGGAATTTGACACACACAGGTTGTGGTAGAGCTTCCCCTTCTCTTCCTCCCCACCTCCTACATGCTACACACACACACACACACACACACACACACACACACACACACAAACACCAATTCATTTGTTCATACTTTGTTGAGAGCCATTAAAATGACTGTAGAAGACTAACTAGTGAGGTAATAGAGGGTAAGGACAGCTTCTGCCAACACATGTTTAAAAGACAGAGCAGAGCAGAGAAAGCTGAGTGCTTGTATGGGGGAGTTAACTTGAACAAGCTGATAAACTGGTAAATGCTGGCTTTGAAAACCGGAATTTGAGAGTGGGGGTGGGAATGTTTATGTGGGAATATTAGACTCTTTTTTGTTTTGTTTTGAGACAAGGTTGTGAACTGCCATCTGGGTACTGGGAATTGAACCTGGGTCCTCTAGAAGAGCAGCCAATGGTCTTAACCACTGAGCCATCTCTCCAGCCCCCACTTGCATAATATTTAATTGTGTGATTTTACTTTTTATGATATGAAAATATGATATATATTTTCCAAATATACTTTTACATTATCTGATTGTTCTATGCCCAATTTTAAGTTGTTTCATACCCCTTTTTTTAACCCTACTTTTCTCTATAGTACCTGACTTCTAACATAACATAGTTTTCTTTTTTTGTTATTTTGTTTTATTTGTTTGTTTTTCAAGGCACGGTTTCTTTATGTACCCTTGGCTGTCCTAGAACTTGCTCTGTAACCAGGCTGGCCTTGAACTCAAAAAGATTCTGCCTCTGCCTCCCAAGAGCTGGGATTTAAGACACTCATATGCCACTGCACCCAGTTTTTAACATAATTTTCTAAACATTATCAAAATAGAATATAAATTCCCTGGAGTAGGTAAGATTTTTTTATATTTTGTTTATTGTTTTATCTTCATATAATGAGGCTTGCACACGTAAGTTTTAATATGTAATAGATTCCAGATCAAGACTTGAGTCACCTGACTCCCAGGGGAACAGCTGAAAACAACAGCAGTTATTTTTATAATGTCTTATAAAATAGTGTCATTAAGAAGACAATAGCCAGCCAGTGGTGGTGGCAGCGCATGCTTTCAATCCCAGCACTCGGGAGGTAGAGCCAGGTGGATCTCTGTGAGTTCAAGGCCAGGCTGGTCTACAGAGCGAGATCCAAGACAGGAACCAAAACTACATTGAGAAACCGTGTCTCGAAAAATCAGAGAGAGAGAGAGAGAGAGAGAGAGAGAGAGAGAGAGAGGGAGGGAGGGAGGGAGGGAGGGAGGGAGGGAGAGAGGAAGGAGAGAGAAGACAATAGCCATGTCCTTTCCTGTCTGTGGCTTAGGATGGATTCGGAACCAGTACTAGCAGTGACTGATAATCAGTATAGGAACTGACAAAAGTAGAGCCCACTGTGTAGCTAGAGTTTTCCTGCCTTGCCCACAGTCAGGACAAATCTTTGTCACCCGCCAGTCCCACAGCCGCTCAGACCCAACCAAGTAAACACAGAGACTTATATTGCATACAAACTGTATGGCCATGGCAGGCTCCTTGCTAACTGTTCTTATAGCTTAAATTAATCCATTTCCATAAATCTATACCTTGCCACGTGGCTGGTGGCTTACCGGCGTCTTCACATGCTGCTGGTCATGGCAGTGGCTGGCAGTGTCTCTCTGCCTCAGCCTTCTGCTTCCCAGAATTCTCCTCTCTCCTTGTCCCACCTACTTCCTGCCTGGCCACTGGCCACTGGCCATTCAGTGTTTTATTTATTGACCAATCAGAGCAGTTTGACATACAGACCATCCCACAGCACCACTGTGAAAACCAGAGATTCAGAGCTGTGGGGCTGTTTTCAGTAGAGATAAAGGTTCAGATGAGCTGAAGAAGGAACAGTGAAATAATAGACCTCTTGTTAGAAGTTGCACATGTAGGGGACTTGCAGAAGTGCCTCTCAAACTGGAGCATGAATCCAAGTTGCCTCAAATGATTCATCACCAGGGCTTCTTACTAATAGGTGGAGCGTAAGAGCATGCACTGCTAGCAAGTTCACAGGCATTCTCACAGCTACTGGTCTGTAGGGATCACTTTGAGAACCACTGACGCCCATGCTCTGTAACACATTGGCGCAAGCAATTAAGAATCAAGAAACTGGCTGCTGACAGAGCAGCTGCCACACCATGATGTCAGGTGGCAAAACCATTGCTTAACTGCTGTATCCGTGTAGGTTAGTCTCTTGGAGTCTCTGGAGTACTGGAAGCGTGGTTTGCAGTCTTTAATCCTTCTAACGCATGCCACAGTGCAGTCCAAGTGTTAGATATTGTCACTTTCAAAATGACTCACTTCAAAATACCTAGCAGTCTCTTTTGCTACAGTAGAGGGAGCTATAACACAAATTGTACTAGGTGGCAACAACAAAATTTTCACCTTTCCATTTTTGTCAGTCTTTATTGAAGTATTTTAAGTGAGTGGTTCATTGGTGTTTTATCAGATTCATTAGACTGGATAATTCCTACCCTGTTTAATGTAGTTGTGTTCTGTGTAATGATGTTTTGGTCAGTGATGGACCACATATTGCACATCGGTCCCATGAAATTCTATCATATACTGATTGCCTTAGTTTATCCTTTTAGCCATCTTAGTTTGTATCCGTACTCTGTAATGTTCACACACCAGGGAAGCTCCTGACACTGCATTTCCCAAACCAGCCCCGTAGGCATGTGACACCTGAGTGGAGAGTACATCTCCACCTTGGTTTTGCAGTCACTTCTATCCACACCCAAACTGCTCTGCTTTCTGTCTCTGTACATCACCCTTTTTAGAAACAAATTAGTTTGAATCATATGGTTTGGGAGTATTTTTTATTTGGCATTTTATCAGAATGGTTCATGTTACAGTTACCAGCAATTCATTTCTTTATGGTGGTGCTATTTAGTATTCTGCTGGGGTATGAACATTTTGTTTATCCCTTTACTTCTGATGGGCTGTTAGATGATTTTGAAATGAATAAAGGAAAAATGATTGTTCACCACTTGATTACAGTAATGTGTTTGCACTTATCTTTTTTAACTTAAAAATTTGCCCATAAATTAATTTTATGTAATATGCTGTTATCAATCAGTCATCAAATTGTTTACTATTATTAAATAAAATTTGAAGTGGTTTTAAATGTAAGTGCTAGGGTAGTGAAAGAAAGAAACTGAAATATTGCTAACTGGTATATAAGATGTTAACAGGTAGCATAAAATAGAAGAAATAAGGTGTCTAAAATGAGGGCCAGCTTGAGAAAGTACCTAGGAATAGAAGAAAACTTCCTCAGCTTGATAAAGAGCACATATGAAAAGAACAGTTACCATCATACTGAAAAAAGCATTTGGTTCTCCCAACGTCAATAACAAAACAAAAACATCTGCACTTTTCCTTTTCTGTTTAGCAATGTATTGGAGATTCTAGCCAATGCTGTCAGGCAAGAAAAAGAAACAAACAAACAAAAAAAGACATCCAGACCAGAAAGGAAGAAGTAAGACTATTTTAAAGAGAGAATGTGATAATCCATATAAAAATTCCTACATATCTTACCAAAGAATAACTAAAACTAATGAATGAATTTAGCAGGGCTACAGATACAGGCTCAATATGCACAAATTAATTGTATATATTAGCAGTGAGCCATAAGAAGTTAAAAATTAATATCACATATAAATAGCATGAAGATGTAGAATATTAATATGCAAATCTTGGTAAAATATTAAAGAGCTACACACTGAAAATTAAAGTCATTGCTGAAATAAATGTTCAAGGCCTAAATAAATGTTTAAGTTTCTGGAAACATGATATTAATTCTCCCCAAATTTAATGTGTTGATTATATGAAACTCTACTCAAAATTTTAGTAGTCTTTTTTTTCTTTTTCTGTAGAAATTGACTTACTGTTTCTGATTACAAAGGATCTGGAATAACCAAGACAAGTTTGAAAAAGAATAAAGTGTAACAGTACGTTTTTGTTGGGACCACCAGCACAAAAATAACGACTTGGAGACTTACTACTAGTTATGAAAGCTTGGCCTTAGCTTAGGCTTTTCCCCAGCTAGCTCTTATAACATAAATTAACTTGTTTCTATTAATTTACGTTCTACCATGTGGCTGTTACCTCTTCTTGGTATGGCACATCCAGCTTGCTCTGAGTTTGCTGGTGAATTCATCCACCTAAATTCCTCCTCCCAGTTTCTTTTTCTCTGCCCAGAAGTCCCACCTATTCTCTCCTGCCTAGCTATTGGTCATGTATATCTTTATTAAACCAATCAGAAGGTGTCTTAGGCAGAGACACATCTTTACAGTTAAACAAATATTCCACGACATTTCCCCCTTTTTGCGTTTAACAAATTCAGAGAAAATACTTTGTATTATCCATCATATCTTAATGGATCCAAAATTTTATACCTAAACCACTTTCTATCATAACTTGTATTACCATCTAAAAATACCTTTTTTTACACCTTAAAACATCTTCTTAGATAAACTACTCTCAGCCTTATAAATTTTATATCTCTTTTTATGTTTCATTTCTGAATTTAGCAACAAGGAAAACTGTAACTGTAACTATCTAGTCTTCAACCCTATCAAAGACCCAAGAAGGATAAAGTATTACCTGAGTAAACAGGAAGTACAGAGCAAACAACTTCCAAAATTATAGAAATGATAGAAACAGCTGGCTACCTGGATGGTCACCCAAGGTTCCTCTGCAATATTGGATCATCTGTCTTCAGCCTACAGGTCTAGAATATCTGACAGACTTTTCTGTAAAGCAGGAATTTTGAAGGACTGGCCTGCCTTGTCTGGGAAAAGTTCAGCAGTTGCCTTCTTTTGTGCCCTGTTTATCAAAATTGAACAGCATACTGTCAGCAGTCAAGATAAGGACAGTTTGTTGTCCAGTGGCTAGCTTTGCCATATTGAAAGCAAACTACATATGGAGATTCTTCAATGCCTGTCATCCTTTTTTGAAGTAAATTGGTGCTGCCAGGAACAGATGTGTCTCACTATCATCAAAAGCCTTATGTTATTAAAACATTTTAAATGCCATATTCTATAGGTCCCTGAAGTGTTTGAAGACCACCTATTTATCTCAAATATATCTCTGTGTAATCTTGAAAGCATACCTAACATGACTACCAGTTTGATTGTTATAGATGACTAACTACTAACCTGCATTTCTTAATTATCCTAAATGGTTTATAGTAATAGCTTTTAAGGACTAGAACTATACATTAAATTTTTTAATGTGCTGCATAGGTACAGTACCTTAAACAAGAGTAGACACATCCATACATATGCATACACACACACACACACACACACACACACACACACACACACACACATATATAACTAAAATAACCTTAAATTTGTATTAATATACAAAAATATCTTAAGAGTAGAACCATGTATAGAGTATGTTCTAACAAAAATAACCTTAAATTTGTATCAATATAATATAATTCCCCTTTTTTCTTTTGAAACAGAGATCCTTGAATCCATTCTACCTTACTTAATTTCTCCCCTTACCATGACCAGTAACAATTTACAACAAACTCTCCTAAGTGATGAATAAACATCCGTAACCCACCGAATGACCGAATACCACCCACCCCACCTCTTGGGAATGTGAACATCCTGTTCTCTAGACTGCTTCCTGTTGTTTGGGGATGATAACATCTTTAGGGACCCTGAGAAAAAAGAGATAATGGTCGAGTCCTGGGAGAGCTAGCTGTATTCTTTTTTGTTTGGTCTCTGTATGATGGGGAAGTGTAGAGCTTATCTGAATTCCTGGCTGGAGTAGCCTGTGAGGCTGGGCTATCTCAGCTAGCAGCTTTGAAGTTGTTCTGGATGCAGAATTTTGAGGAAACTTCAACAGAGGCATTTTGAGAGGCTGGATCACCTGGGTTACTTGTTTTTATTGTCTGGTCCTTTTTTTTTTTTCCTGAAAACACAAATTTTTAAAGGTAACATATATCTGCATTAACACAAGTATGGAATGTGCAGTGTGTACAAGTCAGCTAAAGATGATTTTCTGTTTTATGTTTGAGCAGGTAAAAAGCATCTGTCAACTTTATAAGTCCATTTGGACTACATAACCAAACTGTAACATAAATCTCTATCCATGCCATATGAAAGTCCTGAGGATTCTGTAGCCAACAAGATTTATCGTATCTCATCCAGTCTCAGAGCTGTTCCCATGCAGAAGGATCAGCTTATACGTCACATGTCTTGCAGTTTTTCTTCTTCAAGTCTGTAGCCAAGATTTTCAGGTCTCCCCCAATCATATCTGCTCTTTATTGATTTTGAAGAAATCCATAGCTTGTTGTTTCTTATGAAAGCAAAAGCAAAACCACTTCCCTAATGCAACATATTTTCTGACTTCCATTTTGAAGTTAAGACATTCTTAAAATACATAGGTTGGGCCGGGCGTTGGTGGCGCACGCCTTTAATCCCAGCACTCGGGAGGCAGAGCCAGGCGGATCTCTGTGAGTTCGAGGCCAGCCTGGGCTACCAAGTGAGCTCCAGGAAAGGCGCAAAGCTACACAGAGAAACCCTGTCTCGAAAAAAAAAAAAAAAAAATACATAGGTTGGTTTAATTTAGCATTTTCCATAATCCAGTGTCTCTCAGCAGCTATTGTTTTTTGTTCATCAGCATTTTAAAATTTCAGTTAACAAAGCACCATACAGAATCCAGACACCCTGTGTACTTCTCGTCTTTATGTGTCATTCCTTTTATATTACTTGGCTCTCTTTTTAATGACTTTATTTGATCTTCTTTTTCTTTAACACCTAAGCATATTTAAAATATTATATCTGTTTAGAAGTTTCCTCAGTCTGTACCTGACTTTTTGTGCATCTGTGGTCTTCTCTGACTGTGTGAGCCGAACCTTAAACTGCTAGGCTACCACCTCCTGGCTCTGGAGTCTGGCTCCACTCCTATCAGTTCCCTGAGAGCCTAGCCTCATGCTGATGGTACCACTGGAAGCTGCATTTACCACCCCAGCTCTAGGAACTTTCTGAGTCCGTTTTCCGGAGTCCCCAAGCGAAAAGGTCCAGGTGGCAGCCACAGGCAACATAGAAGCCTTCATAACTTACTTGAAGACATTAAAGCTGCAGTGTTCAAAATGGTGGATATCAGTGTATTCTATAGATTCATTGATGTGCAAAATAGAGAGTGCCTCATGGAAGGCACTGTGCTTAGATGGAGACCTGATTTTCACAATGATAAAGGGTGGTATTGATTATAGATTGTGCTGAAACATTTGAATTTCTTAATTCATATACATAAATGAATTTATATGGGTCAAGACCTAAATTTAAAGTCTTAAAAATGCACTTTAAAAAGAAAACACTGAGAAAAAAAAATATCTGTAACCTGAAGTTAGGCAGAGATTCCTTCGATAAGACAGCAGAAGCAAAATCCATTAAACCAGTCTCAAAATAGAAAGCAGTTAGTTATTCTTGGAAAGCTACTGTTAAGAGAGTAAAGAAAAAGCTGAGTATAGTGGTGCCTTTAATCTCGACACTTGGGAGACAGAGCCAGGCAGAGGTATTAGAGAGACCCTGTCTCAAAAAAAGGAGGGTGGGGGTAAAGAAAAGGCACATACAAGGATAATAATCTTTAATTGATCATGGACTGCTGTCTGTAACATATGAGAAAGTCTGGGAACTTAGCAAGAGAAGAGCCATCCCAGTTAAAAACTAGGTGAAATTTTTAAATAGGTGTCTCATCAAAGATGTCAAGACAACAAGCACATGAAACGGTGCTCTACCTTTGCCTCCATCTCCAGATGACCTTCTTCTTGCATGTCTAGTCCAACTCTCCCTTTGCTTTCACTTGTAATGCTGCACCAGGGTCATGGTAGCACACACTGGGACTGCAGTCTCCATATGGAAAGCAGACTGAACAGAGTCCCCTGCTGTGTCAACCAGGTATGCTGCGGCTTCTCTGTTGGCAGCCTGGTGAAGAAGTCAGTCAAGTGGGTCTAGAGATGTAGGACAGAGTGAGAGAGAAAGTCCTGTTCCTCTGTGTCCCAGCTTCTCAGTGCAAAGGGCAGTACGTCATCCCCTTTTACCTGCACTGGTTTTGCTCTCATCCAGAACTGTAACAGTAACCAGAAGAGATAGTAATGTACTTAAAAAAAATCTTCGCTGGGGTTTTGTAAAGTGGTGCTAGTTACTAACATCAAGAGGCAGGTCTCAGGTTTCCTTACTGTGTGGTATGTGTGTGTCCATCTGTCTGTCTGTGTTGTTTGTGGTGCTAGAAATGGAACCCAAGGCTTTGCTCACGCTAGGCAGGTGCTATATAACTGAGATATACCCTCAACCCCTCACTCTGTAGATTTTTTATGTACACTTTGATCATCTTTAATAGAATTCAAATTGGAATTTTCCTGACTATATTAAAGGTAAGAATCATTGTGATACACCAGGTGGTGGTGGCGCTCACCTTTAATCACAGCACTTGGGAGGCAGTGACAGACGGATCTCTGTGAGTTCGAGGCCAGCCTGCTCTATAGAGTTAGTTTCAGGAAACCAGGGCTACACAGAGAAAACCTGTCTCGTAAAACCAAAAATAAAAAACAGAATGATTGTGGTTATTTATCCCTGTTTGGTATCCAAGTGACTCCGGTGGCATGGAGCTCACAGAGAGACCTTTGGCTACTAATCACCTTCTGACTCTTTATAAATACACAGTGCTTCAGAGACTTATTTAATAGTTTCTCATACCAAGAGCTGTAAAGTTACAACTACTAGTTTTCCTCAGTATTTGCTAATAAATGTGAACCTTTAAGTCTCCTATGATTCTCTGAGTCACCAAAACGTAGAGTCGATATTATGTGTGCTTCTTGAAAGAACGTCTGAAAATTATGAAGTGGTTTGTCTTATGCTGTCCTTATAGCTTTATTTCATAGGCTTTGGACAAGTGTGTGAAATGTTTTAGAAACTTTTATCTCATCAGTCTAACTGTGCGTCTTCATCAGAACTGCTCAGAGTCAGGTGCTGGCTCTCGCTGCAGTCCCCAATGAGCCCACTTGTTGTTGACTTCTGACTGACTGTCGCTTCTTCCTTTTGTTTCCAGATACTTGTACCTGCTGTTCTCTGGTGATGACCTTCTACCTTTAGACCACTGGGTGTTTAACACAGAGGCTCACCCTCTGCCGGTGTTACGTTTAGCCAACACCACTCTTTCAGGTAATCCTGCTGTTCGATGAACACAGTTCCAGAAGGACCATTCTTACCTGTGTTTTGTTTACATGGACCACTACAGAAATTTCTGGAGAGGCGGCTTTTGAAAACTTGGACCTCTACGTCACCACGCCAGATGAAACTCTCCCCTGCAAGACTTTTCACTTGTAGATACATCAACTTTGAAATTATTCCATTTTATACCTGACCAAAACATGCTCTGGTACATGTAGGACAGAAGCCTGATATGGTTTGACTCTTGACGAAATGGCCACATGAGAAACAATGTCTTACTCTGTATGGTTAGTGCAAGCCAATACCATAGAACACCTTCCAGGAGTTGGAGATAGCTTTTGGAACCCAATTATATGTTTGTTTCCTCCCTCAGTGGAGCAGCTTTCAAATCAAATATTCCACATTGCTTAACCCCCCTTCCTCCACTTTAATAATGGGACAAACTGAAGTGAACAAGAACAAGGGAACAGTGTAACTCCATTGGTAGGAAGAAGACTTGGAGAAGAAACAGATACCTGTCACTGTCTGAATTTTCAAGCTCCTCATTGGATTTTTACCAGACTGGTAACCATTTCATTCCCAACTTAGTTCACTGAAATCTGTTTAGATTTAGTTTTTCTGTCGGGGACATGATCTCATGAAGAATACTTTTCAAGTCTTTTGTCTCCATATGGTATGCTGAAACTGGTATTTATCATAACTGCTGCTTATGAGCCCAAGTGTGGGAGTGTGCATGTAGCTCATGCTAGTGTTGGTAGCATGCAGAAGGTGGGGAGAGTGCCAGTTTGTTGCCTTGAAACCTATTCTAGAGAAATCCTTGATTTTGTTGGTAGGAAATTATTCTTCTGAACCAGCAAGTCTATCAAGCAAAGATACCTGCTTTAATCTCATAACACAGTTAGTAGAGTTGTTCACCTTACAATTTCATGGGGCTTGGCAAAATTCACTATACTGCTATGCAGCTCTGCATTTGCTAGAACAAGCTGAATTGCTTTCACAACGTACTAAAGCAAAAGCAAAACATGTCAGCATCCCTCGAGCAAGGGTCGGACCCCTTACTTAATTACCTCACACGTGTGAGCTGCTCACAAAGATTTTATGTTTTAAGTTTCTCCAAGAATATTATATATCCAAAGAATAGACTAGCTTCAAAATAATTTCCAGTGGCAAATGTGTGATATAATTAATCATACTCACTAAAACTGGCATCAACCTAAGGGACTTAGAGATATTGTGTTGATTTTTTTGTTGTTATTGCTCTATATTTTGGCAAAAAAGTAAAATTTTATCAAGAACTCTAAGGCAAATAGTAATGCTTATAAATTTTTGTCCCTTGAATTTCTATGACAAGACACTTTTCCTTCCTTTTCATTAGTACAGACATCATTTATTGATGATAATAAAACTTAAGAACACTATAATATTTACTCTGAATTTGAATATTTGATGTAATAGTTTGTTCATGAGCTCTGCTTTGGAATTCTGGAAGCTTATTTCCTTGGTTGGTAGCTTTTCTTTTTCGCCCTCTACTAGCATATAGCAGATTTAAATTGTGGGAAAAGTCAATATAATCAGACATATAAGGGTGACCAACTTACACCATAAATCATTTAAGCCTCAGAGTTCAGCCAGTGCTTCATAAGCTTGCCACCTCACACTTGTTCAGTATTCATAGAAAACAACATGTAGAGAGCGAGTTCTAGCACATTTCAAAATTGTAATATCTTTTACTACTTGAAATTTTTTAAATGTAAACGAGAAAGGTAGATGGCTTTTACTTTAGAAGAGAAAGAGAAGGTTTTGGTTCTCAGAAGGGAAAAAAATGAGCCTTCTAAAAACAGCACAAGCTCACTCACAAGTCAAGAGAAAGCGAAAAGCTGGAGGTGGCCGAGACCAGAGCAGCAAGCAGGGGACGAGCCACCTTTTCACTTTGTCCACGCCAGTGCAGTGAAGGCGCCATCTTGGTTCCCAGGAATTCTCAGAGGAGACAGAGTGGCAGCCCCCACCCCCACCAGTGCATTGTCAGTCACATGATCTGAGAGCATAAGGGAGAAGGCATGGGTGTGAGCAGGGCATGGTTTACACGAAGATCTTAAGACTGTCATTTTAACACCCTGACTGTGATGAGAACTCGGGCTTACATTGATGCTTTTTCTTCTCTGAATACCAAAGGCATTAAAGTCAGGTGTAAATGACTTGCCAGTGTCATGTTGTATTTTGTTAATAGATTTTTTTTAAAGTTTTTTTCCCCAAAATCTACCATTATCCCATATTTTGCTTACTTTCTTGCTTACTTTTTAAGTGTGTGTCTTCTTCCATCCTTCATGTGGTTGGCATTTTGTAGACCTCAGTACTCAGGCTCCATACTCATTGTGTTTATAAAATCGAAAAAGAACTCAGAAATGCTTACTAACTGGTGCCTCTTCAAAGAGCTGATGCCTCATCTTGTGCTTTGGGCACAGTTGTGCAGAATAGATAATACATAAAAGTGGAGGTTGTTGAACACACTCTACCTTTCATATTTATTATTCATTTTAGAATCATATCTTTGGTTCAAACCAGATTTTTAGAAAATTAATGAGCCAGTATGAAGTTTTTAAAGCTAAGAATGAGCCCTTCACCAACCAAGAGGTCTCAGTTCAGACAAGTCCCTAGCTGGAAGTTCTTTCTTCCGGGTGGGCTGTGCATTTGTGCTCCTCTGATACCCACCTCTTCCTATCTTTTAACTGGTGTGTATGTGTAAAAGAAAGCCTGGATGTTGAAGGAATGCACTATTTCTGCAGAATACTGACCCTGATGTCCACTAGGGCACCAGGGATTTCTTTGGCAGGTTTTGAACAAGCAGTTGGAGATCTTGATCCTCAGCTTCCTCTTTGTCCACTCTTCATCGCCAAGGTCTTTGTCAAACTCGGAATTGGTTGATAAAGGTTGTGCTTGCCCTACTCCTTATGATGCAGTCTCCGTGTGAGCCGGAGTCTGAATGAGCACATGCGTGAGTGAGTGAACAACAGCAACGGAAGATTGCACATGCGCCAAGCGCTGGGCCTGGCGCCATTCAAGCCTTAGAACACGTCATGTGGTTCCAACGGCATTTTCTGTATGCGAGTGGTTCATACCATTTTAAATGTTTTCCAAAATGAATCGTGTTAGAAAATTCTTAATTTTATATTTCATTTAAATTAAAGAGAAAGATAAAAGGTTTATAATATATTTTAAACACTGTTACTATATAAATAATACTAACAACTATAATTGTAGTTAATAACTAAAGTCTCTTGGAAATGTCAAAGGAATATTTGATTTCTGATGCATCTTTGACTAAAATATTTACTTTAGAAATAAAAACATTCTTATTTTGTTATATCACTTTAATTACATGATTAAAGTCAATATTTTGTAGACATGTGCGTTATTTTATATTTTAAAAAAATTGTTCCCTAATTCATGGATATACCTTGCAGTTGTAAATTGTCTTTTCTCTAGTATACTTCCTACTAATGGTAGCACCTGTATTTCTTACATATAAAGAGAAACATACTAAAATGTCTCAAATGCCAGTTACTAGAGTCTAAGAGTTGTAGCTTCAGCTTCCTCCTTTTCTCTGGGTTCTTTCCCCTGGAATTGGCCGGCCAGCTCCTGCCTCATCTTCTCTGCATAGCTGTGTATGTATACAGTTAGACACAGACCCAGAATCCTGTCTGCTCGCTGTAGGCAGCTGATGAGTGCTTTAGGCCACACAGCTTGCCTGCAGAGGATGGAAGGGATCACATCTGACTGTTTTGATTCACTCACCGTGGTTTAGGGACCCTGGAAAGCATGCTTCTGTTCTTCAGCTCATCCAAATCCTCACAGAGATGGTCTTCTCACTCTACGTATCAGCGAGTTTTCCTGTAGACAGCCAGATGGTAAGTGTTTTAAGGTCTGCACACCATGTGGCTCTCCTATTACTCACGTCTGCTGTTACAGCTATAGATAGTATGCAAATAAATGGGTAGGCTGTGATGCAATAAACCTTCATTGGAAAAACCAGATGGAGGTCTGGATTTGGCCTGTATGTCACCGCTGCTGACCCCATCCCAGGTTTATTTTGTGTAAGACTCTCTTAACCTTTAACCTGCATCTTTTCTCAGTTTTCTATTTGCATAATCCACTTTAAAGCAGAAAGATGTATGTATGTACAATTGTATCTGTGTTACCTAAAGCTGTATATTTTGTTATCTTGAAAGTAGATCTATTTTTCAGGGTCTCTTTGGTCTTGAGGATAATGTGGTTGTCATGAAAGCGGCAGGATGGAAGGGTTAGGCTTCCAGCACCTGTCTTCCTCTTGTCATTCAATGTCCTAACTCCAGACTGGGTGTCATCAAAATACTACTTTATCACTTTACCTGCTGACTGACCCTTGGACCAAGACCCTGGGATGCAGGGATTTATTCTCTCTTTTTTCTTAGAGCTTTCAGACGAGAACATAATAGAATTCTGGATCTTGGTGCTGCAGAAAACAGTCTTGAAAACTAGACAACACAAAATGTGTTGTGTGCCCAGTTCACCCTTGGCACAGCTGCTGCTAGTCTGTAGGGTACTTACACTGTCACCCCTAGAACAGCTTAAGTCCGAGTGCAGATAGGTACCGAGAGACATGCCTGCCCCCTTCTTCCTTCATTTCGTGACTCTCCACAATACCTTCACAAGTATGTCAGTACGCATCATTTTCTAATCAAAGCATCCTTCACCTTCAGCTTTCTACTGGCACTGATGAACAGATGAGTCAGCCACTGGAGGACTCACGAAACTTAAAGCCACGCAGTGTCTTGCTAGCACATACGCTGCAGTGTGACAGTCCTGACAGGCAGTACACTTTCCATGTTGTTTTTCAAGCACTTAACTATTTTTGGAAATGAAACCTGTATTCAGAATGAAGGGACAGAGAGAGCCTTTCTAGGCCCTGTCTACTCCGAGGTCACTTCCGCTTTGTGTGCATGTAAGCTTTGGTACTCCAAGCACATCAGAGCACACATGCAGAGGGACACGTGAGGCAGGCACCTTGCAATAACTTGTAGCTACAGAATTCTGCATATCGCACACTAAAAGACCATGAAAAGCGGAGCTCTTTATTGACAGAAACTTATAAGTTCATTTTTGCTGGGTTAACTAACTACAGTATCCCTAAGTATAATGGTTGGTTTGGAAGTTGAAATGCCATTCTTGACCCTCACTGGCCTCAAATTCACTGATGATTTTTCCCTAAACTAATAAGTGGGTAAGTATAACCTGTGTTGTTACCCACTGGCTGCTCCTGAACTCGTTTCCAGTCATGTCCTCCATAATGTGATTTTTTTATATATATAAATCAAAGGTAATATTGTATATTGGAGATCAAATAAAGATGTTCTTTAAGTGAAAAGTCTTTCTCTTTCTCTCTCTCTCTCTCTTTTCTTTTTCAATGGCGACAAACAGTTCAGTTTCTTCCTGTGTGCAGAAGAGCAACTTTGGCTTAATTTACAAGAACTGGGAGTCCTGTTTCCAATGTTTAAAGCATTTATTTTGGCTCCGCCCATTTTCACATTTCTTAATCCTACAACAAGACAAAGAGCTAGCTGAGAGAATAATTTTTATACACTAATTTGAAGAAAAACTCTAGAGCTGTATTTCAACCTTCATGTCCCTAGTGCACGTTATCGCCCAGAACAGCCTGAAGTTGCTAAAGCAACAATTTTGGGCACGGAACCTTTACATACAAACTTTTGGGTGGGCATGTTTTCATTTCTCATGGGTATGTATAGATCTAGAGAGAAAACTGCTGAGTTGTGGTCTGGTTATGCAGAGCTTGTTTTTCTACCATTGCCAGTCTTGAGGTGACTGCTTCCTCTTCTTATGAGCACTGTGTGAAGGTGGAAGTACTGGTTGTTCCCCCCACTTCCTTCTGCTGGGAAGCTGAGACCGTTGTAAACCTCTCTTCAAGTTTAGGTTGTGCGTTTGAACATGCACATGCGGTAGTGACACGGGGAGGTCAGGGGACACTGGGAATGGTTTCTTTCCTTCCACCACGCGCTCTCCAATATGGAACCCGGGTTGTGGGGTTAGTGGGAAGTGCCTTGACCAGTTGAGCCTTCTCGCCAGCACCACTGTGGTTTAATTACGCTTACTAATTAATCACTGACAGTTGTGCCTTTCTTCAGTTGAGCTTTGCATGTACTCTGCCCATTTTCAGCTCCTGCTGAGTTGTGAGTTCTGAATGCACTCTATTTGCTGTTCCTACGATGTTGATGTGCCCTCTGTTTCATGGTCTCCTTGAAGTGCAGAAAACTTGAGTGTTGATGAAGCACAGTATCAGTGTGGTCTCTGATGGACTGTGCTCTCTTGTCTAATTCAGCGTCACCAAGAGTTTTCATCTGTTATCACATTGAGGCCTGTTATCCATTCTGGGTTCATCTTTGCACGTATGGTAAAGACCTGCTGGCACTTTTCTTATGTGGACATCCAGTGTCCCGGTGCTGTCGGTTGAAGAGCAGCCTTTTCCTGTGGCATTGCTCTGGCACCTTTGTGAAATGGCAGTTGATGGCTGCTGTAAGGTTTGATTTCTAGGCTGATCTTGTCCCGCTGACACGTCCTCTCTAGTCTAGGGCTGCACTGCGGGGGTGTTGGTGGGTGGCTGGACGTGGTCTTCAGCCAGCAGTGAGATTTGCACCCTTCTGTTAGCAGGCACTGTTCCATGCATTTGAAAGTGGACTGACTGTAACCGGCATCTCATGGGATACAAGGCAGGGACAGGGACAGCTTTAAGTCACTAAGTCTTTTTTTCCTGAAAACAGATTCTTCATGTATCCTTTTGTGTTTTATAATTTTTAATAAAACAAAAAAACTGGTTAAATTGTTATTGGAACAACTGGATTCTGATATTGTCTGATCTCCCCCACCCAAGGAAATTGTTTTTATTTTTTGTTTGTTTTGTCTGCTCTTGCTTTTTGTCTAATGACTTGCTGAAATGAGTTCTGTCTCGCCCCCATAGTGTTCAGCAACAATGTCTGCTCACTTTTCCTGGATCTCTGGTGAGCTGGGATTCTTGGGAGTCAGGCCTGTGTCAGGTTGCTCAGTGGTTAGCCAGTGTTTGCCAGAGGCCGCTCTCTAACACACACAGTGCGGCCATACGTGGTCAGCATCACTTTAGCCTAGCCAGCCTCCTGTTTCTGCCGGTAGCCAAGGCTTCTCTCTCGCATAGGTGGGAGTGTAGCCAGGGCTTCCCCTGCTCTCTCCTGAACCTGTGCTCCACCTTGGTCCTCCCTCAGTACATAGAGCCTTCCAAACCACCAGGGCCGTGTGACCAGGTGCACCACAGCAGCCTCACTCCACAGAGCTCACTGGTGTGCCGTCTGTCAGCCAATCCACTGCTTGCCCAGCCGGAACCAAGACTTCAGGTTACCTGTATCGGCTTTTCCTGTTCATTTGCTATTGGCATTGGATTTTCTTCTCTTCCTTCTTCCCCCTCCTCTCTCTTCCCCTCCCCATACCCACCCAGCCCGCACCTCCACACCTGGGATCAGACCCAGGGCCTTGCACACGCTACCCAAGTGCTCTCCTGAGCTTGTTTCTAAGGAGCAATGCCTGGGTGCAGAGCGTTTCTAGGCTGTACTTAGATCCCGCCCTCCCCCAACAGCTGCCTCACCCTAGTAGAACTGCTGCTGGGGGGGGGGGGTGGAACTCCCGTGGGCTCAGCTGTCATGGCCTCTTAGTTTTCCCTAAACAAATAGTTACTGGTGTTTTATATCTGTAGTCAGTCTCTAGAATCTTAAAATGGTTGTTTGATTTTGTTCTTTCTTTAAATTGCCCTTCACAGAGCTTTCCTTGATTTCCCTGCCTGAGGGATCTCCCACCCTGTGCGCATCTGTCTTTGCCTGTAGCTCCCACTGTTCATCACATGCTGTCTTGTCCAGCATCGACTTATGGGCACATCTTCACCTGGTCCACCACAGTGTCAGCTGCTTCCTGACTGGGTCTGTGAGGCATCCTTTTAGTCCAGATATTTATGGAAGAAACACCCTAGCCCTTGGGTTCAGACTCTTGGTACCAGACCAGGCTTCCCCATTAAAGGGTTACTGCAGTCCACTTCCCTTGTCTCTGAGTTTCCTGTCATCAGAACCTTATCAAAGCCACTTTAAGAAAAATCTATGAAAAAAAAAGAGCTAAGTCATACAGTGTCTGGGGGGAGGGGGGGTACTGTAGTGCCCAATGTACCTTGAGGCTCGGGTGGGGAGAAGAGTGGAGCCTAGCTAGTTGTAAGCCAAGACTACTTTATCTTCCCCTGGCTGAGTTTATTAAGTATGTAGGTAAGTTATTCAACTTTGGGTGTCAGCTTATTTTCTATGCAATGGATCTGGGCTAGGAAAATTGAAGGTGACTAATGACAGAGTGTTTCAAACTCTAACCTGCTTGCCAGAAGCTGTATACAGGAGCCAAAAATAAAATCCATGCCCTCAAACAAGGACTGGCTTGCTTCATACTGGGCAGGTCCATTAACAGGGCCCGCTAAGGTCCTAGGTCTGCTTGGCATAGGTGTGGGAAAGGAGAGGAAGGAAAGCCACTCTAAATGACTGGCACTAGAACTGAGTTGAAGTTGTCATGGGGAGAGTCCATGGGGCACCTATGGAGGTCAGGGGACAACTTGCAGGGGCTGGCTCTCTCCTCCCTGTGGGTTCTGGAGGTTAAACTCAGGTTATGGGGGGGTGGGTTGCTGTTGAGATGGCTCAGAGCCAGTAAGATAATTCTTCCAAAGAACCTGAGCTGAACTCCCAGCACCCACAGGGCAGTTCACATTGTCTACAACACCAGTTCCAAGGAATCCAGTGCTCTCTTCTCCACAGGTACACAAGTGTAAACAGACATACATGGCAGTCAAAACACACACACACACACACACACACACACACACACACACACACACACTTTTTAAACATTAAAAACAAACCTCAGGTCATCAGTCTTGGCAGCAGGCACCTTTACCCACTGAGCCATCTCACCTGCCCTATAACTGAAATTTAAAGGGAAAGAAAATTTGAAGATAAGGAGAGCCAAGCTGTGTCCCATTGGGACCAATTCAGTAATGAGATGTGTTCCAAACATGAAAGATAGCAACTAAAAAGCTTCTGCTTCCTAAAACGTGACTACCCTTCCTTAAGGCTTTGAGATAATAAGTACTAGTTACTAGAGAAAACTATATAATTTCAACAGAAGATAGGCTGGGGCAAGTTCTAATGCAAACCCAACAAAGGATTTTAGCTCATAGATCAGGGTGCTCAGTGTGTGTGTGTGTGTGTGTGTGTGTGTGTGTGTGTGTGTGTGTGTGTGTGTGTGTGTGTACAGTGAAGTAGTACAAGGGTACTGTTATCACTGAACTGTTCCCTAGCCCATGGAATTGCATGTTTAATGAAAATGTGTCATTGCTCACAGCCTTTGTTACATTGCAGCTGCTTGAGTCCATTGGCAGCTGTTGAGTGAACATCTGCTATGTGACAGAACTGCAATGCCCTAGAGATACTGAGCCAACCACACCACATACCTTCTGGAGCTCTGGCTTCAACAGAGAAAGCAAAATTTGTTTTATGAATACAAGTATTTCACCAAAGGTACTTCAGCATGGGAGAGAGTGGCGATGACCACACAGTAACCAAAGGTGAGCGAGCACAAATGCAGCTTTCCCTTCTTGGGACCAGCGGAAGTGAGTTTGTCTAATAAGGGTTAGCTGAGGCGGCTGGAAGGGAACCTTATGGGGAAGGCAAGGGCTTACCGTCTGTGAAGAGAGCAGAGGATGCAAACCACCCTCTTCTCAATCCTCAAAAAGACAGGATTTACTCTTTAAACTTGAGGGATGAGATTCTTACTGTGTGTGGTGGAACCATGTTCAAGAGAAGCAAGAAAAAGACACTTTAGGAACTAGAGGAAACATTTCAGGCCCTGGGGCATTGACGTTTACTAAAACCAGCCCTTCCAGGCAAGGCTGGAGCCGCTAGCACAGTGTGCTCACACAACAGCAGGATTGGGGCAGATTGAGCCAGAGCAGAGAGGAAACCAGAGATATGACAGGTAGTCACCGAAGATGCACTGTCTCTTGTCAAGACTGATTCTAGTCTTGAGTGAGAGAGAAGTCCCAAGAGTGAACAGTTATAAAATGGTTTGCCTGATTTCCGGGGTTGACTTTGGTTTCTATGTGGTGAATTCAGTATAGGGGAGCCATAGCTAGAGAAAAGAGAACAGTGGCAGGGGAGGTTTACTGAAATGAGGCAGAAGAGGAGCAAGGGCGGCTTGGAGCAGCAGTGCAGGAGGTCAGGGATTTGTTCCACGCATTGGGAAGACAAAGGTGGTGTATTAGTACAGATCAGACAGGGAAGGAGGGAGGGAGGGAGGGAGGGAGGGAGGGAGGGAGGGAGGGAGGGAGGGAGGGAGAGAGAGAGGAGAAGAAAAAAGGAGGAGTCAAGTTTTGCTCCAAAGCTTTGACCAGAGCAACCAGAGAGGGTGTTACTGTCTACTGAGTAGGAATCTACTCTTGGTCCTGTTAATTTTTTACATCATGTTAAGACATCTAACTGGACAATGAATAGAAGTTGCTGACAAGCCTAGCTAGAGGTGAGGGGAGGTCCAGGACCTGGAGACTTGTCCAGTTAACTTGGGGTGGGCAGGACGAGGCAGGAATCATCCAACAGCTATTTCTAGTTTGACCTCTTAACTGTGATAAAACTGACTAAAAGCAACCTGGGAGGAAAGAGTTTATTTGGCTTCACTTCTAGGTCACAGTCCATTACTGAAGGAAATCAGGACAGGAACTCAAGCAAAAACCAGGGAGAAATACTGACTCATTCAGCCAGTTTTCTTACACAGCCCATGCCCTCCTGCCTAGGGATTGTTAATCCCACTGGTTGAGAATAAGACCACTACCACAATTGAAAGCCAAATTTGAAGCAAGCTTTAATGAAATGCTGGCTGGGTTAATGGACTCTCTGGCCAGGTCCTTCTCTGGACTCCCAGAAAATGACCACCTTGCAGAGACTTTAAAAAAGGCAACCCACAAGGCCACTGTATTTCCCACCAGGTCCAATCATGGGCGAGTATGCATCCTGATGTACTTCCTGACTGTGAACCTCCCACCTACATCCAATCAGGGGCGAGCATACATCCTGACGTACTTCCTGCCCACATACCACCCACACACATGTGATCAAGCACATCTAGGGGGACGGGTCAAACAAACAGAGGACAAACAGGAACTTATCCTTAACTGCAGACACAACCCTTAACTTGCAAGGTCTAGTCTTCCTGTTTGGGTCTCCCATTAACCTGCAGGTCGTATTGTTACTGTTCCTGTGTTGGTCTCACAGGATAGCACCACCCACAGTGGGCTGGGCTCTCCTACTTCAATTAGCTATCCAGACAATGCCCCCACAGACAGGCCTACAGGCCAGTCCGATGGAGGCAAGTCTTCAGTTGCATCCTCTTCCCAAGTGACTCCGGGTTGTGTCTAGTTGACACTTAAAAACTAACCAGGACAGACTGAGACCCAGGTACCCAATGATCAGAGGTTGTATGGTGGGAGGAAGCAGCAAGGATTCTGAAAAAACAGCCAAGAAAAGGAGAACCTAGTAGCCAAGATGTGAGTGTGAGCCATGACCATTGAAGAGGCTGTGAAATGAGTTAAAGCAGCAGGCTGGATTTGGTAGCATGAGATGCGAGGGGATGGTGGGCACAGTGCCAGATTAGTGAAGGAAGTGGAAGAAGTGGAGACCAGTGCAAACAGCTCTTCCTAGGCATTTGCTTCAGTTGAGAAGCAAAAAAAAAAAAAAAAAAAAAAAAAAAAGAGAGAGAGGAAACAAGGGCTCCGAGTTAAGGGCTGGAGGAAAGCTTTTTCCTCAGTATAGCTAGGGACATCTGTCCTTCGAGTTGTAGTGAGTTGCTCTTCCAGCTTTGACCTGGAAGTACTACCCCTAGTGAGGCTTCTGGTAACTGCCATGCCTACCAATGACCTGCCCCTAGGGCGGGGCCGAGACAGGAGCCATTAAGACCTGAGATCTGGACTTGCCAGCTCTCTTGATTCCTCGTGATCCTGGATGCTGGATGGCAGAACCCCGCTGGACTGCACCTCGCCTCTCCTGGATCCTGAAACCAACCCCTTTACTGGCTGTAAGTTACCCCCAAATAAACCTTTTTAACTACATGGAGTTGCCTTGTTAAATCCCCACATTAGAGAGTGGCCATGGCCTCCCCTGGAATTTGGTACTATAACCTGTTGTAACCAGGAGACCCGGAATACGAAGAGGGACTGGTGAGGGTACCGGAGAGCTGTGTGGGAGCGTCCAAAGGGCATTCCTTCCCAGGGAAATGGGGGATTACTGAGAGTGGGGATGAGAGAGGGTATTAAAGCTTAAGGAGAAAGGGGGCAGTCAGGAAAGGGGCAAGAGGACAACAAAGGGAGCGGCCTCAGTTCCATCATCTGTCCAAAAATTGGGCTTCCTGCCAATGCTCCCATCACAGACAACTCAAAAAGCCAAATGGAATCCTGAGAGAAAAAAATACAAGTCGGGGAGAACCTCATTTTTAAAGCATCAAATAACTGAAAATTGGTGAGTGATTATTAAACCAAATTGTGAAAATGTATGAGTAAAACCAAAGAAGGAAGCCCAGAGTTCTAGCCAACCTAGATTGAGGGCATTTGCTCACGTGGAGGAGCACCTGCAGTGCCTTGAGAAGGTGCGTCTCAGCTGCTCACTGGTGCCTGTCCTAGCTGCTCCCCCCCCCCCCAGCTCTGAATACTTCATAGCTCATCCAGAAATGAGGAAGGGCTCTACTGTCTGGTGGGCCAGGATGCCTGAAGCCCATGTGTGACCGCTTGCTTGTGACCTGGAAAGTAGGTCGTTTTGTTCCGGGTCACCCGCCTTGGTCACAGGAAGTCTTTGGACAAAGAAGAACCAAACAGGAAAGGGAAAGGAAGGTCAGCGCAGGGTGGGAGTGGCATGAGGTCTTCGGAGCCTCCAGACACAGCCGCGCTAGCCTGTGACTACCCAGGGGCCCAGTAAGAGTCACGGCCCCAGCCTGCCCTTCAGAGGCTGTTTCCCCTCACAGAGCAGTGCACGGCTTCCAGCATAACACACCAGCCCCACCCCCAGCTCCGGCCAAGTCCCCTCATTTTCCTAGCCTCCTTGCTTCCTGCTTAGCCGCTCTTGCTGTCCAAGCACCGAAACAGGCGCCTCAGGTGGCTGACGGAGAAGGGAAGTAAACTGAGCCCAGAGGTAAACTGGACAGGAAATGTGCATACGTGAGTGTGCAGGAGGGATGCGGGGACACTGTGAGTATACAAGCATCTGTGGACACATCCTGCACTCTGTGTGACCGACCGGTGAGAGGGATTGGCTATGGTGAGGTGGAAGTCAAGGAGTGCCCCCATCCCACTGACTAACTGAGCTCAGCTCATGGGGCCAAGCAGACCGCCTTATCCTACCGTGCTTAGCCAGCAATGAAAGGCTAACCTAGTGAGCCTGGCTTCCACTTAGAGCCCAGAGCCACAGCACCTCTTCCCAGAAAGACGGGCCGCATCTCCCAGGATGTGGCCCATGTGTATGGTTTCCTTCAATGAATGGAGCAGAAACCAACTGTTGGCTACTTAACGCGTAAGAGATGTATGAGAAGGACTCAGTCTCCAGAAATCCGGAGGCCTGGGATTAGAGGATGGATAGCCACCTGGGGCTCAGGAGGGTGAGCACACAGAACTCCAAGTAGTAGTTCCTCTGTCAAGCACAGCAATGATATTTGTCCCTTCCTCCAAACCTGCCTCTCACAACCGCCACTGGTCTGTGGGAAGGTCCAGTTGCTTACGTTGGCTGCCCAGTAGAGGGAGCTTTCCACCCACTGAGACTCAAAGAAAGGAGCCTCGTCAAACTCTCAGGGCTGCTTAGGGGCCTGGGAGTGGCTGGAACCACCACAAGGACATACTGCCTGCAAAGTCAGACACTGGGTTCAAGTCCTGGGTCAGTTGCGTGTTCTCTCTGTGAGCCTGACCCCCACATGCAACATCTCTCAGCCTCAACGTCTTTCTCGTCATTGAATTGTAATGAATACTATGCACCTTCTAAGAGTGGTGTGGAAATCAACTATTACCTCACGTGGCATCACAAGGCCCTGCCAGCTGAGCCTCAACCTCTCACCCTTCCATGTTTACCATCTGTGTTGATAGACAGTCAAGGCCGAGGGGCCCGGGACTTCACCCAGGGACTCACCTGACACCTCCTGTGGTTGCTGAGAGGTAGAAGGTAGTCATGCACAGTCCTGTGAAGGCTATTAAATCTTCTGTAACGAGGCACATGCCACCAGGCAGTAGAATACAGTGTCGTTGTATTCCAGACATTTCTAAGAGGCCAGACGTTCTGCTAATCACGCCAGGAACCGACCACATCATCACTCACCGTAGGCTTCGTCCTAGCATCACTCACCGTAGGCTTCGTCCTAGCATCACTCCTGTTTTCAGATGAGGGAAGGGGCCTTCAGCCTGTAAGTAGCTTGGCCTCTGTTGTTTGAAACAAGACTCTGCCCACCAGGCACTTCCTTCCTCTGCAAGGGCCCACTGAGTCCTAGGAACCTTCTCTGAAAGCCAGTGCCACTGGAAGAGCTGCAGGGGTCCTGCCCTTCCTCCCTGTCTGGGGCCCTTCTTCCACATCTTCACAACCCGAGCAGAGCCTGTGGCCAAGCGTGGGTGAGTCCAACTGGAGCCGGGACTGCCCGCCGGGCTCTGCCCCTGGACGGACTCCCTCGCTCACAGGAGGCGGCTATGGATACCAGCTTTGCAGTCAGAGGAGCCATGGCCCTGAGGTTACTCTCACTAAGACTGGGGGCCACAGGCTAGGCTGCAACTTCCAGCAGCAATGTGAGCCTGTCCCTGGGCCATCCCTTAAGATCACGGATAAAGAACTGGGCAAGTAGGTGACTGCTGGAAGCCTCCCACACCCGTAAGGATGTTCTCAAAGGGCACAGGCTTGACGCAAGCTCACAGTTCCCTCTGGGCGAGCAGGGGCGCAAACTTCAAACCAGTTCCCCGGAAATGGTCGCCTGTTTGCGAAGGGCACTTGGCTCAGGAGAGGACCAGCCCAATGCATTGTAGTCCTGGGACAAAATGTTTCTAAGAAGCACTAAACGAAACATTCTGAAAGCTGGTATTTTTCCACTTGGCAAATATCTATGATTTATAGGCACAGGGTGCTTCTGGCTCACTCTATACTGAGCCCTCCTCCAATGACATTCCATCAGCTCAGCTGGGGCACAAAGCCTAGGAAATCTCTGTGGGGCCCCTGGTACCTAAGACTGTGGGAAGAGGGCGTGGCCTGGACAGGGTCTTCAGCCACCCAGACCTACACGTGGTTGCTGGAGGACCTGCCAAGTGTCTCTAAGAAGCAGTGAACAGAGTACTCCCGAGCCCCAACCAGAGCGGTCAGATTCCCGAAGCCTCCCTCGGCTTCCTTTCTAGACCCCCACCATTCCAATGTGGAAGGGCACGGGCCATAGCCACCTCATCTATTTTCCTTGTTGCCTGTTTCGTTAGTGTCCACTCTTTATTTTCATTATTTGCTTCCTTCTACTTTCCTCAGAAGTTTTTATTCTTTCTCTAACTGAAAGATGTCCCTACTGAATTTTCAGCTTCTTCTCTATACATGTACTTAAGGCTGAGGATTCTGAATATCACTGTGGTCCATGAGTTTCAAGCAACAGTTATCTGTGTCACTGTCGTTTAGTTCTTGTGTGCACGCAGGCACAAGTGTGCTGCTCTTTGTGTGGTTAGTATTTCAGTGAATTGTTCACGGATCTGCCTCCTGTCTCATCTCACACAAGCATGTAATTGCAGAGAGAAGCTTACTTCAGAAAAACCAATGACAGACATTGAATAGCAAATGGAAATTTCAAGAAGGAAACCACTGAATTGAAAAATCACAGCATATATATATATATATATATTAAAGGGGTTGGACATATTGAAAGTGAATTTGTCCAGAACACAGAAAACAAATACAAGAATAAGGGGGGAAATAAAAGAGGGGACAGGAGTCGAAAAAACTGAGAAGGTTAGCATGTCTGGTTGGAACCCTGAAGGCAGACAGAGTGGAGGCAAGGCAGTGCAGGAGGGGAGTTCTAACAAAGGCTGAAAACACAGATGAGTCCTCAGATCCGGGAAGCATGAGGAATCTTAAGCAGGATAAATGAAGAGAAACCCATGCCTAGATGCATTAGGATTAAATGGCAACCTTTCAGAAGCAGAGGAAGGCCTTCAAGACAGCCAGAAACCAGAGGAGGTTGCTTGCAAAGGGCTGTGAGAACTAGAATGGCCGCCGACCGCTCAGCACAGCAGTGGAGAGACACAGGCTGGGGAAGCGGCTGTTAACCAGGATGGTGGATCCAGCCAGAGAACCGTGAAAGCCTAAGGGTGAAATGTCTATGGAAAACACAATCGAGAAGCCTTACCACAAGAAAATGGTTCTAGAAGGTTAATTTTGTCCGGGGTAGAAGCACCAAAGGGTCCAGGAATATAGAAATATAAAATTATAAGCTTAAGAGATAAAAGCTGACAGTCACCATCTCTAAAGGTTAGCTTCTAACAATGGTTCTCTGCTTTACAGCCAGCTCCTCTGTCTACAGCCAGGGGTTAACTTTTAACCCCCTTGTCCCTTATAGCCAAAAACTGCCTGGACCAAAGGTAACTTTTTTTTTTTTTTTGGTTTTTTGAGGCAGGGTTTCTCTGTGTAGTTTTGGTGCCTGTCCTGGTTCTTGCTCTGTAGACCAGGCTGGCCTCAAACTCACAGAGATCCACCTACCTCTGACTCCCGATTAAACTGGGATTAAAGGCTTGTGCCACTGCTGCCAGGCCCAAAGTCAACTTTTTTTTTTTTTTTTTCAGAGCTGAGGACCAAACCCAGGGCCTTGCAATTGCCAAGCATTCAACCACTGAGCTAAATCCCCAACCCCAAAGTCAACCTTTAATAGTTGTTTCTACGTGACTTCTAGTATGCATGTCATGCCTGATGTTCCTACGTGACTCCTAGCATGCACCCTGTGCCTGATACTATAAAAGGGGGCCAGTACCTGCCTCCATTGCCACAGCCCCAGAATTCCAACATCAGCTGTGGTCTCAACTAGCTGATGAGCTTTTGTGCCCCTCAGTGTTTTTTTTTTTCTTTAATTTTTCTGGAATAAAGTTTGCTTTGGGTTTAATAGACTTTGGTGGTCTGCTCCCCATTATTTCAAGACCCCAGACCCAACAGCACATTCCTGTAAGCCCATGAGAGGCTAGAGAGGATTCTAAGTTTGGGGCCATCATGGGCTACAAATATAGTACGACCCGGTCTTAGAAAATAAAACAGGGACAGTGAGATGGTTCAACAGTGTTGGGCTTAATACCCCTCCCCCTCCCCCAACTCCCCTCCAGCCTCCCTACCCTCCCCATCCCCACATCCCCACAGCAGTGCTGGTGACATTGTCCTAAACAGAAGGACTTTGGCCAGGTAAACAGAAGGACTGTTACCAGGTAAACAACAAGCCTAAAGGAAGGGTTCTGTTTGCTAGGAAAGCAGACCTCTTAAGGCTCTTTCTGTTTGAAAGGAACCTCCCTTGATGCTCCAGGAATCTCCCTTAGCCTTCTCCTAAAGGTCAAGTACCTTGGGCAAGGGCACTTTGTTCCAGATCAATTCAGATAGCCTCTATCAGCTCAGCTCCCCACCCTGCTGACTGTCATATAAAATCTGCTTGCTTTTCTACCACTTGGCTCCTTCCCATGGCCTTGGCAGTTTGATCCACAATAAATCTTTCTTTCTACCCATAGAGTGGTCTAGCTGGGTAGTTTCTGTGCCATTGCTTATACCTGGGACTCACATGGTAGAAGGAGAGAATTCCCTGCAGGTTGTCCTCTGACCTCCGCATGCATGTTAGGGCACAGGAGCCCAAACACTTCCACACCTCTCTCTCTCCCTCTCTTCTCTCAATGTGCGCGTGTGCGCGCGTGTGCGCGCGCGCACACACACACACACACACACTATAGATAGATAGATAGATAGATAGATAGATAGATAGATAGATAGATGTTAAAAGACAAAGAAAACAAAATAAAACTCAAGGAGGAAAACAACGCCAAGAGCATGGTATCATGCATGAGGGAAAATGGCAATCCGGTACAAAGTAATAAGACCAGTAGTCCAATCATTTCTTTGCCAGGTAAAAATGTCAGAACGAAAATATTCTAAGTCAGCTGGGTGGTGGTGGCACACACCTCTAATTCCAGCACTCAGGAGGCAGAGGCAGGTGTTGCATGAATCTTAAAGAGTCTTGTTAATAAAATCAAAGCTGAGGTCAGTTATTAGGGTGAATGCTGGAAGATCAGAGAAGCAGAACAAGCCACAGCTACCTCACCTCGCCAGTTCCTCGGCTGGTCCTGTTTCCTCAGACTGGAAGCCTCTGAGTCCTCATCCAGAATGAATCTCAGTTGAACTGCTTCTCGAAAACCTGCTATGGGATGGTCTGTATGTCAAATTGCTCTGATTGGTCAATAAATAAAACACTGATTGGCCAGTGGCCAGGCAGGAAGTAGGTGGGACAAGGAGAGAGGAGAATTCTGGGAAGTGGAAGGCTGAGGCAGAGAGACACTGCCAGCCGCCACCATGACAAGCAGCATGTGAAGACTCTGGTAAGCCACCAGCCACGTGGCAAGGTATAGATTTATAGAAATGGATTAATTTAAGATATAAGAACAGTTAGCAAGAAGCCTGCCACGGCCATACAGTTTGTAAGCAATGTAAGTCTCTGTGTTTACTTGGTTGGGTCTGAGCGGCCGTGGGACTGGTGGGTGACAAAGATTTGTCCTGACTGTGGGCAAAGCAGGAAAACTCTAGCTACACTTAATCAGCCAAATGTTTAATCAGCCAAATGCTGCTAGTTTCTGGTCCTCACGCCTTATATACCTTTCTGCTTTCTGCCATCACTCTGGGATTAAAGGTGTGTGTCACCATGCCTGGCTATTTCCAATGTGGCCTTGAACTCACAGAGATCCAGAGGGATTTCTGCCTCTGGAATGCTAGGATTAAAGGCATGAGTGCCAACATATTCTACCCTAAGTATCTAGTGGCTTTTCCATTCTCTGACCTCAGATAAGTTTATTAGCATGCACAATATTTCGGGGAACACAATACCACCACAGGCAGGTGGGTCTCTGAGTTTAAAGGCCAGCCTGGTCTACAGAGCAAGTTCCAGGACAGCCAGGGCTGTTATGATATTGTATGTGGGAGGTACCGAGAGGATATCCTGTGTGTGCAGGGAACCATGCTGGGCAGATGCAGTGAGATGCACGCCATGTGAGGCATGGTAGCAGTGGTGGCAGCCAGTGATACACACCCCAGATGCTGCATCCACGTGGGGAGTTTATTATGATAGAGAGGTGAAGAGGCAGAGAGACAGAGGGGGGGGGAAGGCAAGGGATTCAAGAGGTATGCACCTCATGGGAGGAAAGCAGAAGAGAGGAGAGAAGAGAGAGAAATGGCCATAGTTTTCCCTTAAGAATAGGCTTTTATGTCAGGGCACAGGGTGGCACCAAAGGGTGGGATCAGAATATGAACAAGGGCTACACAGAGAAACCCTGTCTCGAAAGACAAATAATAATAATAATAAAAATATTCTAATTCATACTATGAGTTCAGAGGTGAGTAGGGTGAAGCAATTCTAGAGGAGGAATGAAAAATCTGAATTAATTTTAAATCTGTCCATACACATTGGTAAAGTTTGACTATAACCACTAAAATCATAAAAATAACATGAAAACATCCCAAATATATAGAGAGGACAACAAAGTAAAGGAAATAATGATAATTTTAAAAGGTTTATTTTAATTATATGTGTATCTGTGTGTGGGTGTGTGCACATGAGTGTAGGTGCCCCTGGAGACCAGAAGAGGGCGTCAGATCCCCTGGAGCTGATGTTACAGGCAACTGGGAACTGGAAGAACAGCCAGTGCTCTTAACTGCTGAGCCATCTCCTCTCAAGTCCCCCTCCCCCTCCCAATGAAGTGAAGGAAATACATTTTTATAGAAGACAAAAATGAGGAAAGATAGAAAATTTCAGGTCAAAATAAAACAATGATGTGTTATTTATGCACGGCCTAATTAAATAATAATGGCATAGGAAAGGTAAGAGCCCCACCCCTACGGAGGGGTTTAATATGCTTAAGCTGGCTGAAGCTGAGGAAGGGCGGAGTTCAGTGGTGGAGTGAGTGCTTAGCATGGACCAAGCCCTGGGCTCCGTTCCCACCACCAAACCAAAATAAGAGTAAAAATAATCATTAGGAAGCTTCATCAGGGTGTGGGCTAGACATGCTAAGAGGCTGAACAACTGAGACAGGGACAGGGACAAGCAAGGAGGGTAGAGGAGGTGACAGAGCCTCCTGTCTTCCTGGATAAAGACAAGGGATCTTTATGCTCTTAATGTTAAAATGACACCGCTGGCCTCAGGTTCTCAAGCAGGAAATGTTAAGTTCTTGACCCCAAACCAGGTTTGAATTGTCAACCAAGGTCAACGGCTTGGGAGGGGTGTGAATATGATCTCCATCCACTTGCAAGTGACATCAGCAGTGCTCCAGGTAGTGATTTGTTGACAGAAGCAGTTGCCAAGATGTCACATTGAGTGCCTGTCGCTGCAATGGTCATCTGGGGCTGCCATCCATGGACAAGGAGAGGAAGAGAGAAGAGAAAGAAGGGCTCTGTTTGAACTCCAGCAGCCCCCTGTTGCTGCCATGACAATCCTGCCCTCAGGAACCCTTCCCACCTCCTCAGGTGGGAGCTGGCATTATTTTGCTCAGTGGGCAGATGTCATTTCTCTCATTTCTTTTAATTGACAAGAAATAGAGACCAGAGACTTGATATACTTTGTCCCAGATCATCACGAGCAGCAAAACTTGAGGGTGGAAGCCAATGGTGAGGCCAGTTCCTCTTTGTTTGCCAATTAGTGCCAGTCCAGAAACCATCCAACTCCAGCTGAGTTTCCAACAGCTCACCTACATGTCCTTCTTGTGTGTATGCTGAGGTATTTGTTTGGTTGGTTTGGAATTTTTTTTTTTTGGTTGCTGTTTACAGTTAAAAAAAAAAACAGGTAAATTTACAAGCTTATTTTCACATCATTAGCCATTTCTCAAGTTCCTGTTGGATGTGATTCTGTGATGGCTAAAGAAATTCCACTTTATACTAGGCGTCCATCTTGGTGCCCACCAGCCATTTGTCTATGACTCTACTTCCTGGAAGATAAGTTCCCAGTAACCCTGACTCAGTGACCCCCTGTAAATGGATGGTTCTCTCCCACCTGTCAGTTCCCAAATAACCACGCAGAGGCTTAATATTACTTATAAATGCTTGGCTGATAGCTTAGGCTTGTTACTAGCTAACATGTTTTTGTTTTGTTTTGTTTTTTGCTTGTGAGCCTAGCCTTTAACGGCTGAGCTATCCCTCCAGCCCTTGTTTTGTTTTTTTACTTTAGCATAATATGTTTGTTTGGGTTTTTTTAAAGTTCAAATTTTTCTTTTATTTTTAATTTTAATTTTTTATTTTTTAAATTAATTAATTGATTAATTTTTCTATTATCAGCTTGATACAGTATAAATTCTTATCTTAATAGTGAAATGTTTCATTGAGGCTTGCTCAGTAATTGAGTAAAACCAAAACTTATTATAAGCCACAGTCATCCTAGGGTACCCCATGCTATATAGCCTCCATGGTTCTGTGGGTTGCAGTCTGATTGTTCTTTGCTTTATATCTAGTATCCACTTATGAGTGAGTACATACCATGTTTGTTCTTCTGGGTTTGGGTTACCTCACTCAGAATGATTTTTTTCTAGTTCCATCCACTTGCCTGCAAATTTCATGCTGTCATTGTTTTTCTCTGCTGAGTAGTACTCCATTGTGTATATGTACCACATTTTCTTAATCCATTCTTCAGTTGACAGACATCTAGGTTGTTTCCAGGTTCTGGCTATTACAAATAGTACTACTGTGAACATAGTTGAACATGTATCTTTGTGGTATGATTGAGCATTCCTTGGGTATATGCCCAAGTAACTCTTATGTTTTAAGTTAACCCATATTTCTATTTCTGTTTTGCCACATGACTCATGGTTTGTTACTTCATTTTCTACACATTCTGCTTAGTCAGTGGCTGGCTGGCATCTCTCCCAACTCTCCTGACTCCACCCTTCTCCTCCCATCATTCTGTCAGGCTGTCTCACCCAACCTCTTCTTGCCCTGCTATCAGCCAATCAGGTTTTTTTTTTTTTTATTAACAATGAGCATAATCCACAGCAACCCCCACCCAAAAGTGTACAGCTGTGACTATCTATTTGACTTTCTATGATATTATTGGTTTTTTGGCTTCTGTAACTTGCTTGTGCAGATACCCAAAGATTGTTTTTAAACACTAAAGTTAGCAGAACAGACCAGTTTTTGCTTGCTTTTGTAGATACTGGTGGTCTTCCTGTGTTTCTTCCCTTTAAAAATCCTTTCCTGATCCATCCCCCATCATGGCAATCTCAAATTTGGCTCAGAGATTGCTTGTTCTGCTAGTGACTAATCAATAAACCTTTTAATTATAATTAGATTGAGTCTATAATCTTTTCCCAAACTCCATAACAATTCCCCAAAAAACCGACATCTAAAAATAATATAGTTTCCAAACAAGAAAATAGAGTCACAAACAAAAATAAAAGATTAAAATTTCCCAGAACTGAAGACAAACAAGTATGAAACTACCCGTTGAAGGACTGGCTGTGGTTTGGAGGTGTGTATGTCAGCAATAGCTCCCACTACAGCCATGGTGGGAGGTGAAACCTGATGGCAGGCCATGAGGCTGACAGGGTTGCCCTCAGTATAAAAGTGAGCTAGGCTCCTTCTGTCTTCTTGTTCTCCCAATGCATGCTCTCTTGCAGCCAATAAGCCCTCACTAAATGCTGGCCTCTTGACCACGGGCTTTCCCAGAGTTGAGCAGATAAACTTAATTTTTCTTATAAATCACAGAGTCGGTGATATCATGCAACAGCAGAAAAAGACAAAGACAACTGGGGAAAGAAAGCACTTAACGTGCTTCCAGAGCCCATGGGGAGATGGGGAGTCATCGCATAAAAAGAACCAGGAGTCAGGATAGAGCTGGATCTCTCAAACACCAACCCTGGAAGCAAGAACATGGGGACCGTGGCTTTCAACATGATGTGGAGAAATTACTTCTTAAACTAAAATTTTAGACGCAGTCAAATGACCCAGCAATTACAGTAAATATAAATAGACTAAATATGACCAGAAAAAAGGCAAAGCTTACCATCAGCCTTTTTTAAAACTTACCCATATTCTGTTTATAAAAATAAAAAAAAGTCTATTGGAGTTGAAGGATCAGAAAAGTTAAAGGTAACGTGATACATGATATAAAAGCTAAGAAGAAGCAGGGAGGTGCACTCGGGAGGCAGAAGCAGGAGGATCTCTGTGAGTTCAAGGCCAGCCTGGTCTATTGAGTGAGTTCCAGGACAGCCAGGGCTACACAGCAAAACCCTGTCTCGAAAAACAAACAAACCAGCAAAGCTGAGACGAGGCTATGGTGTGGGGGCTGAAGGACATGGGGAAAGGGTATGGGGAGAGGTGTGGAGGGGTACCAACAAGATAACTTAGGGTTCAAAGTACCATAATGACGCCTAAGATTTTTCATGCTAATTTAAAACAGTAAGTAAATAACAAAAAGTAATATAACAGAGTTAGAATGAAGAATAGCATGAAAACACTAACCGGAGGAAAGCTAGTTCAACTACATCAGCTGGAATTGTTACTAAAAGTAACCTTTGTTGCATAGCAAAGTAGATTTTCAAACTGTAATTAACCTGGAATCCACAGCTTGACCAACTTTCTGATCATTGATCTCACTTTATTGAAACTCTTTCAGTGAATTAACTGTTTATAGCTTTGACTTCCAAGAACTCAGATCCGTACGGAATTACATTAAAGAACTCTTGTGATATCTGCTACTTTGATATTTGGCCAGTGAGAAGAAAAAAAATTTTACTTCATTTTTTTCTAAAAATTTTCATGTATTCTTTATATCTCTATGATTTCTGGACTGAAGATGATTTATCATGGATGAGGCTATACATAGCTTTCAGGTTTGTCTTCCTTCTCAAGATATACTGACTGGAATAAGTACTTCTTCACAAGTCATGACAGGTTTTTGTAGAATACCTTTAGCCCAAGTAGTGATGTAGTCATTGCTTGTCATAAGACTGTTTAAGAGCGTCTGGTTCTGGTTTTGGTTGTAGTTTTTGCTGTGTCTTGTTTTGCTTTCGCCTGTGTCCCAGGCTAGCTGGCCCCCGAGCTTCCGCGGCTGACCCTGTCTCCACGGTCTCTCTTACGATAGCAGTGTCGGGATTACAGCTGTGTGCCTCTGCTTCGGGGTTCTTCACGCATGTTCTGGGGACGGACCTCAGCTCCTCAGGCTTGGCTGCAGGTGACACAAGCCTGCTTTTGCCTGCTGAGCCATGTCCCCGGCCCCGCTTTCCCTCTTTGTTCTAAAAGGAGGTCTGGCTATGCAGTCCAGGCTGACCTCGAATGACTTCACCTCCTAAGCGGTAACGGATGAGCGCTCCTCCCCTCCACCCTTCCACCCCTCCACCCCTCCACCCCTCCACCCGTGTGTCTGTTACAATCTTATGGGCCTCCCATTGTAGACTCAGTCCGCTGTTGACTGAAATAGTAGGACATGACTGTAAGTAAGAAATGTTAAACAGAATTTTAGCCGATTTTGTTCGTTTCATAATTATCAGAGATGAAACAATGCTATGGTACTTTGAATTAGGATCTATCTAATCTAGACTGTGCCACAGTTTCCCTTCCATTAGTTTCTTGTATCACTTAGTTTTTTTATTTACATTTGTCTTAGAAAGGACGTCAAATTCCTCCTCTAGCTACCCCCTCTCCCTGTCTTAACCTGTCCTAATGTTCACTAACATTCTGTACCCTATCGTGCTATTTGAATGGTTTCAATATGTGCTTTCATGTGTAAAATTACTCATTAACCATCACAGCATTCATATTTTTATACATTACAAATATCCGGTGGACTTCATACTTACAAAGCTCATAAGGAGACTTTTACTCTAAAGTGATTACAGTACTTTCATCTGAAGGTGAGTGCTCTCACACCAGCAATAATTTGAGTGGTATAGCTAATTCAGATTGCTGACATACTAACTAGTTATGACAGCAACACTCAAGGTCATGTCAGCCCTGACTGGCACTGGCGCAAACTATGCATGTGTTTGCATTTGCCTTTACCTTTCCTTTTTTTTTTTTTAAAAAAAAAAAAAAAAAAAAAAGATCAGCCGGGCGGTGGTGGTGCACGCCTTTAATCCCAGCACTCGGGAGGCAGAGCCAGGAGGATCTCTGTGAGTTCAAGGCCATCCTGGGCTACAGAGTGAGTCCCAGGAAAGGCGCAAAGCTACACAGAGAAACCCTGTCTCGAAAAAACAACAACAAAAAATCTATTTATTTTATTTTATGTGTATGGATCTTTTGCCTACATGTATATATGTACATCATATGTACACCTGGTGCCTAGGCAGGCCAGAAGAGGGTGTCCTAACTCCTAGAATGGAAGTTCCAGATGGTTGTGAGTTGATGTATGTGCTGAGCATGGAACCCGGGTCCTCTGCAAGAGCAGCCAGTGCCTTTTTTTTTTACCAGCTTGACTTCTTCAGTTCAGTGAGTTACGACGCTGTTGTCTTCAGGAATAGGACCTTACCATCAGTTTGTGGAGAGCCACCAATAGTCTTGACAATAGCTTGGGTTGTTTGGGGGTTTCCAGGAAGCTCCTTTGACCAACAACTCGATTAGATGTCTACCATTCCCAGCACTGGAGTTTTCATTTGGAGAGTTGTCTGGTTGGGGATTTGTCTCCCACATTATTTGGTGACTCCATTTAGATTTCTTTCATATATGTATATATTTTAAGAAGCTTCTACTGTGCTAGGTTTCCATACAGCCCCTCGAATGCCTCTTAGTTTTAGCTGTTTCTTACTCTCTTCTTCCTTTCCGGTCCCCATTTGATCCTCCATTCCAGCACACAGCCCCATCCATCCATAACTATCTGTTCTATGTCCCCTGATTAGGAACATCCTTCCCTCCACCTACTCCCTTACTCACTGTCTGACTTCTGTGGTTATATGGTTGCAGTTTGTTTATGAGCAACTTAACAGCTAATATCCACATAAGCGGATCCACACTGTACTTGTCTGTTTGGGTCTGGGTTACCTCACTCAGGATAATTTTGTTCTAGCTCCATCCATTTACCTGCAAATTTCATGGTTTTCTTTTTAACTGCTGAATAATATTCCATTGTGTAAATGTACATTTTCTTTATCAATTCATCCATTGACAAATATCTAGGTTATTCCAATTTCTGGCTGTTATGACACAAGGCTTATCCTTCAGTGTCCCAGGCTCACAGCACAGACTGTAGGGCATCCCTTAGTGACAGCCAGGGGCAATGGCATGTCACTTCTCTTAGTGAATTTGCTTCTCCCAAGTAAAGCATAATAAGCATGCTAATTTTTGCTCCAAACTTCCCTTTTAAGAGGAACTGAGCTAAGATAAAAACGTCATTAAACACTAAACAAGAAGTTATTTTTTGTTTTTTCACTGCTGTGGCTTGAACATCCCCTCCCAAGCTCCTGTAAAACTTGAAAGGCTACTAAAACAGTGTTAAGAAATAGTGTGATGGGAGATTAAGCTATGGGAGTACCACCATGGGGATTGGATCAGTGCTAGTGTCTCAGAGTGGGTTGGTTACCTCAGGAGTGGATCTGAAGAAGTTCTGTCCCATTACACACACACACACACACACACACACACACACACACACACACACACCGAGACAGGGTTTCTCTTTCAAAGGTAGCTTTGTGCCTTTCCTGGAACTCACTGTGTATCCCAGGCTGGCCTTGAACTCACAGAGATCCACCTGCCTCTGCCTCCCAAGTGCTGGGATTAAAGGCGTGTGCCACCACTGCCCAGCACAAACAAAGATTTTAAAGAACAATTTGCCCAGTCAATAGTATATTGTTACAGTAGTGCTCTGTAAAAGCAGACTGACTATACATTAGCATATCCATGTTCTGCCCTAAGAATAAATCACCGCAAACTCTACAGTGTGTAACAGCAGCCTGTGGGCTGGAAGGTTCCCTCATCTTGGTGGGCCTCGGGCCCAGGAACAGCCTGGCTGGTTGCTGCATCCAGGGTCTCACTGGACAGAGTCCAAATGGGGGTTTCCTTCTGTCCAGAATTTGGGGGACTCTTCTCAGCTCCGGGGTTGTTGGCAGGATTCAGTTGTATTTGTGAGGCTGGGGCCCACTTTCTTGCTGGCTGACAGCTGCTTAGCTTCAGGGGAAGCCTTGGTAGCTCCTCACCACACAGCCATCTCCTGGAGACCTCCCCACAACCTGTGTGGACTCTCAAGCAACGTGGAGTTATCCTAGGAGTGATCACCAGCATCTTTTCCATCTCTATCATCATTGGCTACAGATAAGCCATGGGTTACCCACATGCAGGAGACTGGTGTGCGGGCACGGAGCCTTGGGCAGAGACTTTAAGAATGTTTAGAATTCTGCTTGAGTACTTTATCCTATTTGCTCAGAGACTGAGAAATACACACACACACACACACACACACACACACACACACACACACACACATACACACACATACACACAGGCATGCACGCACACAAACACACGCACTCATGCATGCATGCACACACGAGATGTTCGTCCCGTCCCCGTCCCCCTCCCCCACCCCCCACCCCCACCCTCCAGCAAAAAAAAAAACCCCACATAGTCACAGAAGATATGAATGCAAATGGTCATAGTAGCTTTGTTCAAAACAGTTCCAAAACAACAAGGGGCAACCATGAGACACCCAAGAATAACGGTTCAGCCATAGGAGCGAACAAACGTCCCTGCCGATGAATCTAATGGTGCTCTGAGCTGAAACTGGATGCACAGCTCCACCTTGTCCCAGGAACCCCGTCGTAGAAAGCTGCAGAGGTAAACCAACTCTCCGTGGCAGAGATCAGATTAGCAGTGGCTTTGGGAGACAGAACTGAACAACAGGGTGCCAGGCAGTTTTCTGGGGTGACTGAAATGTCGTTGAGTCTTGATGCATGTTCATTAAAAGCTGGTAAGTCTGGGGTTCACTGTAGGCAAATTGCACCCCCAGTTAAAAGAAACTCAGACTATTTCAGAGTAGAATGTATTGTACCTGGGATTTTGGCAGTGTACCTTAAACCTCAAACCAAGCGGCAGGGTTTACTGATGAGAGGGCTTCACCCCAGTACTTTCAGCTCACAGGTCGAGGGTGCAGTGGTTCCCGGCAGGGATCTTCATGTATAATGCAGTTATCTGAGGCTCTGTTCCCTGGGAGAAATCCCCGCATTGGCTTGGTTGCCTTGATTGGCTCCCTCCCTCGGGTTCATTCACGTGAAACTAGGGCTTCTTGGAGCAATGACACAAAGACTAGGCAGACCTCAGGAAGCACAGGCCCTATCTCCAGCACAGTGAAGAAGAGAGAGTGTCCCTCCCGTGCCTGATCCCAGGTGGATCCGAGTCTCGCTTGCCCTCCCACAACTGTTTAAGTATTCAGTAGAGGTCAAATAGCTGGCTTTGCGGGGATGGATGGGGTAACTTGGTAGAGTTACCTAGCATGCATGAGGCTGGTTTGAGCCATAAAACGGGTATGGGGGTGCATGCCTGTAATCCCAGCGCTTGGAAAGTAGAGAAAGAAAGATCAAAAGTTTAAGGTTGGAAAAAAAAATTGCACGCCTTTAATCTCAGCACTCAGGAGGCAGAGGCAGGCGGATCTCTGTGAGTTTGAGGCCAGCCTGGTCTACAGAGTGGGTTGCAGGACAGCCAAGCCTGTTACATAGAGAAACTCAGACTTGGAAAAGCAAAAAACAAAAACAAAAAAAAACCATAAAGTTTAAAGTTGGGGCAGTGAGACATCTCAGTGAGTGAAGGCACTCTCCTGGTGACCCAGATCGGACCTCTTCCAGCACCCTATGAGGGACCTCTATACAAGTATACCAAATTAATAAACAGATATTAAAAGAAAAAAAACCCCAAAGGATCACATTTAGTCATGGCTAAAAAAGTCATGTCCAAGGCTATCCTAAGATATATAATACCAAATCAATTATAAAGTAAATAGAAGTGTATCTCAAGCAAAGCCCTCCTGGGTACCAGAAAAACAAAACCAACCCAGCTCCCCCTTCCTGGACTGGAATGCAGACAGACTGGAGGACCATGGTGGGGTGTGTGTGTCGGGGGTGGGGGGCCTGTCCCTGTTGCTCAGAACCAACTCCAGCGCTTGGTGCAGGCTGCCTCGAGAGATGGTGCAACTGTGGCTGGTCTGGGACCTGCAGGCCTCGGGATGGAGTTCTCTGAGTTCCTGAGGAACTGCAGGGTGTCCCGAGGTCCACGTCCATTCTCTTGGCTTAGCCCGAGGTTACTTCACATGGGGCTTTTCCTTCTGCTGCCTTCTCAGAGGTACAACCCTCTTTGTAGAACTAGAGAGCACGTAGCAATGAGGGGGCGGGGCGGCAGACCCCAGGCCCTCAGTTGTCATCCTAAATCTGGGTGTGTGAGTGAGCCCCGGGCTGTCACTGCGAGCCCAGGATGCCGATCTAGTGCACCCTCACCCCAAGTTCCCTGTTGGCAACAGATGCAAGGCTTGCACCTGCCCAGGGCATGGCTCTGCCTTGAACCCTCAGGTACCCAGTACCCTGCCAACGTTGGCATCTGCGTCAGGTAGAAAACCAAACTGGCAGAGCCAAAGGGCATGAAATCAGCCCTTACCCGTGAGAGCTTCCCCGGCGCCAGCGGAGTGGACTCATGGTTTCTGCGGCCCAGAATGGCGCTGCGCGGGCACAGCTCCGTGTGCAGGGAGGAGAGGATTATGTAACACCAGGAGATGCCAACCACCGAATGGAAAAGATGAATACTTGTAAAGTACACACTAAGGGTCAGCTGACCTCCCGAGCGCCCCGTGTGCGCGATAAACACCAAAACAGCTTGGCAGGGTAAGTCTTGTTCCTCGCAAGTGAGAAAGTGAGCCTCGGAGAGGTTAAGTCACTGGTCCAACACCGCACAGAAGTAATGGGGGAATTCAAGGTCCATTTACTTTGAGAACTCCATGTCTCTCCACCAATACCCCAATGGCCGGCCTTCTTACCAGAGATGGGCAGCTCGAAGTACAGAAGTCCCCAAGGGAAAAGTGGGCACGCTCCATCTCCTCCCAGCCCCTGGTTTGAGGCTAGCTGGGGGAATCCCCATGGAGAAGGCAGCCCCTGGAGCATTCTTGCAAGTGTTCCCACAGTGGCCCCTGCCGTTCCCATCCTCGCTGCCTTCAGTGTCTTGAGCATGGTGCCCAGCTTGACAATGGATGAAATGCTTCAGTACGCTTTTTTTTTTTTTTTTGAATTTCCAATGCCTGCCCTTGGGCCCTGAGACTTGGGGGCGACTCCTCTCAGGAATTGGCGTTGGAGGCGTGGAAGCAGGCTGATGGCCAGTTGGAGAGGGGACCCTGCCAAGTGTTTGTGGGTGTGTGTCTTCGCCCAGGTGAGGAGGAAGAGGCCAGGCCAAAAGGATTACTGGGCATTTGAACTCAGCCTCAGAACAACAAATATTGACTCAAGAAGCTGCCCGAAGGAGCTGACATTTTTATAGTCAACAAAGAAAGTCGAGCCCCCAGCAAGGGCTCTTTTCTCCCCTGGGCTCCATCTCTGTCATCTGCGTTTGGAAAGAGGAGGAGGAACTGGTGGGAAAAGTCCACAGGGGCCCGGATGACGTCACTCACTCTCCTTAGAGGGAACTGAGGAGCCCCGCCATCCAAGAAGGGGGCCCTGTAGCCTGCCAGTGGCACAGCAGGGCTTGCCTCCCATCCCCTTGGGCAAAGCAGAACTTGGCACCTGAACCCTCAAAGACAACAGACACACCTCCCCTGCCTGCGGCTTTGCAGCTTCCTCCTCTGGGGCTCTTGGGTCCCCCACTCATGGGTGAGAGGACCCAGGGCCCCACCAAGAGAGATGGCATTCTAGATAAACAGCCAGAGGACAGGGGGCCTGCCCAGCTCTTCTGTTCCAAGGCAAAGGAAGGGGAGGAACCTCCCTGGCTGAGTGCCTACGCCTGGAGCCAGAGTGCATCTCTGCCAAAGAGTAGTCCTTGCCCTGAGGCCCACAGTGGGATCTCGAGCCTGGCACAGCACCCCTGCCTCTACATGAGGCTCCAGCTGCTCCCTTGCCTGGCCTTCCTCCCTTCCTGGGTGTGCGTGACACTATCCACTGCCCATCACCTCGTTCGCCTGTGTCCTCTACAGGAAATATTCCTAAGCACCTGCACATCTCTCTGAAGTCCGAGCAGACAGAAATCACTGCTTCCCTCTCCCCACACCCATCCACAGGCTTGGCATCTGTCTTGGGGCATTTGTGCTATTTCGTCCTATGTGGGTTTTTCCTTGACTACTCACCCATCAGTCCTTATGGGCAAAAGCTCCAACCCAAACACCTCCAAATGTTTTGCTTGCTTCAAAGCCTAGCACAATGCTGGGGACTGGGCAGACACCCCGTGCCTGTGAGATGCAATCAAGGATGTGCCACTCCAGAGCCAGCCTTCCAGATTCACCACAAGCTCGTCAAGCCCCACACAGGCCCCTTGGCAGCCAGGGATGTGTGCATAGCCTCTGGCCTTTGTTCTTCCTCTTCATAGTCATCCACTTTCTGCCTCTACAGCTAACTCTGCTTGGACTGAGTGGGGCAGGTAGCGCTGGGGAGTGATGGGGTGCCTGCAGCCCCTTCCCCGGTCTGGGTCTTGCTTTCCAAAAGGCCGCCTATTAAGCTGAGTAAAAGAAAGAGACACTGGGCCCAGTCTCAGCTTCCTGATGCCTTCACTCACTGGCTTACTATGAGCAAGTGTCTGGCTGCCCACAGCCTCTGGCCAAATAGAACTGGGGACCTTCTCTCCCTCCCGTCCATCTTTTAGCTCTGAATGGCCTTGGGGGAGCTTCCTCCTTGAGGTTTCCTCTTCCTTCCTATCAAGGAAAGGCTTAGGCCAGTTCACCACTGAGCCGCTTTAGCGCTGACATTTGATGGCTGTGGCTGTGGGTTTATTGTTTCTGGGTTTCAAGTTCCTCATGCATAAGACAGAGGTAGAGACAGTTCTGACCTCAGAAGATTATTGTGAAATCATCTAGGGTCATGCCTGACATATAAGGAATAATACGCATTTGCTATAATTCAAATAATACAAGGCCCACTTGTTACTTAGAAAGAACTTGATACACTCATTCAAACCTTAGCCTGAGATAGGGTCAGCAGGTCTTTGGCACAAGAACTATCATATTCTCCCTTCAATAAACACACACCGCTAATCAATCAGGACACTCTGTCCAGGCAGCCAGAGTGCAGACTCAAGACTCCTCTCATCCCAGAACAATCTAGCAGCCCCCCTCAGTTAATCCAAGATGGATTCTCTGTGTTCTCCCCCCCGCTCCCCAACCCCCAAGGAAACACTTCTTTGTCAAACTCAGCAGCCCTCACCCTGCCTTTTAGGGCTCTTCCTGTGCTGTGTCCTAACCCCTCTTTTATTGACTGGTACCCCATTTAGACTCTGAGTCCCAGGACACATGGGCCACAGTCAGTCTCTCTCCCATCTAGCTCAGTGCCCAGACACTCCATGTGTTCAAAAGAGACACTAGGCCCTCTGACTGGCAGTCAAATGGTGGGTTATGGGATGGCTTTACTGAAATCCACTTTCCCTGCCTCTGGGAGTCTTCAGGAACAGAGTCCTCCATTCTACCCCTGCAGGAGGCTGGGCACCCCCAAGTGAGCTGACTTGTGGGGAGGCTGGCCAACATGGGGACCGCCAAGACTGCTCAGAGGGGGATCCTCTCCCAAAGCCCAGGTGCCAGCATCCCCTGGGGCTCCAGGCCGCAGGGCAGCTTCCAACTTAGCAACTAATGGATGCGGAGAGCTTAGGTACCTGCTCTCTGCTCTTACACACAGATACTCACCGTCACCTAGGAGACAGTGGAAACTGTGGGTGGAGTAGCATAGGGGAGGGGCCGCCATCTGTCTGATCAGCCCAGGCAGGGGCCCACGGCTGGGGTTCAGGCAGGTCAGTGCCCACACTGTCCCCAGCTCTGTTCACTGTTCATAGACAGGGCCCAGTCTTGGCAGTTAGAGACGTGGTTTCCAGTGTTCCTGTCTCATGGCGACATGGTGTATAAAGGCTTCTGTCTGTAAAGTACCATTACCAGATGGGGTCAGACAGGGAAGCGGTGTGTAATACATGAGCCCTGGGCAGGCTTCTCTGTGCCACAGCCACCCCGTGGGCCCTGAAAATGCCAGAGTGAAGATGAAGCCAGGAAGGTCATCTTGCTAAGTAGACCTCTCTCGGCCACCTAGCCTGTTATTGCTGCCTTTTTATTTTATTTTATTTTTGTATGGGAAAAACAAGACTTGGGAAGGTTAAGTGGCCTCCAAAGATGACATAGCTTGGAAAATAGACCATGTGTCTTCAAGGTATTGGGGCCATGTCACTGAACCAAAGGCCTCTTCAGCAAGGACACAGTCCTCTGACCAAGTGTTGATGCCATTCCCCGGGAGCAAACAAAAACCCACGGACAAGTCTCACAGGAGAATAACTGCTGTTTAAAATGTTTCTGTCTGTGAGCTCAGATGATTCACAGGACACCCCTACATGGGATGCGAGGGCTCATTATAAGAATAAGTCAACTCTACTCTATAAAATCCAGAGGAGACCATGGGTTCACACCATGCTTCCACACTAAGCCCCGAAGACCAAGCCCACATAGTGTCTCTCATACTGAAATCCCTTACTCCGAGTCCAGACAAGGTGTTTATCTGACTGACCTAAGAAATGAAAGGAAAGCTAGGGAGACAATAGCCCAGTGTCCGGACAAGCCAGCTGTAGCCTGCACGGTAAGGAAATCTCTTCTGCGTTAAGCTTTACAGGGAACATAACTTAGAGATGGCCCGATGCCTTCTGCTCTGCTTTCTCTAGCCCTTTTCTAGAAAACCAGGCTCTTTGGCTCAGCTCATGAGAACAAAGTAGATCATTGTGCTGGCTAGTTTTATGTCAACTTGACACAAGCTGAAGTCATCTGAGAGGACGGAGCCTCCATTGAGAAATGCCTCCATAAGTCCTTAGGCAAGCCTATAAGGCATTTTCTTAATTAGTGATCAGTGGGGAGGGTCCAGCCCATGATGGGCAGGACCACCCTGGGCTAGTCCTGGGTGGTGTAGAAAGCAAGCAGAACAAGCCCTGGGGAGCCAGTAAGCGGCACCTCTCCATGGCCTCTGCTTCAGCTCCTGCCTCCAGGTCCCTGTCCTGTTTGCGTTCCTGTTCTGACTTCCTTCTGTGATGAACAGTGATGTGGAAGTGTAAGCCCAATAAATCCTTTCCTCCCCACCTTGCTTTTGGTCATGGTGTTTCATCTCAGCAATAGAAACCCTGACTAAGACAAACATGTGGCCTGATTCTAGAACCACAAATACAAACTAGTTAAGGTTTACATTTGTTACGAGCTTGCTTTTTGGACACCCTGCCCTCTGGGGTGCTGGGTCTGGAGAGGAGCTTTTTAACTGGGGGTGGTGGGGTTGGTGGTATCTCCCCTGGGTTCTTGGATAAACAATAACAACACAGCACACACCTAATGCATAGGGAAATGTGTCGGAATGTGGTTGTGGGCCTTCCTTTCAGCTTCATTCCTTAGATGGTTGGCAGCACCCTTTTCTGGATGCGCTCGGAGCCATCCATCACTCTCCAGAGAACTGGAATTGTCCATCAGGAACACAGAGCAAAGGACATTGTTCTGCAGACATTTTGCAGAAGTGGTTCTTGGAGCCCCTTTTAGAGACAACAATGTGAAAGTCACGGGTTTTGATTTATGGATTCAAGGAGGGCAGGTATTGTTGGCTTAGGAGGCCCAATCCAGATTTGCCAAGTCTGTTACTGTATGAAAGCCTTCATGCATTTGGAAAAGACCATTCTTTGGGTGAGTTTTGACCTTTCCTCGGGCTTGTGATGTGCAGTCAGATAGTTTTTCCAGACACTGGGCAACAACAGCCATTTACAGCACCCAGGCAGCCACAACTCCACGGAAAGGACACATACTAGGCAGTATTCTATGTTGCTAAGGTGTGGCATTTGCTGGTGTTAAATTGATTGGTTTGGAATTTAAGTGCTGTCTAAAGGTTTTTCTGTATGTAGTAAACTGTAACCTAACTTCACGTCTAAGTAGACTTCAACCTATTTGCTGTAACAAGTTTCTGAGTCTCAGTCAAGTGAGACTCAATCAAAACAAAGCAAGCAGCTGTGAGCTGGAACCAATCAGGCTCTTTCTATATCTCACTTCCTTCTTTCTGGCTATGAATATAGACCTGCTTCTTGCAACTGCCGTGGAACAATCTGAATCATTTTGAGTCCAGACTGCTGCCTGATTCTAGAATTCAAAAATTAAGCCAGTTGAGGTCTGAGAAAATAGTTGACTCTAACATTTTTTTTTCCATTTAATTACCATTTTCAGTTTATAGTGGGTTTATCTGGACATTACTCAATCACAATTGAGGACCATTAAATCAGAAGAAGAGAGTTTTAGCAAGTCCAAACCCACCACACTCACTTAATTGAGATCTTACCTGTGTGACACACACTGTCTGGACACTGTCATTGTTTAGCATGTATTCAGATGAAAGCCGCTTACGAATTCGTCTTCAGTAAAGGCTGAGTTTCCCTTGACAAGCAGATCTGAAGCAAGGTCAAGGCGGGTTGGGTGGAAAGAAAAGATGGAGCTTCATGGGGTCTCCTGGTCCATGGGTCTTCATGGAGAAGAGGACACAGTAGCAAGCTTCCAGTGCACATGACCCACGGAGAACTAGCGTTGTCCCTGGGTTGGCCCATCAAACCCTGGAGTGCCAAGCAGAGATGACCCCAGAGTTGGCTCATGTCTTCTGACCCTGCAAGGCAATGCTTCCTCTCAATGACTCAGGACGGCCATAAGCCACCTCTCCCCAGAGCCTAGCATCCATTACTATGAGGGACCATCCTTGGATGGGTTGAAGAGAAGCCGTCCAGAATGTTCCTCTGTGCCAAGACAGTACAGAGCACATGGTCAGACAGGGGCTGCCCAGCCTCTCCCTACTGACCTTCCGATGCCAGGTATACCACCACAGGCTCATGACGTTTCCTGCTGACCCAGCGATTCCATCATTCCCCTTACAGGCAGGAAACAGAAACTCGAAGAGATACACCCAAGGTCATGAGGTACTTACTGTCAAAACTGGGATTCAATTCCAAACCTCACTGACTCTAGCACTCCAAAGTCCTGATACCACATGTTCTGCTCCCCTGGAAGTCCTTCATGCGTGTACCAGCCAATGGAAAGGAGAGCCGCGGATGATAGAACCGGCGCCCAAGGCTCTTGTCTGGCCAGAAGGACGATGATTCTATCAACATGATGTTTCATAGGGGGAGATGTGAGGTTATGAATCCAGTCATCAAACCCCACCTACAGTGAAAAACAATAGACAAGGCTTAGGGCCTGTACATACTAAGCACACTGGAGCCTTGGGCTTGACCATCAGAGGAAGATGTAAAGACCTGGTAGGACATAGATCCTTAATGGTGTTGCTGCTCTTTGGTTATACAGAAGCCTGGAAGAGAAGGGAAAAGTCATCTTTGCTAAGCATTCTTGGTTGAGATATTAGAATCTACTCAGGGAAATAAAGTGTAGAAGGAACTTGAGGCAGGCCTAGGTTCTTCATACTTTTACCAGTTACACCTTGGATGTGACCTTGGGCCATCTGCTGACTTCCCTGTTTTTCTTATGAACTGAGGCTGGGATTCATGTTGACTGTTGAAATGATGAGACCTAAATTAGCTATAGAAAATATTTTTTCAGAGAGTAGTAGTCAAGATATCAATAGCTGACTTGACATATTGAAAATCATTCTCCATGCAAAGGAATTCAGCTCGTATCATATGGCGCTAGGAACAAAAGATGGTTGGGGTTCAGCAGGAAGAAGGCTTGGTTGGGGATTCTGGAGCTGTTCCTGCACCAATGCACTGCCCAAGGGCTGCTTGACCCATAGGAATTTAGAGAGTCAAGGGTGATGTCTGCTTGGGTGTGGAGGAATATTCCTGCAATCCTAGTACTTGGGAGGTAGAGGTAAGAGGGTCAGCGGTTCAAGGACGGCTTCAGCTACAGAGTGATTGAAGGGTCAGCCTGAGCTACCTGTGATCCAATCTCAATGAATAAAAACAAAAAAGCAAGCAACTTTGAAAAGTGACATCCAACTTCTTGGCCTTCTCTTGAAGAACTCAACATGAACTTACGTTAGAAGGAAATTCTAAAAGCAGTTTTTCTTTATCTTTTAACTTGGGAGGAGGTACTTATGTACAAAGCTATATCCTCATGCTGGCTTCTGCTTCAGAACATATGAATGTAGGCAGAAGTCCTGGCCCAGGAGTCAGCACTTTGGAGACTCTGTGCCACACTTTGAAAAAGGTTTTTCAGGGATGTGTCAGTTGAAAATTCTGCCTGCAGTGGACAAAAAGCACCATAGTCGCCGTGTCTTCCCAATACAGAGAATCAATACTTTCAAACATTTTCTAGCTTGGTGGATAGGAGGGCACAGGGCATGTTCTGGAAATGAAGCCCGGTGTGTTGATTAAAGAGCTGGATCCTAGGCCAATCAGAGACAGTTGCCACTCTGTCCCCTATAAGCTTTTTGAACCAGGAATCATGCCCCAGCCTCAGTTTCTCCATCTTTAGAATGTGGACAGAGCATGGAGTGAGTTGAAAGATTTAAATGAGATACTACAAGTTATATGAGCCTAGCACTGTTTTTCCTATTTCTTATCTTTGACACGTGTGTTTGGCCAGCTCCCACCATTATTTTACCCCAAGGACTCTTGAGGAATGAGGGATAAGAGACTCAGTTAGAGAAACAGAGAGAAAACACAGAATAGACTCGGGTGGACCTGGATTGTTATCCACCGGCCCAGAACTTTATTCCAAAGGTCTATTTATAACAATGCCAAGGGGTGGAGCAAAAGACCTCCCCCTTGCTAGTTATAGTCAAGTGTAGACCCTTACAAACCCCTGGTACCCAGGCCCGTGGTCCAATCAACCTCTTATGCAGTCCTGCTGGGTACAGCCACTAGGAAACCTAGTGGGCTCCAACATCTTACCTGCTTTTCTATTGGAGCACAGGGCCTTTTTCTTACTGATATATCTTAATAAGTCTTGACCTATTAATTATATAATTTTTATTTCTAAGATGTATGGTAGAATCACCCAAGAGCTTTGAATGTTTTGAACATTTATTTGTTTGTTTGTTTGGATGGATGAGAGGGAGGCACTTGCATGTGGAGGCTAGGGGATAATTTATGGAGCTGGTTTCCTCTTTCCACTGTGTGGGTTCTGGGAAACAAACTCGGGCCATTAGGCTTGGGAGTAAGCACATTCACCTGCTGAGCCATCTCTTGGGCCCATCCTGGAGCATAAAAATGAAATCTGTCTCCATAGTAAGGCCTGAGAGTCACCGTTGCTGGAACTGCGTGGGGTTTCTCCTTCAACGCCAGGATTAAGACACGGTGGGCTATCTAAGCATGGCTCTTTGCTTGCTAATTGTGTTCATCTGTAGCTTGAGGTTCAGACAAACGTTTCCATGTGTATGTATGGAGCCACACTCATTTTTTCCAATGCCTTTGTGACTATTGAATATCCTTTGTTTATGAAGCTCTTTCTCATTCAGACAGCCACATGTTCCCCTGGTCTCCCGCGATAGGTCACCTCTCACGTGCTTCTGTGATGTGTGTTGCTGAGCCCTTCTGGGCTTTCATTCCCCCCAAATGGGTAGGTGTATTAAATCAGACTTTCCAAAGTCTTCCTGGATACTTTATGGAAAATGTATTTTCCTGGCCAGATACATTTGGAAAATGCATATTAACATGTCAAGGCTCTGAGAAATGGCATAGGAAAGAGGCTACTCTCCAATCCCACTCCCGAGGAAACGCTCCTCAAACTGGAGATCACATCTGCATGTGAATGTTCAGAGACGCATTGTTCATAATGGTCAAAAGGCAGATGCAGCCCACATGTCCATCAACTGACGATGATGATGGACAAGCAAAATATCTGCACGTCGGGATATCATTCAGCTCTAAAAAGAGTGAAGTGTTAATTCATGTTAAACATGAACAAACCTTCAAACAAGCTAAGCAAAAGAAGCCAGTCTCAAAAGAGCAAATACAGCAGTTTCTTTTGTGGGCTATGTCCAGATTAAGCAAAGCTACAGAGACAGAAAGCAGACTAGTGATGTCTGGGGGCAGAAGAAGTTGCAGGGAGACAGGCATAACTTCGATGGGTGCAGAGTTTCATGGTGGAGTGATGAGGTGTTCTAAAATTAGATTGTGTGAGCACTGTAGAATTATGGGAACACACCAGGTTCACCGGACCTTGTGTTGGAAAGTGGTGACCTTTGCCGGGCCTGGTGGTACACACCTTTGCCCCCAGCATACTGAAGGCTGAGGCAGGAGGAGAGCAAGTTCTCAGCCAGCCAAGGTTAGATCCTATTTCAGAAAAGAAGGTGGGAGGGCGGACGCAGGAAGGACATGAGTATGGTGGTGAAGTTACCTTTCATAATGCTACTATGAAAAAGAGAAGGGTTGGGCTTTGGAAAAGCCGAGTGTGCCCCAACCATATCTCTGGTTAACCCCAGGACCTTGAGCAAGGAATTTCTGTCAATATCTTCAAGCCTTAGTTTCCTCATCTGAAAAACATGACCTTCAGAGCCGCTGTGCACTGGACAGCTCCAGGACATTTCTGGTCTGTTCCTTGGAAGATGTTAAAGCCACAGATGAAACCTTAAGTGCTAGGAGGTCGGTTTGTGGAGCCGCAGAGAGGTGCTGTGTGGATTTGAATCTGTTTCTGGAAGGTTGGGTACTCTGAATTATGTCTGTCCAAACTGTGTTTCTGTACAGCTGAGATGAGCGCACCGATGTTGTCTGAGGGCCTGTTTGGAGCTGGAAGGAACACAGCCTGAGATGCCATCACAGCTAAGGACCCTGGAGGGCAGTGATTCAGGACAATCCGTTCCCCACCCATGGTCCACCTGAGGCCCCTGGGCGGCTCTTTAACCTCTTGGAGCCTTCTCTTCCTGCCAGTTATCATGGCCAGGTTGACCCTTATTTCAGAGGCACTCTTGACCAATAACAGAGAGCAGCCTGTTGTTCAATGCTGGGTAGGTGGCCTGTATTCTACTAGCCTCAGGCCCTGCCATTCCTCATGTTAGGCTCACAGCCGTCCTAAAAGGCAGAGGTGGCCATGAGGAACAAATGGAGCTCCAGGGCTGAGTGGCTTGGGGCCCTGGTACACTTCCATTCAATATTACAATCGCTGTGAGTCTCTGAGATTATTAAAGTCATATATCATCATGGAAGCGTGGCTCCTCTGTTTCCCTGGAATTTAATACCTCATCTTATTTTATTATAAAACATAAACAGTACTACAATGGACAAAATTATTCATAAAATTCTGCACACCTCTTTGCTTATTTCCTTGAAGGCAGATTCCTGGAAACAGGATTACTAGGTCAAAGGGTACGAACTTGCATATTACTTTACACACGAGTCGCCAAGTGGCTTTCCAGAAAAGAAGGAATACGCTGCCCAGTGGGCCATGCTGGAGACGCCTGTGGAGGAGGGTTGGATGCCAGTGTGGCTGTGGGCCCATTCTGTGAGCACCAGGCAGCTTCCCAAGACGCCTCCATTGTCAGGGTAGGGGACAAATTCAGAGGGAGTTGGTGGTCTGCTAATGACTTCCTGTGGAGACTGTGTTGCCAGCCAGCAGGCTGCCCGCTGAGTGGAGATGGCACACTGTGGGAAGTGAAAGATGTCCTTGTCATTCAGCCAGTGTTAGCAACACTGGCACTCACTATCTCCTCAGTAAATGGTCTATGCCAATCAAGCCATCCGGACAGCAATCCTCCGCATTTTATTGGTACGGACTTCAGTAGCAGCATGCCCTTTTTAACAGCGAGAACGAGGGAACTGAGGCACAGGAAGGTTGGGTAGCTTGTCTCGGGTCACGTGATCAGGGAACAGATGGTAGGTTGTGGTTTAGTTTGACCTGGCACTCTGACTCTCTTGGTCAGCTGGTCTTTAGTGTCTGGTGGAGTCTTTTCAGAACAGCACACCACAGGTGCCTCAGCAACCCTGAAGACACATCCAGGGGGAAGCTGGTGGCCTCTTGATGAGGCAAGGGACGACAAAGAGGTGGCAGATGGTCCTCATCCACGCTGTCCGCCTTCAGTAAAGGGTGGTATTTTCTTGTACCTATCTGTAGGCTGCCAAGGGCAACCAGGACTAAGAAGCTCTGTGGTCACCCAGATCCTCTGGGACCTGCTCGACCAGCCCCAGCTTGTCATCTCCAGTGCCCTCTCTCCCAGCGTTCTGAGTGTGGGGGATGGAGTGTGGGGGATGGTGTTGGCTTCTTTGTTGGCTTCAGCAACAAGCACAAGTCTGTGTGCCAGGCTCTGTGCAGGGCAGTGCTGCCCTAGCCTCCTATGGGGGGCGTCAAGGGCTCTCTCTGCGAGACAGAGAAGGAGCAAGGGCGGGGTGTGAAGATGGGTAGAGAATGATGATCAATAAAGAGTCACCAGGCATGGTGGTGCGCTCCTTTAATCCCAGCACTCTGGAGGCAGAGGTAGGTGGATCTCTGGTTTACAAAATGAGTTCCAGGTCAGTCAGAGCTACACAGGGGAAACCCTGTTTTGAAAAACCAAGGCAGTGTGTGTGGGGGGGGCAGGGGCGGGGGGGGGGGCAGGTGCCCTGCTCCCATTCATTCTCTCTGGACTATAAACTCTGAATGGAGGGCGGGGTCCTGTTGCCTCATTCACACAATTTGGTTATTAGGACCTATAGCTATATGATTGTGCTGGACAGTCTTATGCCAGCTTGACACAAGCTAAAGTCATCTGAGAGGAGGGACCCTCAATTGAGAAAATGCCTCCATAAGATCATAGGCAAGCCTAGAGGATATTTTCTTTTCTTTCTTTCTTTTTTTTATTTTTTTTAAATATTTATTTATTATGTATACAGGAGAGGGCACCAGATCTCATTACAGATAGTTGTGAGCCACCATGTGGGTGCTGGGAATTGAACTCAGGACCTCTGGAAGAACAGTCAGTGCTCTTAACCTCTGAACCATCTCTCCAGCCCCCCTTCTTTCTTTTTTTTTGCGGGGGTGGGGGAGATTTTGAGACAGGGTTTCTCTGTGTAGCTTTGCACCTTTCCTGGAACTCACTTGGTAGCCCAGGCTGGCCTTGAACCCACAGAGATCCGCCTGGCTCTGCCTCCTGAGTGCTGGGATTAAAGACATTTTTGCGCCACCACCACCTGGCGAGGATATTTTCTTAATTAGTGACTGATGGGAGAGGGCCCAGCTATTGTGGGTGGTGCCACCCCTGGGCTGGTGGTCCTGGGTTTTATAAGAAAGCAAGCTGAGCAAGTCATGGGAAGCAAGCCAGTAAGCAGCACCCCTCCATGGCCTCTGCATGAGCCCCGGCCTCCAGGTTCCTGCCCTGTGTGAGTTCTCACTGCTTTTGATAATGAACTGTTTTTAAGGAACTGTGAGCAAAATAAACCCTTTCCTCCCTAAGTTGCTTTTGGTCATGGTGTTTCATCACAGCGGTGGTGACCCTGACTAAGACAATGATACACAGTCAGTGAGGGCCAAACATTCAATCAGTGATGTGGTAGGAATCTCCAACATATGAATAAACTCTCCAACAATTTGGAGAGGTAGGGAAATAGGCACCAGTCTGAGGATACAGAAAAAAACAAAACTCAGCAGTGAAGGGGTCAATGAGCTGCTGTATTAGTTGGTTTTTTTTTTTTTTTTAACTTTTATCTGTATTTATTTTATGATGACTTTATTCCCGTGCAGTCAGATTTTGTTTCTTCTGGGACATCTTTCCTTCTGGGCACCCTCTTCTTCTGGCTTTGGAACCATGTGTTCCTTTTCAGTGAGGATCCTCTCACTGTGGTGGGGAGGGAGGAGCACATGGAGGGGTTAATCCGGCGTGAGCACTGGTGAATGGTGGCATCATTGGTGCTTCATTCACCAGGATAGGCTCAGGGACTGCAGCAGCATCTCCATGCAAACCCTGCAGTTCCTCATCACTCTCTGCATGGTTAGGCTCGTGCAGCAAGGATTCAGCACTCTGTTTCTGACTGCCAACCCTGTGTCCAGCTCCACTGTTTGGTCTGGGCGCACCTACCGACTCCGCCATTTGTGCCATTGGAACGGTGTGAACTGCTCCTTTAAAGTGACACCTTTTGGGTACTTGGTGGCTTTTCCCATATGCACACTCTCGAAGGCCTGGGCAGCTTTATGGGTGTTCTTAAAGTGAACAGGAAGATTTGAACCTCTTGATTTGCATGATTTTGCAGGGGTTTCCTGGGTCAAGACAGTATCGAGAGAACCATTTTCACGGGTTACCTCCGGCCATTTACAGGAAGAGGGCTGTATTCTTTTTTTTTCAATCTTGCTGCTTTGCTACACTCTCTGATGAAAGCAATCGGCAGGAGTCAGGCTTTATTTTGGCTCATGGTTCGAAGGTACAGACTGCAGTGGAAGAAAAAGCATCGTGGCAGGAGAGTGAGGCCACTGGTGACCTTGCACCTGCCATCAGGTGACAGAGACCGGCCCCCTTTCTCTTTCTCTCCATTTCTGTCAGTCTGGGACCTCAGCCCGTGGGTTGGTGCTGCCAGAATCAAGGTGAATCTTCCTTCTTCAGACACGCCCACAAGTGTCTTTCCATGGTGAGTCTAAATTCAGTCAGTTGACAGTGATTAACCATCCCCGATGCCAAGGGGGAAAACTGGGTGGGGATGGCAAAGAGAAACCCCGACATGGTAGGGTTTTCCTGCCGTAGGGAGGGTAGGAGGGTGTGTGGACTAGAGGAAGTCCATGCTTAGTAATGAAAACAGGCCACAGTGAGTGAGCTCCTGGTGAGATGAAATTGGAAGTGATAGAGATCTGTCTGGAGGCCATGATGGTGGGGTGTGTCATAGTCATCTGCTCACCCTACCCTCCTTTAGAATAGACTTCTGGGCCTCTCAAAGTTTCTGAGAGTCGAATCTACAGTCCCAACAGTCTTTGAGCCAGTGGGACAGCCCCAAGCTCAGCAGCCTGGCTGGCCTGGCCCTGGCTCTCCATCCCAGACATCACAGGGCTCCAGTGCATCAATGCTTGGCCGTGCTAACATTCCTTTATTAGCACTAGAGGCTGCATATGTTGAGAAGACCAAGGAACAGGGGTAGGTTCTGGATTTTCTGTTGCAGAGCAGTCCAATCCCTTTTCACATGAGAGAGGGGGTGTTTATGAAGACACACGGGGGAATTGAGGTGCCATGCCCAGTGTGGAATAGTGGCAGATACACTGGGAGTTGGAGGGCTCCCCTCGCCATCTCGGGCAGCCTGGGTACGGCACTCTGCCCACCCTAGCAGTGGGTCAGGCTGGGGTGGAGCAGAAAGCAGGTTTCTGAGACAAAACTTCCTGCCTCAGCAAATTCCTGAGAGATGTTGGAATGCACATCGATATTCACATGCTTGGAATGAGAGACCAGAACCACATGCCCAGAAAGGCCAGGCTCACAAGACACCCGACTCTACATCTGCCCTTGCCTCCCAACTCACGAGGAAGCCTGACCAGCTACGGGATGAGGCTAGCACCCCCACATGGGAGACAGAAACCTGGCAATGACCCAAAAAAGTACATGTGACGTCCAGAAGTAGATTCAATGTCAAGTGACTACAGACTGATGACCTCCTCTCGGAACACTGCCAAATGGCGTGTGTAAAGCCCAAACACTCACGTTTCCAGTTCGACAGTGTTGCTATGTGGGTGTGAGCAGATGAAACACATGTGGTAGGATTGGGAGGTCCTGATGCTGGACACGGCAGGGCCAGGACACTCCCTGCAGGGCAGCTGTGCCTGCCCAGCCCCCAGGTGCCAACTCAGTAGCGTTGATGCCGTCACTCTTGAGAACCAGCCTAGAAAACAGGGCTGCGAGTCTCTCTGGACAGGAGGGGCACTGCTGGCTGGGCTGTTCTAGGATCGATGGGGCTTCCCTGAAGCGGAGGGTGTAACACACAGAGTCTACTCAGCCGGGCCTTCCTTAACTACGGCCTGTGTGCCCTAGCCTAGGGCTGTCTCTTCCAATCTGGAGCCTATTTCCCCCGGCTGCCCCGGTTCCAGCCTTCCCTCTGGATGCTGAGGGCTGGGAGTCTCATTAGGATGGCGGTTCCCAATCATCTTGGGTGTATTTTGAGGTGAGGTCCAGGAGCCTGCATTTCTCGATGGCTCCAGGCGATCTTGATTTTGAGAGCCCCTGTGGGAGATGAAGGTCTTTGTCATTTGTCCGGTTCCATACAATAGAACGCCATGGCTAGGGCCTGGAGAGGTGACTTGGCAGTTAAGAGTGGATAGACTGCTCTTGGGGAGGATTTGAATTCAGGTGGCAGCACCCACATTGTGTGGTTCACAGTCGAGGGACACGTCCTTCTGACCTCAGGGGACCTTTCGTTCATAGGCACATATCCCTACCCAGACACACACACACACACACACACACACACACACACACACACACACACACACACACACACAATTGAAAATGAATCTTAAAAAAGAAAAAAGCCTCTGAGTCATTCAAACTCAGACCCGATGCCCCCACCAGGGGCCCTGGAGGCCTCTGCTGGCTGGCAACGGTTGTGGGACTCTGTGGTTTTGAGTGTGGGCTCTTAGCTTCTGCCTCAGCTGTAGCAGTTGGTTTCTCTCTCAGAGAGTTTTGTCCACCAGGCTGTTCCCTTCTATTGTGCCTCCCAAGCCCTCGGCTTCTTTAGGCCTCTTCTTGGGGTAAGTGATGAACCTAGATTCCCTGGGGCTCCCTGCACAATAGAGAGAGTTCCACAGTCATTCCCCCTGACCCTTCACTGGACATTCATCTCCCTCAGCCCTTGGGGCTCTGTAGAGTCTCCTTCCTTGGCCAGGCCTACTTTCCTCCAGCACAGGCCATTCACCTTCGTGTCTCTGACGCCCCGGCCTCCACATCCAATTTCCACTGCCCTGAACTTTACCTGTGTGTCTGTGTGTGTGACCATGGTACCTTATCTGGAGGGTTCCTCATACCTATGAACCCAACCACAAGGAAGGCTGAACGACAATGAGCTGTGGGAAAGGTTTGCTTCTGGCTGAAAAGTATGTAGGAAGCCATTATTTCACAAAGGGAAAGGCAGCAAAGGAACTCAATCAATATTTGTTGAAAAAAGAAAAAGGAACACAAAAGATAATCACCATGAGGTAGACTCAACAACCCTTCTCAAGAGAAAGTCCTGTGAGAGCCTTGCAGGTATGTGTGGAAAGCTCTTGATCCCTTGACCCAAAGTGGGGCCACTGGAACCCCAAAGAAGGAAATTTCTAGGTAGGACACTTCCAGTGTGCTCCACGACAGCTATTATCTCAGCTCACAAGAACTGTACGTGCAAGGAGGGTCCTGGGGATTATTTATTTTGGAAGCACTGGGTGAGTAAATAAAAGCCAGTCCTACCCCAAGGGAGGTCTCTGAGGCTAGAGTTGGAGGAGGTGACAGCCTGTTTGAGTTAGTTAGGGGTGCAGGAGAGTAGAGAAGGGAGACAAGGCCAGACACAGGGAAGCAGGAGGAGGTAACAATACAGAGCAGAAGGCCATATGACAGTCTTCAGAACTCCCTGATGATGGCTGCCCTGGCCCAGGAACCACACCACCTTTGCCAATAATCATCCAGCACAAAGCCTTTTGGCTCCCAAATGGTTAGTGCACTTGTGGCTAGGGGACCTCTCTTTACCCATGTAGACTACCTTCTGTGGACACAGTGTGACTGCAGGTTAGGCCTGTCTGTCTGAGCAGACCTCACCCCTTCAGACCCAGACTCTTTTCACCCATTTGTCTGGCCACCTACTGAGCCAGACCCTCCCCTAGAAAATTCTCATATCCTCCTTGTCAATATCAGCATCCTACAAATACTCTATCCCATGTTGGCAGACAGCCGCCAAGCTTTCCTTGAGTGGACCACACAATTTCATGATATACCAAGATGTCATTTATTTGTTTGTTTTTTATTTTTAAATAAATATTAAAATTTTATATTTATAAATATTTAAAATTAAATAAATAAATAAATTATTATTAACCTGCCTTTTGAGATGGGGTTTCTCTGTGTAGTTCTGGTACCTGTCCTGGAACTCACTCTGTAGACCAGGCTGGCCTCGAACTCACAGAGATCCGCCTGGCTCTGCTTCCCGAGTGCTGGGATTAAAGACGTGCGCCGCCACCGCCCGGCAAGATATGTTATTTACAATAAAGCTCACCAATTTTTGCATGGCCTGGTGCAGGCAAAATTTTTGGCTCCTTTGCAGGTAGACACAGAAGGATCAGAAGTTCAAGGCCTGCCTGAGCTACAGAGTGAGTTCAAGGCATCCTGGGAAAGTTAGTGAGATCTTGTCTCAAAATAAAAGATAAAAAGAGGGCTGGGGGTGTAGGTCAGTATCTTGCCTAGCATGCACGGGGCCCTAGGTTCAATTCCCCAGCACTGAAAATTCAAACACATAAAGCTTGCAGATGTGTTTGAGGCAGGGTCTCATATGGTTCCAGCTGGCTTTGGAGTCAGTACATAGCCTGGAATAACCTTAAACTTTGGTTCCTCCTGCCTCTGCTTCCACAGTGCTGGCACTATAGGTATGCATACCACATCCAGTTTTATGTGGCACCAGATATCAAGAACACAGGCCTTTCTGTCGTGCTAAGCAAGAATTCTACCTACTGAGCTATGTGCCCAGCTGAAGGCTTGTCGGTTTTTAAAAGGTGTACATTTCGGCCTGGACACATGCTCACAGGCATGTAATGGTCATCACAGTCAAGATATAGAACATGACCACCATCTCGAGAAGTTCCTGACCTTCTTCTTCACAGGGTGAGCGTCTTGCCTCCTTGGGTCACTCTGTCAGGCTTCGCTGCTGTCCTTGGCACTTCCTGCCACCATGGAGGGGGATTGCTGCCTCCAGGTACACAGAGCTCCAGCTGCTGGTCCTTGCTGGCTTACTGGAGTGGCCCCAGGGAGTGGGATGCTCATTTCAAAGGAGGATGTAGGCAAGCCTTCTCCAGCTCCCTGCAGTCTGAAACTATGTCAGCGGACATCCCCCCGAGTTCCACTTCCTCCACCTCTTTCCATGTTCCTTCTTTGTCTTATTGTGTCCTTCCTTCTCTGGACCTGTCCTTTTTAGGGCAGTGTGGTAGCAAGTGTGAGGTGCTGAGGATCATTCTCAGCCACACAACGGGGGCCTGGAGAGGTGAGGTGCAGGGAGCAGCTGACACTTGGGGCCCTTGGTTTATGGGTGGCAAGCCTCTGGTGTGACAGAGTCCGGGGAAAGATGGGCAGGAGCCATCCTTGCTCACTGTTCGTCAAGAGAGGCTGAGTGGCCACCTCACTCCCAGAAGACACTGGGGCATGAGAACTGACCTGTGAGAACAAAGCGTAGAAAACAGGGCACAGTAAGTAGAGCAAGCTGAGGATGGATACCTGGTCCAAGAGCAGCAAGGAGTTTGGGGTACAGTGTGGAAGCCGGGAGCTGCTTGGGAGCCTGTCCCCCCACACACCCATCCACCCCCCCATCCTCTCTGACCTACTTGGCTGAGCCCCTGGTGAGGCTGGAGCCCATGTCAGGGGTGATAAGCAGCTCCAAACAACAGGGGAATGGACATGCTTCAGGTTGTTTCCTCAAAACGCCGTTGATGGCTTGTCAGGTGGGCTAAACCTAATGTTTTACTGAAATTCTTCCTATTTATATGGAGCTTGTCACGGGGTTGTGCTGTGTTTTGAATCCATGACTGGCTCTGTCTTCGTTCCTCCTCCGTGACGGAGTTGTGGGCAGGGGCTAGGGGGTAGCTCCGTCTTTATCCCTCCTCCGTGACGGAGTTGTGGGCAGGGGCTAGGGGGTAGCTCCGTCTTTATCCCTCCTCCATGATGGAGTTGTGGGCAGGGGCTAGGGGGTAGCTCCGTCTTTATCCCTCCTCCGTGACGGAGTTGTGGGCAGGGGCTAGGATGTACTCTTCTCTTCCTTGTTTCAGAGGTAGCAAACAGGTTATGAGGCAGTCGTGGGCTTCGGATAAGGTCAAGGAGGTATCAAATGTGAAGCAACTAGGAGCCACGTCCCTAACCACTGCGCAGCTTGGCCACTGTCCCTGATGTCTGCAGCCCCTAGACCTTTCCCTGACACAGCACACCTTACGCTGTGGCAATTTGGTGATGGCTGAGTGACTTGGGCTTCGGCGGTGGCGGCGGCGGCGGCGGCAGCGGCAGCGGCAGTGGCGGTGGTGGGTAGATTAGGAAAATGGGCTGCTGTTCTGGGCTGGGACCATTTTGCCTTCCCTGGCATGCTGAGCGGAGACCTGGGAGCCTAGAGGTTGGGTCTTCCCTCCTGGGACTGGGAGGCCACCGGAGCTGACTCACTGAGGATATCCTTGAGATTAAGGAACTGCAACCCAGGTTACCTGGTTGTGGTTGAGGCAGTTGGCTCTCTTGGCCAGTCACTAATCCTAGTGAAATACTTGGTATTTCCAGTCATTCCGGCTGGAATTAACTTAAATCAGTCCAGCAGAGCACAGCCAAGAGAATGTGAGCAAACCCAGCTGTGGGACCAGGCATCCGGCCTGCTCTGGCTTCTGAGATGCTGGCCTGACTCTCAGGAGCTGCGGGCAGAGCCACAAGAGGAGGGAATTTCTCCTGTGTCTCTTAGCTGTCCCCTACCTGAGCCCTTCCTGCCAACGGCATGGCCGGATCACATGTGACTCGGCCAGCAGACAGCCAGGTCCAGAGGTCTGGATTGGAACTTCCTTTCTGTTACTAAGTCCCCCTGCCTGGGTCACACTCCAGGGCAGGGAAGTAGGGCAGGTTAATGAGGAAGGACCACCACACTGGACCCAGTGTGCCTGAACCTGACTCTACCACCTGCTGAGTGGCCAGACACCCTTCTGTACCGAGCTTCCTCTCTTGGAACACAAGGACAGTAGTAAGTGCCTTGCTGGGTGCTGTATTAGATGGGCTGATATATACAGAGATCTTAAAAGCCATGTGTGGTGGGGTTACCTGTTGGCTGTTAGCATTCCTCACTTGCAAGAGGGTGTTGGTGTCCCTCTTTCTGTTGGTGCTCCACAGCTGAGAGTGTGGGGCCAGGCTTTGAAGTGAACAAGACCCTGCTTTTACCTCGCTCCCTGGAGAGGAGTTAGCTGAAGGGACAGCAATACATATCCCACAAGCCACACCCTAATCCAACAGTTGCACATAAGAGGTGGATGAATATGCATTTGCATACATATACATGTGTGTGTTTATGGACATATATATATACATACATATACATACATACATACATATATACATGGGTTTATGTTTATATATGTGTAGCTAGAGTTTTCTTGCCTGGCCCACAGTCAGGACAAATCTCTGTCACCCACCAGTCCCACAGCTGCTCAGACCCAATCAAGTAAACACAGAGACTTATATTACTTACAAACTGTATGGCCGTGGCAGGCTTCTTGCTAACTGTTCTTATATCTTAAATTAATCCATTTCTATAAATCTATACCTTGCCATGTGGCTCATGGCTTACCAGCATCTTCACATGCTGCTTGTCATGGTGGCGGCTGGCAGTGTCTCTCTGACCCAGCCTTCCATGTGTATCAACGTGTGTTCATGAACATTTCTGTATTAGCATGTATGTTCACAGATATGTGCATACATGTAGGTCTGTGTATATGAACATGTGTCTATGTGAATGGGGATGTGTGCAAATAAATGTGTGTGTGTGTGTGTGTGTGTGTGTGTGTGTGTGTCTGGGGGAGAGTACAAAGAGCCATCCAATTTGGATTCTGTGTAGGATGCACCTGAATGGACAGTGGGAGACCAAGAAAGGGGGACTGAAGGAGGAGGTCCCCACTCTACCAAGCTCCATGTATAGGAGGGGTGCCAGTCTTCATGCCAGGGAAGCTACCAGCTCCAGGTGGAGAGCAATTAGTGTCAGACACTGAAGAGGGTCACCCCAAGTGCTGGATGATCAAGCCCTAGTTCTGGGGTAGAGAAGTTGCTGAACAGAGGGCCACAGACTCCAGGGGAAGCCTCAGCGGGGACTCCAAGGTATTTCTATTTCAGTACTGTTCTGCGCCATCCATGGGTACCTTTCTGATCATTGTTTTCTCATCTGCCAATCGCCTACCCAGGCCAGGATCCCACATCCTAGGAAAAGGCAGGGTGCCACTAGGCCTAAGAGACAGAGTTCTGGTGCCAGCCCCGGCCCTGAAGAGCTGTGTGTACTGGGTGAGTCATTCGACCACTTGGTCTGTTTTCTCATTTGTGAAAAGAGGATAACAACAGTCACCTCATAGCATTGCTATGAATAAATAGCCCTGAGGAAGACACCTAACTCAAAGAAAGGGGCTAATAAATAGTTGTTACTATTGATATGACTATTATTTCCTGAGTCTGCTATGAGAATATAGAGAGCTTCCTCACCTGAGACTGCTTAACTGCAGGAAGAACTGAAGAAAGGGAGACCGACTATACTCCTATTTGCAATTATTCAAGTTGGATTTCCCTTTGCAAGTAACATGTCTTCACCCCATTGACCTTGGGCTTGACCACAGGGCAGGCTTCAAGTCCCCGGATGTGAAAGGACAAGGTGTATACTAGGTCTCAGCAGAAGCTTTATTGAATGCCGACATGCTTGCATTTTTCCCTCCATGAGAAGGGCCTGATCCAGGTTGTGGTGGCTCCTGCAGCCTGGATCACAGGAAGGGAAGGCGTCAGGGGGTAGGGACACAGGAACTATCACTGGCAGCCTCCAACATGGATGTCCATCGGAAATGTGCTTGTTTTTATGAGCCACTGAGATTTGAAGTTGCTAGTTACTGCTGTGAGACTGACATACCCAGAGAATATAATGAAGAAGGGTCTCACAAAGGAAATGTCCCTTGTCCTTCTGGACAGTAGAAGTACTTATCTCTGACAGTTGTGCTCAAGGAGAAGGTTGGAGTAGACAATACACACACACACACACACACACACACACACACTCACACACATACACACAGAGCAACATAGCCCTTCTTGCAGCCTGTGCTTTATTTCCATAGACTGTTGCATTTCTTTAATATTTGGTAGGATCCTGGAGAGAGCTGGCTGCCCTACAGGGTCCCTTTACTGCTTTCCCTATCCCAAGGGCTCCCTCCTTTGCTCCTGGCCTGGATTCCTGGGTTGTCACATTGAGCAAGACCAAGCAATTGGCCCTTGCATTGGTTCCTGACCTGTGTGCTTTTCCTGTACCACTGTGTTGTGAATGAGGAAGCAGGCCAACCTCACCGCCCACTGTAGACCAAGGGAAACATATTCCGGCCTCCGGCTGGCTGTGCTTCCCTTCCCATGGGGCTTCTCTCCAGAGCCAGGTCCATAAACTTAGGGAGCAAATGGTTTGTCACTCTAACCTGTCCAACTTGGAGAGGTTTGCCTAAGAGGGGGCCCTAGAAGCAAGGGCCAAGGGTGATGCTATCCCTCTGCCCTGGGGCCCAGTAGTCCTCAAAAGTGGTCAAAGAGGGTCTGGCAAACACCGCCATCCTGCTCTTTGGAAGGGAGTCTGTGGATGGATTCCGACCTCACTGGGCAGAGAGAGTTTCCACTGGGAGTCACTTCCAGCCAGGAAGCAAAGCAAACATCTGGTTGCACAGTTCCCTTCTCTGTGCCAGCCAGCCAGCCTCCCCGGGGATTCCAGGCATTTGTTCCACCTCTTCTCCGTTTTCTTTCCATACCATCTTGGCTTTGGCATGCCTTAGCACTCCTCCCGTCCAGGGAGCCATTCACAACCTCACTCTTGGCCTAAAAAGAAGTTTTCCTGTGGTGTTCTGTGGTCGCGCTCCTGTAATTTACCGCCCTGTGCTCGCAGGCTTCCATTGCTCTGTTGTTGACTTCTGAGCGAGTCTTGGTTCAGTGTGGTTGCTCTGAGTAACTGTCACCGTCCTTGGAGAAGCTGCCTCCAGAGCCAGCAATGCCTAGCCGTCGCTTGGTCTTGGCAGTGGGAGCTCTGTCTCTGCGTCCCCCGTGGACCTGAGGTACGTTCAGCAGTTATGGGGACTTCAGGCTATGTCTGAGAAACATGGATAAGCTCAGGCTGCCTCAATAGGACCAAGATGTGACCTCTTGGTGTGGTGGGTAGCCATTCCAGCTTTGATCTGGAAGTTCCAGCCCCCATTGAGGCTTTGGTAACTGTCACGCCTACAAAGCGGGGCTGAGAGAGGATCCTGAAGACCCAAGATCTGGATGTGCCCGCTCTCTTGGTTCCTGGACCCTGGACGCTGGAGGTAGACCAAACAGAGTTCTCCAGAGAATACCACCGGACTGCGCTACACCTTTCCCAGATCCTGTTACCTATCCCTTCACTTGTAAGTTACCCCACAAAATAAACCTCCCTTTTAACTACGTGGAGTGACCTTAATAATTTCATCAATATCTTGGTTCCTCATCAATTGGCCCGCGGGGATTTGGGGCCCAACTCAGATGTCAGAACCCCCCATTTCTTGCTATCCTGTCCTCTTCATCCCTCTTGTGGCTCAGTTTCTATTGTTTGCTGCTTTCAAATTTGCCCCATCAATCTCTCAGTCCTCTTCCCTGTTTCTTTTCTCCTTGCTTGTGACATCCAAAGCGTTGTGGTATCGTTTCCCGTCATCTCTCATGGGGTTTCTCAGCTCTAGGCTACTTTGCTGCAACCATTGCTCAACAGTGATTCCATGAGGATGCCATGCCAGTCACCTCCAGGCAGAACTCCATTTCCTCCACCGGCCACTCCATTTGACCCATGCAACCATTCCATTCCTCCTTGGTTTCCTTCGGTCACCTCTCCTTTGGGGTTCCCATGGTCCCTGCCAAATGGCATCCTTGGGCATGGTTTGACCTGCTCTGTTTTCCAGATGTCTTTTCTACACAATTCCTCCAGAGAGTGTGAGTCATCGGCACCAGCAACCAATGAACAGTGTTCTCTTTCTGTGGTCCAGCCTCTGCAGACAGAAAACAATGAGGCAGGAGTGCCATGTCTGGAGGAGAAAGTGGTCTGGAAGCCAGGGCCAGCTCAAGAGTAGCAGCACCATTTGTGAAATCAGATCACGGCACGCCTTTGTTCAAACCCCACCAGGCTTTCTGTCGTCTGTATGAGGATCCTAGCTTGCTCTCTGAGGCTTGCAAGTGTCTGCATCATTCAGGATGCTGGCTTCTCTAACCTCTCAAGTTTCACTTCTCCTGGTCCATCCAACTCCATTACGCTAGTGTTTAGTTTCTCAAAGATACCAGCCTCTGTCTCTTCATTCCATCAACAGGATTTATACAGCAGGAACTGGGCTCTTTGTTTCCAAAGCCTTTGAAACAGTGCTTCATAAATGGAGGCGTTTGGTTAATGTCACATGCCTGCGTAAGCAGTTTAGATGTTGATGTAACTGGAAGCATGCTCTGCTGTGAATCCTTCAAAGATGTATGTGTTTGGTCCCCAGTGTGGTGGTATTAAAAGATGGCAGGAGCTTTAGGGGATGGGTGGAGTCTAATGGGACATCACAGACCTTCCTCCTTTCTCTCTCCAGTCATCGGCCATGAGGTAAGGTAGACAAAGGGGTCATTGCCAGAGCCTGAGCTATGGTGCTTAGACTTTCCACCTCCAAATCTGTAACTTAAGCAAACCTGTTTTCTTCATAAGTATTCAGTTTGGGGGTATTTCATTGTAGTAAAGAAAACCAGACTAATCAAAAGTGAGAAATCATTAGGTATATGAGAGCTACCAAAACAATGTTGGGGTGGCTGGACTGAAGAGATAGAAGGAGGTAACAGAAGGCCAGGCCAAAGGATCTGAGTCAGAATAGGAGGCTTCGAACGAACCTGAAAACCCCATTCCGTGTGAGTGAATGAGTATGTGTGTGTGGTGTGTGTAGTGTGTGGGGGTGTGGGGGTGTGGTGTGTGGTGTGTGTGTGTGTAGTGTGTGTGGTGTGCATGTGTGTGTGTGGTGTGGTGTGTGTGTATGTATGTGTGCGTGTGCGTGGTGTGTATATATGTGTGTGTGGTGTGGTATGTGTGGTATGTGTGTGTATGGTGTGTGTGTGTATGTGTGTGTGTGCGTGGTGTGTATATATGTGTGTGTGGTGTGGTATGTGTGCATGTGTGTGTGTATGTGTGGTATGTGTGTGTGTGGTGTGGTGTGGTGTTGTGGTGGTGGTGTGTGTGGTGTGTGTGTGTGTGTATATATATGTGTGTGTGGTGTAGTATGTGTGTATGTGTGTGTGTATGTGTGGTATGTGTGTGTGTGGTGTGGTGTGGTGGTGGTGGTGGTGGTGGTGTGTGTGTGTGTGTGTGTGTGGTTTGTGTGTACAGGTGCACACATTCCACCCGCATGTGTTGAGGTGGAAGCCACCCTTAGGCGTCACTCCTTACCCTCCACCTTTGTCACCCACTGCTGCATGGCCCACTCTAGCGGCCCGCTGCTTCAGAGGAGTCTCCTGTGACAGCCTCCCATTTCACCACAGAAGCACTAGGACTTTAGACATGCTACCATGCCTGGCTTCAAACAAGGGTTCTGGGGATTCAAACTCGGGACCTCACATGTGTTCAGCAAATGTTTGACTGACTTAGTGATCTCCCTATCCCTGGAGCCCAGTTTTTACACTCTAATTTATAAGGTTTGGTGTTATCTCACAGAGAAAGGAGAATTCTGGCAGCCACCAATAAGGCATGTTGATCTATGAAAGATCTGGAAGCTGGGATAGAGTCAGGAAGCCTTGGAAAATACTCCAGGCTTGGCAAAGGCATCGTGTGGATCAGGCAGCAGGTGGGAAAGGAGAGGTGCAGAGTTCTGGAGAACAAGGAGAACTTGGTTGTGTGCTGGAGAATCAAGTCCAGGAAAACGGGGGACTTGGATCCCCACCCATGATGGTAAATTCTATATGATGACTTACCTGGCCTAAGAGACGCCAGGTACACAGTAACACAGGCCCGTGAGAGTAATCCCTGGAGGATGTTTTCATTTTAATCAGCTAGAAGATCATTCTCACCAATGTGAGCAGACACCCAATCCTGGGGCAGCCTGAAGAGGATCCTCTGATTTCTACCCTCAGACGTCAGAACTCCAAGTTCTGGGAGTTTGGATTAGGGGACTTAATACCAGCAGTGGCCTAGTCCTCAGCCCCTTCTGACTCATTCTGAATCATGCCATTGGCTTTACTGCTTCCCGCAGACAGGATATCATGGCGTCTTGGCTTCCATAGTCAGGTAAGCATCTTCTATAAATATATACATCTCTGTCCTCTTGTGTCTGTTTCCCTGGAGAACCTGGGCTAGTACTGTGCTCTCTAGGAAGGCAGGGGGATGGCAAGAGTCTGGGGCCAAGGCTGAATCTTGAACCTGGGCAGTATCAGACCAGGGATGCTACACAGTACCCAGGCCAGCATGGACTGGAGGACTTCCTCTCCAATAGCCCCAGACCCCTGGCCAGTTCTGTCACTGTCTAGCTTGCTGACTGATGGTTTGAATAAGAACGGCACCCGTGGGCTCCTCTATGTGAATATTTGATCATTAGGGAGTGGTACTCCTTGAAAGGGACCAGGAGGTTTGTCCTTGCTGAAGGAAGCGTGTCACTGGGGTTGGCCTTTGGGGTTTCTTCTGCTACCTATGGATCCAGATGTAGAACTCTCAGCTCCTTCTCCGGCACCGTGTCTGCCTGCATGCCACCATGCTTCCTGCTGCCATGGTGAGAATGGACTAAACCTCTGGAACTGTCAGCAAGCCCCAGTTAAATGTTTGCTTTGATAAGATTTGCCCCGGTCATGATGTCTCTTCACAGCAATAGAACACTTGCTAAGACACTGATCTTGGCCTGCCACTAAATATCTCTTTATTCAGTGTCCTCGTTACCAATGTGATTAACAATGGTTCTTACTCTGGTGGTTCCCTGAAACAATGAAAGTAGAACATACAACTTAGTGCTCAGAATACAGTCTTTGGGTGTCTAGCAACAGCTCCTTTACAACTAATAATAATATTATTATTAATTTTTCTTTTTGGTTTTTCGAGAGAGGGTTTTTTTTTTTTTTTTTTTTTTTTTTTTTTTTTTTTTTTTTAGATTTATTTATTGTGCATACAGTGTTCTGTTTGCATGTATCCCTGCAGGCCAGAAGAGGGAGCCAGTTCTCATTACAGATGGTTGTGAGCCACCATGTGGGTGCTGGGGATTGAACTCAGGACCTCTGGAAAAACAGCAAGTGCTCTTAACCTGAGCCATCTCTCCAGCCCCAAGACAGGGTTTCTCTGTGTAGCTTTGGAGCCTGTCCTGGACTCACTCTGTAGCCCAGGCTGGCCTCTAACTCAGAGATCCGCCTGCCTCTGCCTCCCAAGTGCTGGAATTAAAGGTGTGCACCACCACGCTCAGTGCAACTAATATTATTAGTAAAATGCTAATGTTAAACAAATTGGAGCCAGTTGTGGCGAACGCCGGTAGGATTTGTTGAAGGAGGCGGAGGCAGGAGGATCACGAGTTCGAGGCCAGTCTGGGTTTTAAAGATTTAAAAAGACAAAAACAAATTGGAAACTAGAACTCAACTATACATATAATGGTTCTGGGTCTGTGAGCTGGCTCTTTGAATACCCGGCCTATGTCTGGGCTTTTATGATATTTGCTAACTTCTTGACAGGGGCTGAAGCAGTTGAAGCTCGCCTTTCCTGCCGGTGTGGCTGGAGCGCTGGGACGGACGTAGCCTTGACAAGCTAAGGTGATAGAATTGGTAGGAGGCCCTGCTGCTAGAACCCATGAAACATGGTGAGAGGCAGCCATTGAGGACACCGTTCAGGCCTCATGTTTGGCTAGAGGTTCTAGTTACCTTGGTATGACACCCACAGGCAAGCAGGACACTGAATCCCCTGGTGGTGGCCGCCAGTGCAGGAGAGAGTCTCCAGTGTCTCGTATCCGGATAGCATTTCTCATGCCTCTGCCAGGAATCTCTGTGTTGTGGTGAGTTTTAGAATGTGGGCTCATCTATCTGTGGGTACCAGGTCATCATTACATTGTACTTGTATGACGCCAGAGCTTGGAAAGGGAGTCGTCAGTTCTGACTCATAGTGATCCAGAAATAAGCCCAGACTCTGCTGCCTCTGAACAATAGGATCTTAAGCCATTCCTGGACTTCCCTGGGCATTTAACCTTTGAAAAACATCGAGAATCCTGCTTGGAAGCTGAGTGAATGCTAACTAGTTCTTTAAACTCATGGAAAGCTGTCACATATCCTCTCTCATAAAGCTGTGAGATTGGTAAAGCAGTTATGACTCTTTTTATGGAGGGAGCCACGTGCAGAGAGGTGAAGAGCAGAACAGAGCTGCCTTAAACTAATCGCCACCGTTGAGTAATAAAGTTTGACCCAAAGCAGTCTCCCTACACAGTCGGCTGTACTCTAGCCTGCTACGCAAGCCAACTGTAACCTAAGCCACCAGCCTATCTTTGTAACCAAGCAACGGACTCTCCGCCAATCACAGGCTGCCAGCAGATCAAACAGTGTCCATACAAGGCAAATTCTAATCACAGCCAATTGGGGTATTTCCAGATGTCACTCCCTCTGCTCTGATTATAAATGAAACCTACCTGTCCTTGTGGTGGGGCAGTCAATGCTTGTCTGGAAAGCTGCCTTCCCTTAGAACCCCTTGCTCACTCAAGTAGGCTTCTTCATAAAGTCTGGTTTCAATTTTTCTCTTTTGTGGCAGCTAAACGGTACATCTCCTGGCAGGGGCTTCATCAGTCTCCAGCTGCTGAGGGTTCTGATTTAGGATGTGTGAGGTGGGGTTGGGAGATGATCAAGGTCACAGATCTGGGGCCCTTTCCGGAGCTGGTTCTAGACTGGCTGGAGCCCTGGCCCTGGCCTGCCCTGAGAAGAATAGAACAGGTTACGTTACATGACGACACTTCTCCAAGAAGAGACCTGATGCTCTTAGCCTCTAAGCACTAAGCTCTCTGGACAAAAGTGGAAGGGACTGTGCCCCAGAGGCCTGGGGGTATCTAGAGGGGCCTCTGCCCATGTGAAAGTGTGCTTCTTCCATTGAGGCCAGCACCGGAGTCACCTAGCCTGGCCTTGAATCCTGATTTCTGGGTTTCCTCACCCCGTGACTCTGCTTTATTCTTTCTTTCCATTGATCTGATTTCCAGGAAACAGGCCTTGGTATTCCGTCCAGCACACAGTGAGTACTCAGTGATTGCCAGTTACTATTGAGAATACCATGCACGTCTCCTTACATTTCCCCAGTTTATGGCCAGATTTAGCCTGAAAGAAATAGGTGCAAGGATGAGTGTGTGTGCGGGTGAGGAAAACGCAACCCTAGATTCAGGTCATCGCATCCATGTGATGTGACAAGGGACTCAGGGCAACAGGCCAGATGAAGGGACATTCCATCTTCCCGGGCCAACTCATACCCTCTGGCTGGTATCGCCATGAGCCTCCTTTGATGCAGTGACCACTGAGAAGATGGTACTGATCTCCTGGAAGTGAAAGTGTGCTGAAGGGCAAGAACATGGACCAGGCTGCTGGTCTGTTCCTCAGAGCAATGTTTCTTGTATATGATGCCAGGTAATTTTGGAATCTGTCAACACTGTGGCAAGCGACGCAGGCCAGGCCAGGCTGGGCGGTCTGTAACCATACAAGTGGGTGTCCACAGAGCTGTCCTCTCTGCTGTTCACCGTCCTGGCGTCAGGAAAACACAGCTAATGTTCTTGATTCTGGAAACTACGTCCTCATCTTGGACTTCCTCCATTACCACCAACCCCACTGTGCCTGGATTGCTGCCCTGGGGAATTAGCTCAGTGCAAAACAAATAAAACTGTATTTTATTTTGGGTCATTGGCAGAAAGATATGTTCTAACTGCCCCCTAGCCTGTTCAGCTGGAAGTGGGACCAAGTGTCGCTTCAGGAAACCACAGAGTTTAATCCTCCACCTGGACATGGAGACTGTAGAGGGGTCACGATCCAGGGGGTGAATGCTTTGCTGTAGGAAAAGAAGCACCAAAGGCTAGGCTCAGGATGCAGCTTGCCCAAGGTCAGACAACGAATCAGAGAGAATCAAGACAGGAGCTCACATCCCTGGAGATCAGTATCCTCAGATTCATCCTTCAGGTGGTTTCGAGGGGTGGCTGCAGTTTTTAAATGTTTTGTTTTTTTCTTTCTCTCTTTCTTTCTTCTTTTTCTTTTTCTCTTTCCTGAGATAGGGTTTCTCTGTGTAGCCCTGGCTGTCCTGGAACTTGCTCTGTAGACCAGAGGGCCTGGAACTCGAGATCCTCCTGCCTCTGCCTCCCAAGTGCTGGATTAAAGGCGTGTACCACCACACCCAGCCTCTTGGATGGTTTCAAAAGCTTTAATGTCTCCGTGGGTGGGGGTTGGGGGGGGGAGTGGGGTTGGGGAGGATGGCAGTGGTGGTGGCACACGCCTTTAATCCTAGCACTTGGGAGGCAGAGGCAGGAGGATCTCTGTGAGTTCAAGGCCAGCCTGGTCTACAGAGGGAGTTCCAGGACAATCAAGGCTACACAGAGAAACCCTGTCTCGAAAAACAAAACAAACAAACAAAAAGCTTTAGTGTCAGTGAGGAAGAAGCTGGGTGGCCCTAACTTCCAGTTGTCAGAAACACCTATTCTAAAGGGATTTTTTAGTGTATGGAACTGGTCAGACAGCTGACTTGCACTGTCTCTCAGAAGCCCAGGTATGTGAGCACATAGGAGATCCCATTTCTCCAGGGCTGGGCGCTGCTTCATAGAGTAACACCCTAAAATCTAGAAGCCTATGGTTTGAGAGTATGCACAGTTTTCTCATGCACAATTTGTGCAGCCGCCACATCAATGTTGGGGACAGCTTCCTGCTGACACCTGTTAGCGGATCCTGAAAGGTGGACGAAACCATCAGGCTTCCTGAGCCCAGGGACTCATCCATCTGAAGAGAAGGAAGTGAGATCTGAGCATGCCCAAGATGAGTGCTTGAGGGTTGACTTGTTAACAGTAAAGATTATCAACGGGACAGTATAAGTTAGCATTTCTTGGGGACATTACGATTAATGTTGCCTAATCTGGCGGCACCAGCCTGTAATCCCAGTTTTTTGAGAGGTTGAGGCAGGAGGAATGCAAGTTGTCTGGATGAGAGAGAGGGATTCATTCCTCCCTACGGAAGCATCCTTTGATGAGATCAGATTTATCACCGGCATCCCCCTTTTTAATAGCAGTCATCAGTAACCATGGCAACGCAGCTAGGGGCTGCCATTTGTGGACAGAAGTACCTCTGGTCCTTTATTTCTCATAATGGCCCGAGAGGCACAGAATAAGGAGCTTGTTAAAGGCAGTGCATAAAACAAGCAACAGAGATAGACTATGGACCAGCCCTGCCTTGCAGGTTCTCATGTAGCCTTGGCTGGACTTGAACTCATTAGGTAGCCAAAGAGGAACTTGAACTTCTGACCTTTCTACTGCTACCTTCCCAGGGTTGGAACTACAGGCCTGCATTGCCAGAGCTGGTTTAATGCAGTACTGGGGATCCAACCCAAGTCTTCACACATACTAGGCAGATGCTCTACCAACTTAGCTTCATTTCATCCCCAGTTCTGAGACGAGGTCCTCTGGGCCAGACTACGGGAAGACCGGGAGTACCCATCTAAATATAATTTCCCTGGGTTCCATGTAACTGCAGGATAGGAGCCTCTGGGGTTGAGACGTTGAAAGATGTTTTCTAAATACACATCCCCAGGCCTTCCAATGGTCTCGGAGGTTTGAGAACCATGTCCTAAATGAAGGCAACGACTTGGTGCTTACACCGGGGAGCTGAGCACTGCTTCTAAACCCTTTCTAAGGGCTGACACAAGGACCAGCTGGACCCCTCGGTCAAGGTTTACTGCTTCTGCCAGGGGCCATTGCCGTGGGATGGTCTGTATGTCAAATTGCTCTAATTGGTCAATAAATAAAACACTGATTGGCCAGTGGCCAGGCAGGAAGTATAGGCAGGACTAACAGAGAGGAGAATTGAGAGAACAGAAAGGGGGAGAGAGACACTGCCAGCTGCCGCCATGATAAGCAGCATGTGAAGGAAGGTGCCAGTAAGCCACGAGCCACGTGGCAAGGTATAGATTTATGGAAATGGGTTAATTTAAGATGTAAGAACAGTTAGCAAGAAGCCTGAGCCAGTAGGTCAAACAGTTTAAACAATATAACTCTCTGTGTTTACTTGGTTGGGTCTGAGCAGCTGTGGGACTGGCAGGTGACAGAGATTTGTCCTGACTGTGGGCAAGTCAGGAAAATTCTAGCTACAGGCCATCTTTTTTTTTTTTTTTTTTTTTTTTTTTTGGTTTTTCGAGACAGGGTTTCTCTGCGTAGCTTTGCGCCTTTCCTGGAGCTCACTTGGTAGCCCAGGCTGGCCTCGAACTCACAGATATCTGCCTGGCTCTGCCTCCCGAGTGCTGGGATTAAAGGCGTGCGCCACCACCGCCCGGCCAGGCCATCTTTTTCCTCACACAGTTTTGCTGTCAAGACTTGGAACAATAATCAAAGCGTCTCCTGTCACACGTACATAGTAGAAGTCATTCCCGGACTGTGACCTGCAGGTATCCACGCCATGCCAGCGCCCACTTCTACCTTCCAATGACGTAAAGAAGCGGGGCATTAGGGGAAGATCTGGGAGGAGTTAGGGGAGAGTGGTGAGTGCAATTGTCTACGCCCAGCTTGGGGGGGTGGTGTCCTCATCTGGTGCCTTATTACGTCATCAGTGGGCAACTGTGTCCCAGCCTAAAACCTGGATGTGCACCCCCATGTTCTCTCTCTCTCTCTCTCTCTCTCTCTCTCTCTCTCTCTCTCTCTCTCTCTCTCTCTCTCTCTCTCTCTCTCTGTTCTATCCCCTCTTCTCTTTAATAAAGCCCATTCTAAAAGGGAAAGAAAAAAAAAGAAGAAAAAAAAATTAAAAAAAAAAAAAGCCCATTCATTCTAGCTCAGGTAACCATGGCTTGTGACTCTCCTGCCGCCGACCAAACCAGCGCCCTATACCCTTTCAGTGATGAAAATACATTGTATGGAATTCTCAAGAGAACTAATAAAAAAAGGAGAAAAAATGAAAGAGAGACAGGTGTCACCTCACCCCTGTTTATGTGGCTGTACTCTAGAAGGCTCACAGTGGTTTCAAAACCCTGTAACCGGAAGCCTGCCCCCCAGGGCCAGGCCACAAGAAGCATTGCCTCTCCTGTGCTAGTTAAGCCAAGAAAGTTACAACATTTTCTCTATACAGTCTAAAAGCACCAGGCCTGTGATTAGACTCCTTCAGACCAAACAAAGGCTCTGGAAGACAGGCCATGACAGCTCATTGGCGCGAGGGCCACAGTAATTCCTTCTGCTTTAAGGACCTCAGGCTTGATGTGAGAGGATCTTTGGATCACTCTGCTCAAAATAAAAGAAGCAGAAAAGGGGAGGACTATTCCCCGGGAAAGGAGCTCTGGCTGGTGAGAGCCACAAATGTGGCACTTCTCTCTGCTGTCCCCTGGAAACTTGTGGCCCAGTTCAGCCATGAGGACTGGTGCTCTTAGCTTACCTTTTGTGGAGGAACACGTCCCCAGGATGCTCCTTGGATAACCTACAGCATTTCTGCAGTCTGTCGCTGACCTCCTCTGATCTCATAGGGCAGAGGTGGGACAGCCTACTGGAATGTCCAGACATGGGCACTGCTCACATCCTCCCCACTGGGTCCTGTGAGTTTAAGTTCTCGATAGCCAAGGAGTTGGGGATGTGGCATGAAGGGAAGAGACTCTAGGAAACAGTGGAGCCATGGATATGCTGCAGAGAGGGCTGCGAGGAAAACGGGTCCTGGGTGGCCAACATATTTTAGTCCCCAAATTGTATCCTAGGTTCTTTCCCTTGACTTTGTCATCTTTCCCTTGACTTTGTCTAGCGCCACCTTGGGTTGGGACTCTGGTCTCCTTATCCCAGTAACTTTAAAAAAGTGTCTTCATTATCTTAGTCAACTGAAGGGGCTTATCTTGTCAAAACCTAAGGTAGAGACTTTCTAGCTGTGTTCCTCACTGCGGTGGTGGCTGGTGGCTTCAGGTTCAAGATAGACCAGTGGTTCTCAGCCTTCCTAAGGCTGCAACTCTTTAATACAGTTCCTCCTGTTGTGGTGACCCCCCCCACCATGAAATTATTTTCATTGCTACTTCATAACTGTAATTGTGCTACTGTTATGCATCATGATGTAAACATGTGTTTTCCTATGGTGACCCCTGTGAAGAGGTCATGCGATTCCCCCCACCCCCCTGCCGCAATGGGTCATGACCCACAGGTTGTGAACCACTGAAATAGATGGATAGAAGGACAGACAGATAAGGAACAGAAATTCATAAGACCCTGTGATGTGACATTTCATACATCACATGGGTTCCTTGAAGGAATTCTCCCAATCACCTCAAGAGACATGGAGGAGGCACCCTCTTTTATCTGTGAATCTGAGGCCCCACAGCTCAACATAGCAGTTAGGACACTCAAACCCATTCTTTATTTACCACCCAGCCAGACTCCCAACGTGCAGTGTGTGTGATGACTGGTGCGGACTCTCCTTACCAATGGATCTCTGACCCTTACCGTCCTGGGCCACCTGACAGAAAGCACTGCCACATGCCTCAAGGCAGAGTGGCCTTACGCTAAGAGTGTGTGTGTGTGTGTGGGGGGGGGCTTCTAACTCTTCAGTCAGAGGGTCTCTGAAGAGCCTCCTGCCTCAGGACAAGTCTACCAAGAGTAACACATCAGGCTGTGAGGGTGCATTCTCTCACTTCTCAAGGGAGAAAACTGAATCTCATGGAGAGAATTACTTTGGATAATAGCAATAGCAGACTTTTTTGTTTTTCTTGAAAACTTCAGTTACCACATACCTATGGCACCTGGATTGGTCATTCAGTCATTAAGCCTGATGGAGAGGCATCCTCTATTGTACAACCTTTCCTGGGGAGACGTGGATAAATTTCTATTTGTTCCCGGAGGGCACCAGTGAGGAGCCAACAAGTGAATAGGAAGAAGTCTAGCTTGGTAAGCCAGTGGTGAGTTTGTTGGGCCTGCCTACCAGAGTTCCTGGACAGCTCGCAGGAACTTCCACTGAGGAGCCCCTTCTCTCTCAGTGATTGTTTACGGCTCATGCATAAACCCCCTGGGACTGAAGAGATGGCTCAGTGGGCGGAAACACTTGCTGAGCAAGCCTGGAAATCTGAACTTGACCTCTAGAACCCACATGGCAGGAGGAAACTGAATCCTAAAAGTTGTTCTCTGACTTGCACATGCACACTGCGCACACACCATGACACCTCTCTCTTAGACACACACACACACACACACACACACACACACACACACACACACACACACACACAAACACACACACACCTCAAAATGAAAAGGCAAAAAAATAGCAAATAAAAAAATAAGAAAAAAAAACAACCCTTTGGGTGGTGCCTTGTGAATCTTGTCTTTTGAACTTTCTGGGCCTGGAAAATGTCTTCAGCTTCCTTTATCTTAGGAGACTCCCTCCTCCCTTAGGAGGGATGTTTCAATTCCCAGGGAATGGCTACACCTCAATATCACCAGTTCATTATCAAGGTCAACTAATGAATCACAAGGAGCAGGCTAAGTGGAGACTGGAGCCCAGCAAGTGATCTGGGAGCACATGCTCACACTGTAGCAGGACTCAAGCCCCGCCCTCAGGTTTGCATCACTTGCTCTTCTGAGAGCCTTGGGTCCAGTGGCCTGTTGGGCCGCCCGTCCAGATCGCCACTTCCACTGGGGAGTGGATGCTTGTCCATTGAACACTGAAACAGGGACAGAGAGTTTATTTGGAAAGAAAACCAGCCATTACAGGAAATGCTGATGTGAAAGCGTTAGGAAACTTTGCCTTCAAGGAGATATGTCTTGGAAGCCTACCTCCAGAGCAGATGATAAAGGACCAGGACAGCCTTTAAATGGTCCAATGTGACATTTTCACAGTCTTTCTTTACCTGCGGCTCTCAGGGTTTGAGTTGAGGGGAAAAAAACTTATTTAATTTATCCAGATGTTCTCAGTTGTTAGGTATCAAAACTATAATTAAATTGGCTAGGACACTTGGAGAGGGTGTGCTCCTGGAGAGAGACTTGGAGGCAGTGGGACCTCCATCATGGTGGTCCTTGTTCTCTGCTCCTTGTCTGCCAGTATGTCGATATCACTACACCCTGGGTCCTTTTGGGCAGTAGTTCTGTAAATTGTCCTGTCCACACAGGGATGAGGGCTCTCTTCCTCTTCCTCCACATGCTGAGCAGAGGCTGGGATGCTGCTACTCCCCGAATGGCCACAGTTTGGCCAAGTCAACCTGAGGCAAGCAGGCTGACAGCCCCAGGTTGGGGCACCAGTTACACCAGGTACTTGGCAACATATTAGTGGGTGTCTGGCATCAGTCAAGAATGTCCAGTGTACACACTTAAAATTTTTATTTTTCAAACCTCACAAGATGTGAGCATGACCAGGAAGAAGTCTTGGGAATTCTAGTAGACCAAGTGACCATTAGCAAGCCTATGAGAGAGCCAGAGACAGGGAAACCTATAACCTACCTCATGGGGCTCTTAGGAGATTAAATAATGCAAATATGTGCAAATAACTTAGAATAGCACCAATATATAGTAGACTGTATTTTAGTAATAACTCTCAACTATTATGAGCCTGAAATATTACCTATACTTAGTATAAACATTTGTGTCTGTCTTTCTTAGTTCAGTTTCTGTTGCTATCATTAACACCACAAACACAGTAAATTATAAACAATAAAGGGGTTTTTTAGTTCATGGTTCTGGTAGTTGGGAAGTTCAAGACTGAGGGCCGTGTTTGGGTTGGGGGCTCCGGGCTGTGGAGAACACAGCGGAAGGCAGAGCGAAAGGGAGACTCCTTAATGACTCCTCTTTCAAAAGGTCTTCATCTCCTCACAAGGGCAATGCCTCCCAACTCAGTCACCTCTTGAAGATGCCGGCTCTCATGACTGTCGAGATAATTTCCGACATGAATTTGGGGCCCTATGCAAACTTTACGTCTTTCTCATGGGGTTTGTCTTTGTGTTTGGTTGATGTGTCTTAGAGCAGTATCCCCAAGTTTTCTAGGAAGCTGTAAGCTCCTGGAGGCTCTGCCAGTCTTCCCTGATTCCTCCTTCCTTCCCAGCACTCTGTCTCACACTATTGAGGGACCCACATTCACTGAACAACTAGTTGACTTAGGGTAACAGTCTGGGATCCTAGTTTTCAATGTGAGGGGATCATTGTGGAGCAGTCACTCTCTGTGCTTACGCTGTGTAGTGGAATTCATCACAGACAGAAGATTGTGTTTTCTGGTGGTTTGACTGAAAATGGCCCCATGGACTCATAGGGAGTGCATTATTGGTGGTGTGGCCTTGTTGGAGGAAGTATGTCACTGGGGGTGGGCTTTGGCATTTCAGATGTTCAAGCCAGACCCAGTCTCTCTGTCTCTTCTGACCACCTGTGGATCCAGATGTAGAACTCTCTCTCTGACACCATGTCTGCCTTCACTCCATGGTGCTTCCCACCATGATGACAACGGACTAAATATCTGAAAGTGTAAACCAGCCCCAATGAAATGTTTTCCTTTATAAGAGTTGCTGTGGTCATGGTGTCTCTTCACAGCAATAGAATCCTAAATAAGACACCAATGGGTACATTTAAAATGATTTCTTTGCACTCATAAATGCACAGGAGAATGCCATACAGAGCTTCCCCTTCCACCTGTAACTTCCTGCTGGATCTGGGGAGACAGCACCCATCTGCCTGCTGGCTGGGAAGCTGATATGAAGTTCAGGCAGAGATCCCCATGTCTGCAGGAGGTGGAGGAGGTGTGTTTACTGGCGCTGGACTTACAGATTCAGCCTAATGGTTATGGGACTCCTTAACCTAAAGCCACACTGTTAGGCAGCCCTCCTGTAGCCATAGCAACTCTCCAGGTTCTGGTAGCCTGTCTTATCCCTTAAGACCTAGTGTGGAAATGGGTTCCCATTGATTGTTAGTTCTTTAGGGCTGCCCATCTTTTTAAGGCTATGTGCGAGATTATCTGGATTTGGTTAATTGGAGTGGGAAGACTCACTCTAAATGTGGGTAGGACCATTCCACAAGGGCTGGTGTCCCATACTGAGTGAAAATAGAAAATGATGAGGACAACCATCCATTGCTTTCTGCTTCCTGACTCTGATGCAATGCGATCAGCCTTGTCAAGCTCCTGCTGCCAGGTCCTGCCCACCATGACGGACTGCACCCTCCAACTGTGAGCAAGGACAAACCCCCTCCTTCTTGTTGCTTCTGTAAGGTATTCTGTCACAGTAATAGGGAGAGTAACTAATACAGATTGCCCTTAACTCTGCCCTTCCCTGAGCTCCTGTTGGTACAGTGCTCCCCCACCCCCACTCCCAGACCATTGATCTCTGCAGGGACTTTGCTTATACAGGGATAGAATGAGTGTGTTGAGTGTGGAAGGAAAACACAAAATATAAACAGAACTGTTGTGGAATTAGCCATAATTTATTCTTTTTGCCACTATAGTCTCTGGTTTTTCTACCATCTACTATTCATTATTAATGTAAAAAAAAAATCTAAGAAATAAAGTCCATAGACTTAAAAACTCCAGTTGATTCTGTGAGAATCAGGCTCAGAAAAGACTCAAAAGCCCCCAGATCCTAATCCTCTCGGGATAGATGTGAGCCCTGATCTACTTTGGTGGAAAGAAATTAAAGGCATTGGACGTGACTCCTTGGCTGCGGTATTGTAGGGATTAAGGAGATAAACATGTCTGCAGTTTGGGATTCTTAACATGATTAAGAAGAAACTAAGAAGCCCACTCTCATTCCTGGGCTCAGGGAAGGTCCTGTAACCACGGCTGCTCCAAACTATCACCCTGACTGTGCTATGATTACACAGGGGTAGAGCATGAGGAGTTGGAGGGCCAGTCCACCGTGAGCTGGCACAGGGGGATGGCCTAGCAGTTCTCAGCTTTTAGTATGCATAGTGGGAGCTGGGAATGTGCTAATACAGTCTTTGGTGCTCACGTGTAGTCAGATTTTTCTTTGGGCCATCAGTTCACAAATAATGACACAAGACTTACTAATTATGAAAGCTCCGTCGATCGCTTAGGCTTGTCTCTAACTAGCTCTTATAACTTAAATTAACCCATTTATATTAGTCTATGTTCTATCACTTGGCATTACCTTTCTTCCATCTTGCACCTCCTGTTCCCTTTCTGTGTCTCCTGGTGTCTCCTGCGGATGCCTAGATTCTCCTCTGTCTTCCTCTCTCTGCCCGGAAGTCCCACCTGTTACCTCCTGCCCAGGTATTGGCCATTCAGCTTTTTATTACACCAATCACAGCAATACACTGTCAGACAGTCTACAGATATCCCACAACACTCAGCCCACAGCTTCTGGTGGCATAGGGCTGAGGGGGATCCTAGGAATCTATTAGAGAAGCTGGCCCTCCCCTCTCCCAACCACACACATATGATGATGAGGGGTGCCTCAGCCACGAGTTTCAGCTCCAAGTCCTGCTTCCTTCCTTTCGGTGAGCAGAGGAAGGGGAAACAGAGAGACGAAGAGAAGAGCCAGGTGGCTGAGAGGAGCAGGCATGGCCAACCTAAGCAAACCTTGTCATCACCCAGGAGGAAACCCACAAGCAGGACATTGAGCCCCGCCTGGACTATTAGTGCTCCGGAAACCACGGGGACCCACTGGAGGCTTTGACTGATGCGGCGTTCTTTTCCATTTCTTCTCTGATTACATTGATCCTGTACTTTTGCTGATGTTGTGACAGTCTAATTATAGACTTCTCAGCTGCTGAGCAAACAGCCATCCCCTCTTGGTAAATCTGCCTGTTACACAAGTGCCAGCTCTGGGACACTGTCATTATGTGCAGTCAGCCCCACAAAGTGCCCTGGGCAGCACGGCCCTGGACACTCACCGCCTGAGCTGGAGGCACCAGGAGTGACCAGGTCAGATGTGTGTGTGTGTGTCTGTGCGTGCGTGCGTGCGTGCGTGTATGTGTGTGTGTATTTTAAACAGATGGGGGAAACAGAGGCCCCCAAGGCAGTGAAATGGTTGGCACCATAAGCAGCTAGGAATGGAAACTGGGGCTTGAAGCAAGAGTTGGGTATCCAAAGTCTCCTCCCCTTTACTCTCTTCCCCCTCCCCCTTTTCTTCCCACCAGGTACCCACTAAATGCCTGTTCTTGGAATTGTGAAGAGGAAAAGTACCACCTGCCCGAGAGCAGAATATGGCCAGGTAGGGCCAGCTGGATGGCCTCCACCCTAGAAACTTCTCAAGAATCCATTTTCCTGGCCTCGGACGCAGACTTCAGAAACTAGTCTGCATTGTGTCCCAGAGCCAGGAAGGTGACAGGGTGCCAGTTTGCCCGCACAAACCTCACAGGAGACCAAGTGTAAAGCTAGAAGGGAGGGAACATATTCCAGCCACCAACACGTGAGCTTCTTCCCTCTGGATAACCTTTTGCTTTGAGAGGCAGAACATAGTTCCTCCCAAGGTGAAGACAGAAAGGGCAGATAATCCACACTCTGGCTTTTGCCTACCGGGTTAATCAACTGTCTCTTCCAACCCCAGATTCTGAATTTTTTGTTTTTGTTTTTGTTTTTGTTTTTTTCGAGACAGGGTTTCTCTGTGTAGCTTTGCACCTTTCCTGGAACTCACTCTGTAGACCAGGCTGGCCTCGAACTCACCGAGATCCGCCTGCCTCTACCTCCCGAGTGCTGCCAACCCCAGATTCTGAATCAGAAGTTGGCGATGGCATGCAACAGAGACACTCAGACACAAATTCTGCTTACCAGGCGGTATCGGGGACAATCACATCCAATTCTCAGAGGCAGCAGTGGCAGTACTTGCTGTCCAGGTCTACTGTGACCACAAGGTGTCTTTTGTACTTACCCCCCCGCCAGTCCAACTTTTAGGCCATGCCCCCTGGTAGCATGGTAGATGAGCCAGCCTGTCCAGCTGTCTTACTGATCCTGTGGGCTCCTTAATAGCTTTTAAATAAATCCCATCGTGCTTAAATCAGCCAATGTCACTTCTGAGTGCTTGTGACTAAAAATCCAGAGAAACATGAGGACTATAAGACCAGAGTATGAGCGGAAAAATGGCACCTGTTGGGGGAGTGATCCACTCCCAGAAGCAGGGCATCCTTTCTTTGGCAAAGGATGTGGAGACAGAGGAGTTGCTGATAGGAATGGACTCCTGTGTTTACCAGTCTCAACATCGGGGAAGGCTGCTGAGGGAGATTCTAAAGTCTTGACCCAGAGCCTGGCCATGTGATATGAGGTGATCAATTAACAACTCACACACCTGAATCTCTCTTCCCAGTAGGAGAGTTAAAACTTTAATCCTCAGATAAAACAGAGGGGTTGTAGAAGTGAGGGCAAACACAGAAAGGTGTTGAGAATTTCTCCTCCCCTGCTCTCTTAAGACTTGCTTGCCAACCTGTCCTAACAGCCAGCAATGAGATGGGAGGCTGCAAAGTTGGCAAAGGACCCCGCCGTCCCCTCCCCTTCCTCTGTAACACACAGTTCCATGAAGCAAGGTCAATTCCATCATCATTTCTGTCTCTGGATCAAGACGCTGAGATTCAGACTGATGAAGCTATCTGTCCAAGTTTAGAGCCTGGCTAGGACAGGGATACAAGCCAACTGACTCTACCCAATGTCCTTTTTTCAAGGACGCACTTTCAGAGAGGTGGATAGGAAAAAAAGTTTGGAAGTGGCCAGGAGGCGGTCAGCATAGCTGGTCATAGATATTCTCTTTGTCAGTGCCTTCTTATTAATTATAAAAGCTCGGCCTACTGCCCATCATACCGACCTCACCATATCCCCTTCATCATACCTAGCAGCTGTATCTCCTCCACCATGTTGTGCCGGGCCTGCTGTCCCAGCCACTGTTAATGAAGCAGCCACCCTCCTTACGGTTCCATCCACTAATAAGTTCTAAGGTCCATTCATTCTGGACTTTGGTCTTAGTTAGGGTGTCTGTTGCTGTGAAGAGACACCACGACCACAGCAACTCATAAAGGAAAACATTTCACTGGGGTTGGCTTACAGTTCGGAGGTTCAGTCCATTACCATCATGGTGGAAAGCATGGTGGCCTGCAGGCAGACATGGTGCTGGAGGAGGAGCTGAGAGATCTACATCTGGACCGCCATGCAGCAACAAGCCAGGCAGCCACTGGGCCTGGTGTGGGATGCTGAAACCTCAAAGCCCACCCTCAGTGACACACTTGCTACTCCAATAAGGCCACACCTTCTAACAGTGCCACTCCCTATGAGTCTATGTGGGGCATTTTCATCCAAACCACCACAACTTCCCTCCAAGCATTCTCTCTCTGTAATGCTGGGGGAAAAAAAATTTGAGCTGAAGAAACCAGAGAGGAAACAGGGTTTACTAAAGCTCTAGGGCTTTAGGTGGTCAGTGGGACGCCAAACCGGAGTCCTTCCTGCCCCTGACTCATTGGGCTGTAGACAAAGCCTCTGTATTAAAGCATGTCACAGCCTCTTTGCTATTCCTTTATTTCTTAATCTGTATGTTGGTGGCACAGGCTTGCTCAGGGTGTGGGAGACATTCATTGAGCTGAGTTCTTACTGAGGCCTAGCTCTCCTTTATATGTGTGCTAATAAAGTTGAAATTAATCATTTTGAGAGAGAGACTTGGGAGCCATTTGAATAAATATGACGGCTCACTCAGATAAAGTAATCACAAATTCAAGACATAGGAGACTGATACATTAGGGGACAAGTAACCACTGTCCCAAAAAGTCTTTCTTCCTCAGCAAAGGCAGTAATGGTGGAATTTCTTTGCTTTCCTAGAGTACTTCAAATGACTTTATTGAGACATGAAGTTTCTAGGGTTATGGCTAAAAGAGGGGCACGCTTGCATTTTAAAGACTGTTTTTGACTGTTTTCTCACCTCGGCTTCTCTAGGCATAACCAGTGGAGTATTCCAAATGAAGAAAAGAAAGGAAGGTCTTTGAAGCATTTTGATTGGCGATGCACCAGCAGAGGCTGAAATCTGGCAAGCAGGCCCCAAGAGTCTTGGAGGGATAGTTTAAACATCTGGCTCTGTGTCCAGTGGGCAGGGCCTGGTTCCTTCCCGAGTCTTCTGCCAGCTTCAGGGTGACACGGTTTTATGAGGTAGAAAAGAACACAGTGTATTAAAAAAATAAAAACTGAAACAAAAATCTTTAAAAAGTTTAGATAGGCTCCAGGAATTTTTAAAATTGAGGAGAAAAAATGTACACATGTGTGACTATAAGAAGTTTCTCCTCTGGATCCTGGTCTCCCCATCTCCCCATTGTGGGATCACCTAACTTGTTCAGGAGGTTGACAAAATGTCACCTAAGCAAAGGACGGATCAAACTTTAGGTTCAGAAGTCTACCTGTAGTAAGAAAGCAGAAGGGACTAACAGGGAAGAGAAGGGACCAGCTGGAGGGGGATGGGGTCTGGTGGAGACCTGGGAGGGCGGGGAACAAAGTGTACCACAAACAGGAATGTGTGAACTGTCATGGTGAAAACCATTCATTTGTACACTAACCAACACATAATAATATCAACGATGACCTCGGGTGACAGTATCCATGTCAAAGGCCAGGGTGTTATTGAGATTGGAGCTCTGTAGAAAGAAGGTTGGTTATTTGCTCAAGGCTTGAAACCTAATTCTCAGAAGACAAAAGCAATTATCTTCGTGGCTTTGGGACAGGCGGAGACTCCTTACACAGGACACAAACACCATGCATTTAAAAATAACATTAAACTGTAAGTCAGCCGCAGGTTGAGAGAAGGTATTTGGAACAGACACAACAGACAGAGGACTTACATCAAGGATATGTAAAGAACTTGAAGAGTTGGAACAGGCAAAAGACACGAACAGATTCTTCCCTCAAAGACCATCAGAATGGGTGATAAGCATTTGAAAAGTTGCTCAATAGCATTGATCTCCAGAGAAATAATGTTTAATTACAATGAAATACATGTCCCTGTTTTTAAGTTTAAAAGACAACACTTGGGCCAGGGAGGTGGTTCAGAGGGTAAAGCTGCTTGTGGCTGAGTTCAATCCCCAGATCCCACACGGTGGAGAGAGAGAACCAACTCCAAAGTTGTCCTATGCCCTCCACACACTCACTGTGGCATGTGCCTCTCCCTCCGACGATAAAATAGTTAAAACAATTTAAACACCTTGATACCAAAATGGTAAGTATGTGGAATCATCAGGAATCTTACAGCACTGGTTGAAACAGGTTACCCCTTTTGCTTTAAAAATGGATCTATTTTTTTTTTTTGTTCATGGTTTAAATTTTTGTTTTTAGTTTTTCTTTGGTCGTTATTTTTATTACTCAGATCACTGGCAGTATATTTAAAGCTTAACATGTGAATACTCTGTAAACCAGAAGTTCAAATCCCCAGCCTGTGTGTGACATGGATGAATGTGGCATCTATACACAGAAGAATGTTTTCAGCAACTTCACTACAGACCGTCAAAAACTCAAAGCAATCGAAGTGTCTAACACAGAGTAAATCGAGTACATAAATTGTTGGTTATTTAATGAATATGCAGTAGTGAAGAATGAGCCATTGTTACATACAACAGAGAAATCTCACAGACAGAAAAATGCTCACCCTCCATTTCAAGTTCACGCCAAGTTCTAATGCCAGTGCAACTGATACATGAAGACTAACATCTTACTATTGGTAACCCTGTGAGACACTGAGTGGCAGGGGCCATGGCTGAGCTGCAAGGTTCTGGGTGACAGTTCTGTGGGTACACACACACCCATCATTCTGCACACAATAATAGACACTGTGAGACCTGGCCGTGCTCACACCATCAACAACAAAACTGACCAAACACCCTCAATTTGTGTTCAAGAACAGGGACACCCAATCTCTGTAAGTTCTCATACTGAACTCTTATATTGTTACGGTTTCTGGGGGATTCTCCTCCCCCACCCGAGGAAGCCTGCACTTGAAAACTCCTCATAGCCTAGCAGACACTGCAGGGCACTCATGCTAGGCGGGGGTGGTAAGAGAGCAGAGGAGAACACTGATTCAGGAAGCCATCTTGCCCCCCAGTACCCAGTAGAGGATCAATCGAAGCTCAACAAGTGTTTATTAATGACCGCTTTCTGACTTACGTAGCACCTGGCATGCACTTTATTTAAAGCCGTGCATGATTAATAACTATTTTCCTAATATTGATCCCACAGTTATCCCACCCTTCTTCCCATCCTACAGATGGGAAATAGAGGTTAGGGGAGGATGGGTTAAGCTACACAGCAAGGCTAGGAGTTACCAGCAGGTCACGCCTGTAATCCCAGCGGTTGGGTGGTGCACACAGGAGGATCAGTTAAAGGTCAGCCAAGGCTACTTAAAGGCCTGTCTGGGTTCCGGAGACATTGTCTCAAAAGCCCCAAACCAAACCAAAACAAAAACAGCTCCTCTCAAGGCCTTCCAGAGAGTTACGTGGTGAAGAAGATTCCCACTCATTAGCCTTAATTCTGAAACACAGCCCATCAACCACGTGCAGGGGAATTAAGGGAAGTGGCCGGGGTGCCCTGCCGGGCAAGTGATAACCGGTCACAAAGTCCTGTGCCATTCCCGGGAGGGCAGAGCTGCTGCACCTTCGGCTTTTGTGCTGGGTTCCCAGGTCCACTAACTGCATTCAGGTGGCCCCACGGCCAGAGAATCAGCTGCCTCCTTTTCCCCAGGACCACGATCTCACCTCCAGCCAATTTGCTCGAGGAATAAGAAAGATTTCCAGGGCCCACCTAAGAGTTTTCTGACTTCACAAACACCGCGCGAGACAGGCGTGGGCTTCCTTCCACTCCCGGCTCCTGGAATCAGAAAGAAAACGCACCCGCCAGGGAGCAAGCAGGGTGGAGGTGAGAACTGTCGGGGCAAGGGAAGGCAAAGACCAGGAGTCGCAGAGAGGAGCGGAGCGGACAGAGGGAGAAGTGTCCCATCAACACCTAAGTTGGTGGCGACACAGCTCCTCTCTTATTGCGCCTGCGCAACGCTGCCTCCGGGCAACCCCGCCCCTTCGCGCCTCCGGAGGTTTACTTGTCTCTCGGCAACCATTGACCCGGGGAGCCAATCAGAGGGCGGCGTTCGCCCGGCCCCCGCCGTTAGCGCCGGGCGCAAGGATCCCGCGGGGCCGCGGCCGGCGCGCCCCGCCCTGGCTCCCCTGGGAGGCCGGCCGCGGGGCGGGGGCAGGGGCGGGGAGGCGCGGGGGAGTGGTCAGGCCGGTTAAGATCGGAGGGGGCGGCGGCGGGACCGCTCACTCGCGGCAGCTGTCTAGGGGCCGTAGTCACCGCGCCGCTCCTGCTGGGGGCTGCCCACGCCAACCACCTGCCTCTGTCGCCGCCTCTTCCAGCGCCCAGGTGAGTCCGTGCTCCCCTCCTCCTCAGGTGTGAGGATGCTGCTGAGGTCCCGCGGGGAGCCAAGCACTCACGCTCCGGGGTCCGTCCCAGCAGAGCCTGGTGGGGTGGCCCGGAGATGGAGGGGAGATACCGGCAGGTGTCAGGACCCGCACGGATCCCGCGTCCCTGGCTCAGGCTACCACCGTGAAGGAGCGCAAACTTTTCGGATACTGTGGCTGGGATTTGGCAAACTTGGGCGAGCTCCTGCTGGCCCGGAGACAGGAGAGTGGGTGGTGGTCACCTCCTGCTCTTTCCTTGCCCCTGCCAGTAGGTTGTCTGGCTCTGCGCTACGCCCCTGTGGCGCGCACACCGAGTCCGGAACCCGGGCGATTTTGAACCCCGCGGTTTCGGCGGCGTAGATGGAGACGCAGCGGTCCGGGGTTAGAGCCTGGTAGGCGAGGGGAGGGCAGCTTCCTGGGCTCGGTGCCCAGGATGGCGGCCGAGATCCTTCTTTCTTGGGGACTGTGGACATCGCGCGCGGCCAAGAAGCTGCGCGTCTCTCGGAAACTTCTCGAGAATATGGCAACTGAGAAAACCCTGGTTCCTCCCCTTTGGGGATCGAAAGTTGCCTACCGCGTGGGCTGAAAGCCATGCAGAGTTAGTTAGTGATTCTGATAGTGGTGCTGTTGGCGACTTAGAGGCGCTGCTGTCCCGTAGCGTCGCGGTCATGGGACCCCTTTAGTGCGGTCCGTGAAGAGGGTGGGAAGGACATCGGAGGGAGTTGAGGGACCTACAGTGCCAGCTGGTAGCCCTTAGACCCAAGTTCTGACTGTTGGCGAGCGGGCGGGCGGGCGACCTCAAAGTCACGGGGGGTTGGTGAGGAAATGCCTGTTTGGTTTTTCCCATGGAGAACTTCCACCTGAGCCGACTATCAGACCGGGGTGGTCTTGGTCCCTTTCTCCCCTCTCCTCCTTTAAATATGCAGAAACCCTTCTGCGGAGCCGTGACTAATTCCTAGTCTTAAGCCCCTCCCCACCCTAATTTGAGGATAAAGTGCTTACAACGAAAGACTTAATAGACTTAACAGGTTTGTAAAGAACAGCTATATATGTAACCGTTTGAACTGCGACGAGTTTGGTAGTCTGGAAGTAAGGTTAAGATGGTTAAGGTCCTCCTAAGTTAGGCTTCAAGCTGCCCCCTCTACCCTGGGAAGGAGGGTGAGGGTAGCCATTGCTGGCTACAACAACTTCCAGCGTAATTTGCTTGGCAAGGCAGTGAGTGAGCCAGAAAGCTTGCCAGGCAGCCAAGAGGGTGGTAGGAGACCTTACCAAGAATTCTACCATGCTGGAAGTCACCAGAGGTGTGATTTCCCCTCCCCCTCCCCCTCCACATTTTACCCTGTAGTTGAAGGGTGTGGGCTGGGGGCTAAAGAAGGTTACTTTCCTCTCTCTGCTGCATCTGGACCTACAGTGGCTCTTTCCTTTGCCACCCTTGTTTGTGGAGATGGAGAGCTTAGTATGTTTCCCTGATCAGGTAGCTGAAACCTTGTCTCTGGAGGGACACCTTAGTTTTGGAGCTACACAGATGTTAGGCGTTTTTTTAGAAAGAAGATTTTGACATTTTGGAATAATTGTCCCAGGATCTGTGCAGGATGTCCCTTGCTGTCATTAAAATTGTGGAGGTGGGGTGCTCAGCTTTCTCTAGACAGTCACCAAAAGAAAGACCCTTACTTCCGGTGAGTAACTTTAGTGTGTGCCCCTAGAACAAACAGGCACACTCTTTAGTGTGAGTTCCTCCCATAATACCTACCTTGTGGCTAGAGATTCAGTTTGTGAACTCTGTGGGTCAGAGTGAGTGTGGAGAGCCAAGGGCTCACTGGTCAGCTCTCTCCTGCCAGTGTAGTTACCAAGCTTTCAGCGGGACTTCCAGCCTCCCCGCCCCCCACCCCCATCCCATCTCCCAGTCAGGCACCCACTTAGCCTGCGTCCCCCACTGCTCAAGGCCAGGCAGATTATATGTGCCTTGCACTGCCCCCCAGACAGTCAGGTGGCAGCTGAGCAGTGGAGGTGATGTGAAAGTGGGCTGTTGTGTCCCGTTGTGCGATTAGCTAGGCTCAGCTGTTACAGAATTGGAAAACGGCGGCACTGAGTGTTTCCTTCCTTCCTTTCCAGCTCCATCCACTAGGTAGTCTTTGTCTTTGTCTTTCTTCTTTGCTGTGCCCTCCCAGACTCAGCCAATGAGGAAGAGGGCAGCCTGGGTTAGATTGTCTTTTTTTTTTTTTTTTTTTTTTTTCTATTACTGAGAAAAGCTGGAGGAGTGTGTGTTATAAGAGTTAAGCCGGCGTTTGGGAGTTTCTTATCTCCTTCCTGAACACACAACTCGTTCTCTCTCTCTCTCTCTCTCTCTCTCTCTCTCTCTCTCTCTCTCTCTCTCTCTCTCTCATTATTGAGGAAACTGGGAAATATGGAAAGTGCCCTCCCTCCACCATCTTGGTGTTTTGACTGTAGCTGATGAAGTTGTATTATGATGACCCCAACTCCTCCATATTTAAAGAAGTGCTCATGAGTTGAAAGCTACTTGAGACAATAGTAAAGCTGATCTCTTAATCTCTTGGACCTAAGGTTTCTCCCACTTTTTTAACCTTTTGATCAGATGCCTTCCTTGTAAGGAAGCTTTTATTTAGAATTGAAATGGTTATAGAAAGCATCTTTACATAACTCAACTTTGTAAGGGAATCCTGTGAACTGTTTCAAATTACTATTCTGTACAGCTGGCCCTTGTAGCTTGTTCTTGAAGTGCTTGCAGAACTTTTTGGAACAGAAAAAAAAAACTTAATACGAAGAAGTAATTACTGACATGAAGCAGCTCTGTGTGTAAGGATGCTTTATGGTTTCAGAGCATTTTCCACTGTGGGTCATTAAACTACGGGGTGCTTATTTCTTGGATAACAGTGGTTGAGTCAGAAAGTGCTTCCTAGGTGGTGGTTGGTGCCAGGTGCTGGGGAGGCCGAGGGAATGGTATGTGAAAGGCCTGTGGAGAGCTTTGGAGGTGAGACAAGGTAGGCTGCTTTTATGATGTACTTGAAGAACTTGTCTTTCTCTCAATTGTCTCAACCCTTCCCCGCATGTGGACCCCAGAAAAGTGGGATTTGCTGTAGAGTCCTCATCCTTGCCTAGAGAGTGTATGCTTGTTCTTGCGTGCAGACCTGCTCCTATTAAATGAATGCACCTTCTCCTGAGGGCTGCCTGCTGTTCTCCCAGAGGAGGAAACATGCTTGAAGTGGGCGTTCTCCTGCTGGATCAAGGTACCGGATGGAGCTTTTTGCATCAGAAGTGCCTGGTCTAAAAGGCTGGAAGGTTTCTGGGTCGTCTTTTCAGTGAAGCCTTAGCAGTGTAGGCTTGGAGCTGAGGAGCAAGCAGTGAGTGCAAACTGATCAACAGCTGCGGCTCCTAAGCCTGGCCAGACTCTAACCCCACCCCCTGAGCTCTTCCACCCGACGGTCCTCCCCGCCACTGCCAGGTTCTCTCAGCCCCAGCTCGCTCACTCAGCCTTTCTCTCTCTGGTTCACTCAGCTGCTGGCTCTGCTGACTCGTTCTTTTTTTTTTTTTTTTTTTTTTTGTTCCCCCGCTGTCATCACTGACCTGGTTTAGGGGACTGTAGACAGGAGCTGGATGAGAGTAACAGCAGGCGTCCCTGTCTCTGGCCAGTGCCTTGGAGCACTGGAGTAAATTCCCAGGAACTGCCCATCCCTAAGATCTCCCGACATTCCTCTGAGATAGCTATTTCCTGATGCCTTCCTTGCTGTTCCATCAGCAGGTTGGTTGTCCCTAATTGTCCTACCTTGCCTTACAAAATTCAGTTAGATATTTGGGGGAAAACTTGAACAGAACCCGTCCTCCCACTGACCTTTATTTTAATATGTCTTTGGGACCTCTGCAGGCTCTGACAGATCTTCTCTTCTCTGAGGGTTGCCTTAGCCCACGTCTCTCTGCTCCAGTGTGATATAGTTTTCATTTGCATATTTTCTTGTTTCCAAAATTTTAATACAGAACTAAAGGGCTTAAAAAAAAAAAGAAGTCCCTCATTTTCTCTACATTCAACCCCTATTTAAAAAAAAAAAAAATGATGGAAGAAAATTATGCACCGGGGCGGGGGTGGCCCACGCCTTTAATCCCAGCACTCGGGAGACAGAGCCAGGCGGATCTCTGTGAGTTCAAGGCCAGCCTGGTCTCCAAAGTGAGTTCCAGGAAAGGCACAAAGCTACACAGAGAAACCCTGTCTCGAAAAACCAAAAAAAAAAAAAAAAGAAAAAAAAGAAAAAAAAAGAAAGAAAGAAAGAAAATTATGCATGGATCATGAACCATCCCCTTATCTCATCCAGTCTCCCTTAGCTTCTGTCCATACTTGGCCTCATAGGATAAGGCCGGCTATCTTCTACCTGGCCTGGCTGCCTGCCTGTCCCTGCCCCTCCATGCACTGTGGTGGTCCTTGTCCCTGCTTGTCATAGTTAGAGTCGGGCATCAGCACTCTGCAGCTGCCTGAGGCTATCGTGTGGAATACAGTGAGGCAGAAGAAAGAGTAGGGTTGAGATGTGGGGGTGGTGGGGTGGGGGTGGGGTGGGGTGGGGTGGGGTGAGGTGAGGTGTTTGCTCTGGGCTGCTCCTCTGGGGCTCGGCACTGCTGCTGTGTCCCATTGCAGACTGTTGGAGACTTCATGCTTACTCCCGTGCCTCGTAGGCTGTCTTTCACTGGGGGGGGGGGTACCTGGGCACGGATCCTGGCACCCCCTTTACTACCCCAGGCCTCCATTTCTCCATTGTCATCCACAGCAGACAGAGTCATTGCTGTCCCATAGACACATGGGAAGAAAAGCCTGGTAAAATTCGTTCAAACAATAGATCTATTTATCTCTTTAACTCAGTATGCCAAGTAATCAGCGCAAAGACACATAAAAGAGATACTTTATATTCTTCCTTAAAATCAAGGCCCTGAAGTCTATTGTGTATTTTGTATACGCTATGCACGTCTGTTTGGACACTCTACCTTTCAAGTGCTCAAGAGCTCCATGGCTCAGGGCTGCTGTATTGGGCAGTGCAGGTCTGGACCATGTGCAAACATGCTTTCCTCTCAAATCCTGATTCTATGTGTGTGAGAAGCCATAGCGAGCCGACCAAAGCCACTGAAGAGTGTGTACAGGCTACAGTCTCTGTGTGGGCAGGGGCCTCTGTCTCCTGCCGTCTGATCACAGAGTCCTAGGAGAGTGCTTCCACGGGGGTATCCGAACAAATGAACAGCCATCACACTCTTACCGAGGCCGACTTGACACCGATCCCCAGGCTGATTCCCTCTTGTTTAAGACTCTTTCTTAAGAGAATAGCTGGAAGCATTGCAGATGAAATCTGAGATTGACAGGAGACTAGGGCTGAATTTTATTTAGCAGTTAAAATTTGCCGACAATTTGTTCTTAATGAAAACTTACCAACGATTAACATTTTGAACAAACATGCGAGAGGGATGGGCTTTTCCAGGCAAAGATGTTTGGGAGATCTCTAGGGACAGTTTGTAGGCAGCCATGCTGGTGACCTGGAGTCCTGGCTCACTCGACTCTACACTGGTAGGACATCACCTTTTAGAAAGTTGGTACAGAGCGGGGCGGTGGTGGCACACGCCTTTAATCCCAGCACTCGGGAGGAGACAGAGGCAGGCGGATCTCTGAGTTTGAGGCCAGCCTGGTCTACAGAGCGAGATCCAGGACAGGCTCTGAAGAAACCCTGTCTCCAAAACAAAACAAAACAAACAAAACAAAAGTTGGTACAGAAGTATTGTGCTGTGGTTTTGTTTCTTCACACAATGCACACCCCACAATGTATGTAAGTTTAGCATGTTTCTCTCTGCTTGTTCCTATGCCTGCTACCCAGAGGTCCGCCACCCACTAGGTTAATACCTTTAACCTGGCTGGTCGGCATGTGACGTTCTCATCAGCACTGAACCTGAGGCTAGCTCACACTTAGACATTTGTGAATGTCTTACCCAGATAAGTGCTGCCTTTGAGGGCTGAGCGTTGCTGGTCCTTCTCCTGATAAGACCCACGGGTTCTGCTACTGACTAGCAGGACTTGTAGCCACTTTTAACTAACTGAAGTCTTTGTTTTGGGGCGGCTGATGACTTTCCTAAGCTTTGAGCTGGATGGCGGTACAGCCTTTGAAATAAACCTGAGGATTGTGACTCGGTCCTCCTCTCTGGGAGCCTTGTTTTTCTCAGTCCAGTCCACCTCTAAGACAAAAAGGTCGGGCTCTATTTGGAGAGCCCTTCATGTGAGTTGAGACTGGTAATGTCTCTGATTTAGCAATGCGTGGTATAGCGTTACTCTTTCTGGTTCAGTTTGTGTAGAAGGAAGGCGCTTCATGTTGACACACCTCAGATACTTTGTGTCTCACTGCCAGCCGACAGTGTCTGCATTCTGATATTGTTAATATTTACATTTGCAGTGACTTCGGGGTAGTCTTTGAGCTCTCATTTTCGCTCCCTGGCCGTGCCTATTGGAATATCTGCCCCCAGTGTTTTGATTCTCCTCTGTGCCTCCCCAGTCCCAGCATGACGTCTTCCAGCGTTATCTCTCCACCCACACATGCTTAGGCATCCTATTTTGAAAGGTGGGGAGTAGCTTTCTGCTTGGAGTCATGTTCAGGTAGTGTCTGGACGTGACCCAGTGACTGATAACCACTGGGTGTTGTGGCATCTGTAGGGGAGTGAGAATCTGAAGATCCCCCACACTCTAGAAGCTTGGTGCACAACAAAGCAGGCCCCGCCCCCATTCTGTGCCTTGGGCCTCTGCTGTGGGAATCCGACCAAACTTTTTGCTTTGGTAGACATCAGTGTGAAATGGCTACTGATAACCCTGGGAAAACAGAAAATGTAGTAGAACGGCAAGCGAGAAAAAGCCATCTGTGATGTCTGGTGTCACACCGACTTAGAAGTGTTTTCTGGCCAGGGACAGCTATTATTGTGAGCTGAGGTACAATGGCCTATGGGCATTTGGGTGGGTTAATTGTAAATGGGACTGTATTAATGACGTGTGGGTGTGAAAACTACCTGACATGGGCACCCTAAGGAAGGGTTTGTTTTGGCTCACAGCTTTAAGGTGCAATCATCATGGCAGGGAGGGCGCAGTAGCGGCGCGGGAGGCAGCTGGTCACATTCAGCTTGCTTTCTCTCTTTATTCAGCCCCGTGGGGAGATGCTGCCAGCATCTGCGGTGGATCTTTTCCCACCTCAGTTAAACCTTCTTAGAAGGGCTCCCCCAAACATTCCCAGAGATGTGTTTCACCGACGACTCCGGATCCATCAAGTTGACAATGGCGAGTGACTGTATCACAAGGGTATCTTGGGAGAAAGTTAGTGCAGCATATACTTTATTGCCCTTAAACTAATGCTTTTTGTTTGTTTGTTTGTTTTGTTTTGTTTTTTGAGACAGGGTTTCTCTGTGTAGTTTTGTTCCTTTCCTGGAACTCACTTTGTAGACCAGGCTGGCCTTGAACTCACAGAGATTCATCTGCCTCTGCTTCCCGAGTGCTGGGATTATAGGCGTGCGCCACCACCGCCCGGCCAAACTAATGCTTTTTTTTTTTTTTTTTTTAAATCTGATCCTGTTGCTTTGGGCTATTTCATCTAGATTATTCTAGGGTTTCCCTGTACAGCCCTGGCTGTCCTGGAACAACCTTTGTAGACCAGGCTGGCCTTGAGCTCACAGAGATCGGCCTGCCTCTTCCTCCCAAGTGCTGGGATTAAAGGCGTGGACTGCCACCACCCAGCTGGATCTAATTTCTTAGAAAGTTCAAGGCTGTGAAGGAGCCTCCAGAGTATGATGCCTCCCTATTGGGAGCCCAGGCTGTGGTAAGGGACTGAAGGCCAGACTAAGGGCTTTTCCAATGCCGCCCTAGGCCCTAGATAACTCCTGGCCTTTGTAATCTCAGGAATGCAAGGAGTGGGGAAGGACATCTCTTTAGAACGCCATATCTACTTCAACCCTGGTTTTCTTCCTCACTCCTTAGCCGCTGGCTGTAGATGTCCATGGTCATTCAAAGTACACAGCTCAAGTGATGTAGCTCAGCAGCTGAGCACTCAGCTTTAGTGGACACAAATCCTGACTTTCTTAAATGTGCGCGCGCACACACACACACACACACACACACACACACACCCCCGTGCGCGTGCGCGGTCTGGCTCTATTCTCTCAGCTGAAAGACTCTCAAGCCAAATAGCATGGGTGTCTAGGAAGTGACAGATGCCTTGTCTGACGTTGGGCCCTTGTGGTCTGTTCTAGGTTGCTTCTGTTTTCAGTTATGTCCGAGGCTAGCCCGTGAGGGTCTGGTAACTATTTGCCCCCTCGGAGAAGGTCTCTTTGGCTCTGTTGCTTTATCATGGACCAACACGTCTGATCTCCTAGTCATCAAAGTACAACCTAGTAACAGTTTATTCTGTGAGTCTCTTTCCTGTGGCTACTAGAACAGCTAGTTCTTAAAGTTTTCTCCCACCCTGTAATACACCTCCGCTACCCACCTGCAAGGAATAGGAGACTTCTTTAGCCGCATTTCTGCCATGTACCGGCAATGTGTCCTTGGACAGTTTAGAATATGCATATCTGCTTGGTTTCCCAGTGTACTCCCCAGAAACAAGGAGAAATGACATTTTCTTTATAGGGATTTCAAAGACTCTTTAAATGTTTATTTAGCGTACGGTGTACATGTGGAGATGAGTGGGCGATTTGTGGGAGTCGGTTCTCTTCCACCATGCGGGTCCTAGGTCATCGGGCTTGGGGCAAGGGCCCTTTCCTGCTGAGTCATCTTCTATCCCTATACTGCTTCTGTAGAAACCAGGTGGTCAGGGTGGGGCGTCTGCCCAATGGGTAAAACTTACCCGGCGGGGAAAAGGATGTGGGGAGAACTGGAGGAGGTTGGTTTGGAAACAACAGGTGTGCAGCCCCTTTTTTTTGCAAAGTGGGACTTCCCAGACATGGTGGCCCATACGTGATTTCCAGGGTCTCTCTGAAAAGCCACCTCTAAGCCACTTTGGAGTCCTTTGGTTCTAAAGCCTGCACAAAAGCGGGCAGTCAAGGGTGACCCACTCAAGCTGGAGACAGTGCGAGGGTGAGGAGCCACGGTCAGGGTCAGCAGAAGGCAGCTTCCCCCCCCTCACCCCCCCCCTTTTCTTGGCTGGCATCAGTGAATCTTTGTTTTAGAAATGCTTGCCTGAGTAGCAGTAAGGAACACTTATCTAGTGCACTTGTGGCCCTGTGACCCGTGTTCCCTGGCGTCCCCCAACCTCCTGCCCACCAAGGCCCCTTTGGGCCTGAGGGTGGAGTCATCGGTTCCAAGAATTAGCACCGTGGCTCCAGGGATGAGTTCCTGCGCTCTTTTATGAGCCACCCTGTTTAAATTGGGGAGGCGGGAAGTTTGGCTTAGGAGGGGTTAGATGGGAAGTGATCATGGCCACGGTTTGCTTCTTAGGGTGTGTGGTGTGCTTTTATTTCCTTTGCTTTCACTCATGCCTGCCTCCCCTGTGCTGTATGGTGAATAAGGATTACGCCTGACCTCTGGTTTTCCCTCACTTGGGTCACTGAGGTGTGAGAGGCAGCGTGGGGGAGGTATGGCGAAGACTATTTTCAGTCATTTTGACCTCTGCTCAAATCCTTTCTTATTATACATGGGGGAGTAGTTAGTGTAGGAGATATCAGAAAGGACCTCCCCACCCCCCACCCCCCACCGGGGGTGTCTTTGTTCCTCAGTTCTTGCCGGTGGCTGGCTGTTAACCTGACCTGAAAGGATTTATTAGGAAGATGCACTTTTTTTTTTTTTTTTTTTTTTTTTTTTTTTTAAGATAGCATCCAGGAACAGGAACAGGGCGTTTTGCCACCAAGAGAATGTTTATAGGCGATGGTGCTTCTTTTCATTCTTAAACCTACAATAGAGTCAGAAGGAGAATGAGAATGAGTGATGGGCTCCAGGAGGGGAGCTTCAGTTCCAGATTCAGTTTCCCTGTTGCCTTCTAGACAGTCACTTCTACAACTTGCATGTTCAGTATCGCAGGCCTGGAGATCCCTTCCTCGACTTCACAGAGGCCCGTCTCTCTCCACGCAAAAACTCTGGGGGCTGGGGGGCACTTTCCATGCCTAATGTCAGGTACTGAAAAGGACTCAGTGTTAATCTTCAGACTTTCATGCCAGTGCCCTCCATGTCCTTAGTACCCTTACCCCCATCTCGGACATCTGCCTGTCCCTGCATGCCCACCTGAGCTCGTTCATGCCTCTAACAGGCTGTGCCAGAAACCTCAGTAGGCTGTGCAGCAGGAATCCAAATGCCGCCCCCCCCACTCACTCCCCTTGGGTCGCTCTGCCCTGGGCAGTGAGGTGCATCACAGCAGGTGGAGCATCTACCCTGACCTCAGGGAGCTTAGGCTAACCCTTTGGCATAGGTTATCTCCTCCATGCCTGCTGCCATCTCTGCAGACTGTTTTCTCTCAGTGTGTGTTTTCTTCTTTGCTGCGGCAGCCCAGGAATCCAGGCGTCCCTAAGATAAATAATTGTTACCAGCAATCAAACCATCAAAAAGATTAAATATTGGGGGATGGAGAGATGGCTCAGTGGTTAGGAGCACGGGCTCTTCTTCCAGAGGATATGGATTTGAGGCCCAACACCTACCCACACGGCAGCTCAAAACTACCTGTGGCTCCGGTTCCAGGGGATCTGCTGGCCTCCTTGGGCACTGTACCCATAGTGGTATGCAGACATACACGCAGGCCAAACACCTGCACACATGAAATAAAAATAATAAAAATGTACTTGAAAACAAATACTGTGAACGGAGTAGGCATTTGGCCTTCTTCCAGTCTCATAGAAGTGCCTGGATTTTCCAGCCGATGACCAGTTCTGTGCCCACCTTTGCTGGCTTCCCCTTTGTGTAACCACAATGGATCTGCTTCTCAAACATGGCTTTGAATTTACTGGACTTAAGTTCATTTTTTTTTCCCTAGCCACTATTGTGTTAATTCTGCTAACTAGAATTTGCCTTTAACTAGGGCCTCTCATGAGCTGAGCATGTTTGATTCATGTGATTCTTTTATATGGAGGTTACATAAGTGTTGATTAAAAGGCAGTTAATTAAAACTGAAACTGTTGAACTAAGGTCTGGTGTGTTATCTAAGCACCCAGGGCTGTAAATTGAGTTTATTCTTATAATATTGAATTAATATTACAATGTTGAAGTAATGTAGGAATATGTTGATATTTGAAAGCATCTGGATTTCAATAATAGTAACAAGAATCTTTATATATATATATAAATTTATTAATTTTTAATTATGTGTGTATATATGTGTCTGTGTATGGATCTGTGCATGTGAGTGCAGGAACCCTGGGAAGCCAGAAGAGAGAGTTAGATCCCCTGGAGCTTGACTCACAGATGGTTGTGAACCACTCAACATGGGTGCTAGTATCCAGACTCAGGTGTCGTCCCCCACCCCCTGCAAAAGCACTACACACTCAACCACTAACCCATCTCTCCAACTCCACCAACACCACCCCTCACTGCCAAATATCTCATTAATTTATACTTTTCTAACGAGCTAAGAATTTCATAGGTAAATTTATAGATGCATTTGTGTCAGCTCAGCTTCATCACAACTAAGTTATATGGTAAATTGGGGGAGTTAAAGATCATACTATGGATGTGACATCAGCCCATGTCCCAGAGTGTTCTTTTTATGGACTCCATTTTTTTCTCCCAAAGTTTACCTCACTATTCATGTTTATATCCAAAGAAACTGGTCTGGAAGACGCCAGCATAAGACTATTGAATTCCTGAAAATGTACATACTGTCTTTCAAAAAAAAAAAAAAAATTCTTGCAGCTGTAGCCAATCATCTGCTGTGGATATTGCTCTGTATAAATAAAATGCCGATTGGCCAGTAGCCAGGCAGGAAGTATAGGTGGGACAAGCAGAGAAGAGAATTCTGGGAACAGGAAGGCTGAGTCAGGAGACGCTGCCAGCCACAGCCATGAGTACCAACATGTAAGATGCTGGTAAGCCACGAGCCATGTGGCAAAGTATAGAGAAATGGGTTAACGCGGGACTGCCAGGGCTTGGCGGGAGCCGGAGAGGAAAAACTCCAGCTACAATCAATCATCAGCAAGAGGGCATAGCAGGAACAGCTTTGGTAGGTTTGAGGGGAGAAGTAGCTACCTTGGGAAACAGCTGAAAAAGTGTTTTGATATCGAACATTGAGTGGATGGGGTGAGATGAACAGGCCTGTTATTTTGAGTTTTTCTTTTAACACATATAACGAATGTCTTTTTATTTTTAAAGTATGTTAGGTGGAAACTTGACAAAAGGCCTTCTAGAGGGAAATCATTGTCCTCTTCCCTGCATCTCGTGCAGAGGTCGACATTTAAAGCATGGAGGGAAAGCTTCCAAACAGATTTGATTTATTTGGTGCATAGATATGGGAGTGTGAGGCAGGGAAGAGAACTGAAGAAATTAAACACCATGGAGCAAGTGAGTAGAATTCTTATAAGTGAAAGATCTTAGAATGTGGTTCGTGAGATTTTTAATTTTTTTTTTTTTTTTTTTTTTTTTTTTTTTTTTTTTTTTTTGGTTTTTCGAGACAGGGTTTCTCTGCGTAGCTTTGCGCCTTTCCTGGAGCTCACTTGGTAGCCCAGGCTGGCCTCGAACTCACAGAGATCCGCCTGGCTCTGCCTCCCGAGTGCTGGGATTAAAGGCGTGCGCCACCACCGCCTGGCGAGATTTTTAATTTTTATCAGTGAGTACTTATCAATGAGTACTTCCAAAGGGTACAAAATGCATTCTTTTCCACACCCACACCAAACTGAAGAAAGGGCACTCAATACAGACGTGTGTACTTATTTAGGCATAAAGCTTTGCATGCACAGTTTTGTACTTTTCCATTCATGAGTCATGAGCACCTATATTCTTTTTGTTTGTTTTTTGTTTTTGTTTTTCGAGACAGGCTTTCTCTGTATAGCTTTGGAGCCTGTCCTGGAACTCACTCTGTAGCCCAGGCTGGCCTCGAACTCACAGAGATCCGCCTGCCTCTGCCTCCCGAGTGCTGGGATTAAAGGTGCACACCACCACCGCCCTGCGAGAGCTTACATTCTTACACACAGAGCACACTTCTGTGCACAGCTGTATACACACGTGAAATCACAAGCGGATGTGATGTGTGCTCCCAGCTTTTTTGACTACCTCCCAATGACTGTCTCTGTGCACGCTTGGCAGCTGTACTAAAATTCAGAGGAGACTGGGTAGACATAAGTGACCACATCAAAGGATAATGGAACTTCAGTTCAGAGTCTCACCTAGTTCCTCAAAGGGCACAAGAGGTGTCTGCTGTCCCACATAGGAGCTGAGCTTTGCTGCCTGCCATGGTGGGTGAAAACCAGGCCCTGGGATTTTAGGTTGCCCACCCTCTGAGTGAGGTTGAGTGTTTTGTGTCTGAGCCACTGTTTATAATCTTTTCCTCTTCTCTTTTGAGGTCTTGCATTTATGACTTCTTACTTATTAAGGACATGAATACTTTGCCTAAAATTAGTGTTTTCTTATGTTTGCCTTCTGAATGTTTTGTACCATGTAAACAGTTTAATTTTTATTATTTGGGTTTTTCAAGACGGTTTCTCTGTGTAGCTTTGGAGTCTGTCCTGGAACTCGCTTTGGAGATCAGGCTGGCCTCGAACTCACAGAGATCCACCTGCCTCTGCCTCCCAAGTGCTGGGATTAAAAGCATGCATCACCATTGCCTGGCTGTGAACAGTTTAAATTTTGTGTAGCCAAACCTGTCTGGTTTTGTGACTGGTTTTCTGTGGTCCAAGAAGGCTTAAAGGCTTACCTGCTGTGTGTACTTGTATAGAAATTTTCTTTAGTTACTCCTAGAGTTCTTTTAGTACTGACTCAACCAACTAGATCAGTGGTTCTCAACCTGTGGGTCATGACCACTTTTGGGGGTTGAATGGCCCTTTCACAGGGGTCACCTAAGACCATCGGAAAACAGACATCTACATCATGATTCATAATAGTAGCAAAATTACAGTTATGAAGTAGCAACAAAAATAATTTTATGGTTGGGGGTCACCACAACATGAGGAACTGTATTAAACGGTTGAAGCATTAGGAGGGTTGAGGACCATTGGACTATATCTTAGTCCTTAGTCCCTGTCCTATCCAACTAGATCTTACGTTAGCAGGAGATAGGGACCCAGCTTTTAAAAATACATAATTTAAGCATTCAGATGTTTGTTTATTTTTTTCTCAGCACTATTTGTTTTTATTTATGGGTTGGGTTGTTTTTGTTGTTTGAGTCAGGGTCTCTCTGTTTAGCCCAGGCTAAACTTGAAATCCTCCTGCCTCAGCCTCTTAAGTGCTAGGAGTCTAGGCATAGCCCTTATGTGTAATTTCACTTCCTATTTTGAGATGCTTCCTTCTTCATAATAAATCTTCATGTGTATTTGATTTACATATTTAGAAAATTCTGTCCCAACAATTTGTCCTTTTGTGCTGATAATGCGGCTCCTATGTTCAGGGCTCCTTCCTCTCTCTTGACGGCTGGTCCGCCTCCTTGCCACTTTCAGAATGTTTCGGACTATTCTCTGCCCCTCCTCCCTCGAACCTTACAGATACTCAGTCTAAAACAGGGTTTAACTTTGAATCTGCTGCCAATTTAAAAGTGCATGAAAGTCTTCACACATACTTTTTACCCCAAAGGAAAGAGTTATGGCTCTTAGAGTCTCTGTGGTCCCCAGATGGCCCTTCTGTCATGTTCCAGAACAGTTCTGACTTTAGCCCTACCTAACTTTTTTTTTTTTTTAAGGCTTGAATCAAAGGCCTTTCCTACAGCTATTCTATGCTGGAACATTACTAGGGTTCTTTTTGGAGATTTTCTTAAAATTGTTCCTTGCACCTCATTTGCTGACCATATTGGGACTTCTCAGACCTGTGTCAAACGTGTGAGCCTTGGGAAGTGTAGCAGGTGGCCTGCAAGCAGGTGACAGCAAGCCTGACTGAAACTCACCTCAGACTACAGGCGGTCCAGCTTCTAGCTGTGTCTGCGAACACAGACCATAATACCTTCATGAAAACATTTGAATCTGTTGGGCACAAATCTGCTGTGTACTGATCATTAAAAAAAAAAAGAAAGAAAAAAAGAAAACAAAAACCCACTGAGTATACAGTGAGCACAGAGAAAAGAGAGACAGCTGTCCCAGACCTGGCTCGAAGGCAAATGCCAGTCCCAATAGATGTTAGGGGTGCATCCCTATCACAGGCTGTGCTGTCTGTCCATCACCAAGGCGGGTCACGCTCGGATGGTCTGAATAGCTTCGGACTTTTAAAGATTCTTTCATCTTCCCCCTGACAAATGCTCTCCAATAGCAAGCGGAGGGACACCCAACCCTAGAGCCCACGAAAACCTGCTTTGATCCTGGGGAGGCTGGCCAGTTCCAGCCGAGTGAACTGACAGGCAGACCCTGACCTTGTGTGTTACTGTGCTGGCTTGAGAGGCTCCTGTCACCCCCAGATCATTGCCATTTCCAGCCATGCTCCCCTTTCCTCCCTCTGTTGTTCCAGCAATAGCTCACCATGGCTTTGTTATCTTGTGTCCCCTCTCTGTAAGTGATCACGTCCGTGACTTTCCTTTTGGGCCCCCCAGAGGGGCAGCCTCTCTCTTGTCTGTATGTTGTATTTGCTGCCTTCCACCAGAGTTGTGTAGCCCACTCACCTTGGGTTGTAGTCTTGTACTGCCAACGATCTTTGTGATGGGGAACTGGAAAAGCTCATCCCCACACAACTAGTGGTACCCTGGCACTGTTACAGCCACAAATCCCTGGACCAGGGCAGGCTTGAAATCCATGTTGGAGCCCAAGGAGAATGCATTGATGTGCATTAAAAAGCAGCAGCTTCCAAACAATGAAACTGGCCGGGTGAATTTTGTCTGTACAGAGCTTTGCTGGGTGGAAACCATTCATGGTGAAAATGGAAGCCTTCACTAAGACCCCTTGTTTCAGCTTTTGCGTCTGTCGAGATGACATCCAATCAGCATAAGGACGCAGGCACTTCGTGTTTCTGAGATGCTAATATTTTGCTTTTATGGATTAGGATTTCCGGTACTCCATCATTTTCATCTCTTTTAAAGTGAGATATACTTCCTTGTTACTAGGTGAAAGTGTAGTAGGTACTTGGTTTGCATCCTCATGGCCCAGGGTTCAGTCCCTGGCATGCCACATGCATACACTCACATACTTATTTGGGAAACTTTGTGGTTCCGGGAGGTGAAATATGAGAACTGCTTTCTTTCCCATGTTGTATTCAGTTTGAACTTTATTCCCCTTAAGGAGCTTCAAGGAACGCCTTTTGCAGAAGGCCTTTGGCAGTTTACCTGCCCTGAGACTCTTTGCATCCTTGCTGAAGGATACACTCACTGTAAAACTTCTGGTTGACCACAGCTGTTATCTTAGAAACAACTCTGTTCTGTCCCAGATGACATAGTATTTGTTGTAGGATAGATTAGGCCCATATACGAAAAGGAAGTGGTTGTCTTCCATAGATGAGATTTTTGTCTATTTGTGGAGCAAATGGAGCAATTTTCTTTCTTTCTTTTTTTTTTTTTTTTTTTTTTGTGTGTGTGTGTGTGTGTGTGTGTGTGTGTGTGTGTTGGGGTGGGGTGGGTGTGTGGTATGGGGTGTGTGTGTGTGTTGCACTGGGTATTAGGATTTAGGTATTCCCCAGTTCATGATTTGTTAGAGAACTAAAAACAGAAATAATTTCTATATAGACCAGAGAAAATTAGTAAAGCACACAGGTTGTAGCAAGTCTTTCTCTGTCCAGCCAGCCAGCTCCCAAATAACAACAGAGACTCATTATTAATTATGAAAGCTTGGCCTTAGCTTAGGCTTGTTTTTAACTAGCTCTTACAACTTAAATTAACCCATATTTTTTATTAACCTATGTTTTACCTCCATCCCCTTCTGTGTGTCTGCTGCTCTCATGCCTACATCTGTCTCCTACTTCTTCTCTCCCTGCCCGGAAGTCCCGCCTATATCTCTTGCCTAGCTATTGGCCATTAAGCTCTTTATTAAACTAATCACAGCGACAGATCTTCACACAGTGCACAAATGTCCCACAACAGGAGGTTCTCTTTCTCTGCACCATTATCGGCTCTTTAATGTTGCTTAGGTGACATGGTTGGTCTGTCTGCTTCTCTTCACACACAGAGGCCTCCCCCACCCCTCCCCCACATGGGAGAAGCACACCACCGGCAGCAAGAGCACCCGCATAAAGCAAGGCAATGCCATCATCTGCCCTGCTGTGTGGAATGGCGCTTGTGCAATTCCGGGTGCCGTTCTTGGTGTGGGTGTGTTTTGTGTTCACAGCCATGCTGAAGAGCAGGCACTGTTGACTTCTATTTTACAGGAAGTTGATAAGTTGAAGGCCTTTGAGCTCCTCCGCTGGCTTTGCCATGCCCACGCGAATCCTAACTCTGTTTCTCACCCCTTTCCAGCTCCCCCTGGCTAGAACATCCCCCAAGATGGCAGAGGAGGGCAGCAGTACCAGGGACTGTGAGTCCCTCAGCGTGCTCAACTGGGACCAGGTTAGCCGGCTGCATGAGGTTCTGACCGAGGTCGTACCCGTCCACGGACGAGGCAACTTTCCAACCTTGGAGATAACCCTTAAGGACATCGTCCAGACTGTCCGCAGCCGGCTGGAGGAGGCAGGCATCAAGGTTCAGGACGTCCGATTGAACGGCTCTGCAGCGGGCCACGTTTTGGTCAAAGACAACGGCTTGGGTTGCAAAGATCTGGATCTCATCTTTCACGTGGCTCTTCCCACGGAGACCGAATTTCAGCTGGTGAGAGATGTGGTTCTGTGTTCCCTCCTGAACTTTCTGCCGGAGGGCGTGAATAAGCTCAAGATCAGCCCCGTCACCCTGAAGGAGGCATATGTGCAGAAGCTGGTGAAGGTCTGCACAGAGGCAGACCGCTGGAGCCTGATTTCCCTCTCCAACAAGAACGGGAGGAACGTGGAGCTCAAGTTCGTTGACTCCATCCGGCGTCAGTTTGAGTTCAGTGTGGACTCCTTCCAGATCATTCTAGACTCTTTGCTGTTTTTCTATGACTGCTCCAGTAATCCCATCTCTGAGCATTTCCACCCCACAGTGATCGGGGAGAGTGTGTACGGGGATTTTGAGGAAGCCTTTGACCATCTTCAGAACAGGCTGATCGCCACCAAGAACCCTGAAGAAATCCGAGGCGGGGGTCTTCTTAAGTACAGCAACCTTCTGGTGCGGGACTTCAGGCCTGCGGACCAGGAGGAAATCAAGACTCTAGAGCGTTACATGTGCTCCAGGTTTTTCATCGACTTCCCAGACATCCTGGAACAGCAGAGGAAGCTGGAGACCTACCTTCAAAACCACTTCGCTGAAGAAGAGAGAAGCAAGTACGACTACCTCATGATTCTTCGCAGGGTAGTGAACGAAAGCACCGTGTGCCTTATGGGGCACGAACGCAGGCAGACCCTGAACCTCATCTCTCTCCTGGCCTTGCGAGTGCTGGCAGAGCAAAACATCATCCCCAGTGCCACCAATGTCACCTGTTACTACCAGCCAGCTCCTTATGTCAGCGATGGCAACTTCAACAACTATTACATCGCCCATCCTCCAGTTACCTACAGCCAGCCTTATCCAACATGGCTGCCCTGTAACTAACCTCGAGACCCGAGGGTTTCCACAGTGGGAACCCATTTAGGGCAGGGGCTTTCAGGTAGGAGAGCCTCCTCCTAGATGTAGGTGTTTGGCTTTTAAAGGGGAACTCAGCTCTGACTCTGCTTTTCTTTGTGAACCCATTGGAATAGGTCCACAAGACTATCAGGAGCCAACCCTAAAAGGACCCATATTACAGTGCCACTCTGGAAGATGCAATAGGAAGTGTGACCTCTCTACATCTTTCTAAGATAGTCACTAACTTGTCACTTCCCAGACATTAGCACATGGGATTTGAACTCTACACAGTCTCTGAGATTGGGAGAGTTGGGCAGCATGTGAGAAGCGTTAAAGGCACTCTTCTCGACTAATAGCCTCCAGTCCTCTGCAGGCTCTCATTCAGGATTCTCAGCAGTTTCGTGAAAAGCCGTGCTGGTAGTCTCCTATTGTGTCAGTTTTAGTCAGCCCCCAAACTGGTAAACACAAGGGTGCTCTTTGTGACTGAATTTTCATTCACGGGACTGAGTTGTGTGTGTCTAGTCCCTGTAGCAGAGCTGAGAATTTCATTCATCAATAAACCAAAGCCAATAGCTGGAGACTTGAGATCTGGTTGGAAGTGGTTTATGGTAGATGCTGGGCTGTTTCAAGGAATTATGAGATATTGTGGAGAAAAAAAAATGACCTTTTCTTGAAATGTAACTTGAAAACAAAATAAAATGTGGAACATAATGTTCAAGTAGAATTGTGGTGGTGGGTGGCGATTGTCAATAGGGAACATGAATGTTTTGTTTTGTTTTCTGTAAGGAATTCTTATTGAATGACATGTTCCCCCCCCCCCCCATTGGCTCTCTGATGACTGACTCTTGTTCGCTCTTCCTGAGAGTAAGGACTATGTTGTGACCAGAGTCATGGTCATAGCTGACATGAGGTTCTTCCCATGTTTTAATTGGAAACCCATTTTTGGACATCAATCCCAGTATGACAGCTATTTTGCTGGAGTACGCTGGACCCTTCTTCTCCAATCCCTTAAAAAATAGTGATTGCATTCCCCAAATATTTTTCACAGCAGGAGAATTCAGGAATTTCAGGAGAAAAGAGTGACCAGTGAACCCACTTTTGAATTTCACTTCCAATCTCCAAGCTGCAGGGAGGTAGGGTTTAGTGTCGTCTGGCCTTGTGTGTTCTAGCTACCAGGGCACTTTGATATTACTCTGCTGTATTCGGGGAAGAGTTGAGTGAGTGAAGAATGACCTTTCTTATTCTGTAGATTTAAGCATTATGTTTATATTCTGCACTTTAGAAGGAAAACAGTGTTAATTGCTGGCCCAAAGCAAGCAGTCCACGGGGAGAGATCCAGGCGACTGTTGCCTTACCTAGTAGGTTCAGATGAGAGATTTCACCTTTTGAAACTTTCTCTGGGGTATTTTAGAATGCATCACTTTAGGATATCAAGGGGAAAGGCATTCAGTATTGCCAGCAAGCTTGATTTCTAAAGTGATTCCATCAGATCCAAGAGCTCAATTTTTACTTTGTCCAGCGACCATAAAAATCCAAAGATCCGAGTGATTGCTTTGTATTTGCTTTATTGAACTAGTTAATCTTCATGCAAAAAGGCCCAGTACAAAGTAATTGGCTGGCCTTTTTCTAGTAATGTGTTTTCAAGTTTCTTCTGGAATGTGCTACATTGGTCCCCTTAACAGCTGATTGACGTGCGTCTTCACTGGCCTCCATATTAAGTTAGGTCACCAGAAGCCACTTAGTATCACCAGTTTCTACTGCTCTGTGAATCTTAGTTATGTTTGAATTCACTGACTTTTGAGTCCTGTGAGGGGACCCGAGCTGTTTCAGTGTTGGAGGGAAGGTAAAGAAAAGGGAACCCAACTTTGAAAACCATCGGTCATCCATGACCTTAAAATGCTGCCATTGTAGTGCAGTGAGGACATGTTGGCACAGAAATAGATTTGTAGAGTCAGAGCTTTTGAAGTGGGTTGGAGCCTCCCTCAATATAAGGACTTGCTAATAGAAGCAGAAATCGGGATTGCTTTGACTGAGAAAGCTTGGGGACCAGTGAGGCACTGGAAAAACATCAGGCTTCTTTTTGAAATTCCTTCTGCTTTATATATATATATGTTTCCAGTCAGGCCATAGTCTCCTGAGGATGGAGAGAGAGACAGAAGTTGTAAACCACCGCTGTATGATGGCCCTCTTGGTAGTTTCTTTGCCTGTCCAGCTGTTTTGTAGTTTGAGAATTGATGTGTGTTCTAGAACCATCACAGTAGAAAGTTGCATTGACCAGAGCTCCATTTTTAAGACACAACTCCTGGATTATGGGTGTCTGGACTAGAGGTGTATTTACCTGCTCTGTGAACTTTCTGCCAGACCAGAAACAGGCCAGGGAAGCTTTCTATCTGAAACCTGCCTTTTGCGTGGCTTACCTATGCACCAGACACCCTAACTTTTAGTGACTCCAGTGGCTCCCCTTTGTGTGTGTGTGTGTGTGTGTGTGTGTGTGTGTGTGTGTAGGGTAATGTACAACTTGGCCTTGGCAGAGGGCACTGAAGTGCAAGTACGTCCTCTGAGCCTGCTCTCCCAGCCTGCTCTTCAGAGTCAGCAGCAGCTAGGTTGATAACAATGCCTTCGCCATTGAGTACACAGATACACACGTACTTGGTTCTTGGCCTTGAGCTCCAGGCACACCCTCTGCCTTAAACCTTGGCAGGAAGATGCTGCTGCTTGGTCAGTCATTGCATTAAGATGAGATCCTGGTTACTAAATCAAATTCCTGGTGACTGCTTGTGGGCTGAGGGAGGCCTGGCCTACACCTGGGAGCTGGCAGATGAGTGGAGTTGGGTAGGGGAAATTCTTGTCGTGGTTCTTGACTTTTTTTTTTTTTTTTTGGCTTTCCAGTGTTTCCCCCTCCTGTTTGACTTAACTTGGAACTCGTGTCATAGTGAGCTGTGTGTGGATCTGTGCCTTGTGGTAATATGGTAATAATCTCCTTGCTCAGCCTACAGTCTGCAGGCCTTCTAGCTGACCTGGTGCTAGCCCCTTGGTGATGGGTTATGATTTTACCCAGTACTGCTTTTGTTTTGGGAAATGGCACCATTCAGAACCAACTCTGATCTTTCTTCTAGTGCTCTTTCTTGTCCTGGGGTCCTGTTTCAGGACCCTGCTAATCTTAGTTCAAATGCTTTCTCCCAGAGGCCGGATTATAGTTATCCAAGCATGAGGCAGTCCTGATGCTTCCTGGGCATCACTTTCTGCGTGTCTAATGGGGCCCACGCTGGGGATAACCCTTGGAGGTGATTCTATAAATTGAAGTTTTCCTAATTTTCAAAGTTGGATTTACATCATAAATCTGAGACAATTTCACAGCTGATTATGGAATGTAGTTGAATTTAACCAATTGAATCCAGAGGGTAGAGGAAGAGGCTCTTGAAAAATCCTGGCAACCTATCAGGATGATTTGTGGAGCTCTCTGAGGACAGAAAATTACCTTTTTTTTTTTTTTTTTTTTTTTTTTTTTTGTGAATTCAAGTGCCTTCATCTTGTTTACCTATCACTTAAAAAAACAAAAAAACAAAAAAACTTTAAGTATAAGCTTAAAGAGTTCTGGAGTTTTGCCTGGGCTATTGAGATTTGGTGCAAATTCTCATGTGTGTTTGCATAGGAAGGTGAGGTGACCACCCACTAAAGAGGAAGGAGCCAACTAACATCATTCGTGGTCTTTACAAAAGAGAACCCAGCTGCCTGGCCTTTTGGTGTGTGTGAGTGAAAACTTGATTTTCTGGAAGCATCTATTTATTTCCAAGTTAATATGGATAAAAATAAAAGTGCCCATTGGACTACATCGGAAGTTCTAATTTCTGTCCTTGCATAGGCTTGAAGCGTTCCTTAGCAGTGCCTAGAAGCACGGACTTCCTCCTTGGTACTGGTCACTCACCTTCTTACTTGATGCCGATGAGATTTCTTATCAGTGCAAATGTATTAGAACTTGATGAAATAAAGCTTTGAGTTTGAGAAATAAAGGTATATTTAAAAGTGTAAAAAAAAAAAAAACTCAACTTGTCAGTTATGATCCTTGTTTTTTTTGTCTTTGGTGGTAAACTTTAGGTTTTAGGAAGCATTGGGGATGAAGAATCTGTCACCACTGTCAACTTTGGCAGCACCACAATAGGTGCTGTGGGGGGTGTGGTTACCCAGAAGGCCCTAAATCCCTTTCCCAAGGTACCTGGCTAACTTGGGCTGATTTTTGTTGCAGACCTCAAGCCCAGTGGCTCATTCCTCTTGTAAGTCATGTCTTTGCTTACTTGTTTTCATGCAAATGTGGCTTGAACCTGCAGTCTCAGGCATGCCAGGCAAGCATCTACCTATGATCTATATCCCCGGCCTCACAGTGTTTTCAAATAATATGGCTTCACCTGCACCTGGTTTTTATCTAGTGGCCATGGCTTCATGACCATTTCAGTAAGAGACCCCAACTAGCTATCCATTTTAAGCAGTTGCTCTTGCCATTTTGCTTTAAGAAATACCTATGTGAAAAAGGGATGTGGCTGATAGCTCTTGAAAGGGTATAAATAGTTCTGTTCCAGGGTGTCCAACCTTTTGACTTGTGACATGACATTGTCATCTCCGTTCACAGCTATGCTGGAATGCATGTGGTCTCTGGGCTGCAGGTTGGACACTTCCTAATTCCTTTGGTCTGATCTCCAGTGCTCCAGATATGTACCTCTTCCCTTTATCCTGTGTTTTAAAAGGCCTCCCTTCTGTGATGGAGATATATATATATCTCCATATTCTCTTCGCCAAACACAAGTGTTTCTCATGCCTTTGCCTCTTGTTGGCCCTCCCCATTTGTGCTGCACATACTTTCTAAAACATTTCTTGACTCTGACCCTCAGTAGAACAGGGTGCTGTGTTCCTGTTATACATTAAAACTGCTCAGGGGGTGGCGGTGGCGCACACCTTTAATCCCAGCACTTGGTTGTGAGCCTAGCCTTTAATGGCTGAGCCATCTCTCCAGCCCTAATCCCAGCACTTGGGAGGCAGAGGCAGGCAGATCTCTGTGAGTTCGAGGCCAGCCTGGTCTACAGAGTGAGTTCCAGGACAGGCACCAAAGCCACACAGAGAAACCCTGTCTGGAAAAACAACAAACCAAAAATGAAAAACAAAAAAAAAAACCCTAAGCAAAACTGCTTAGGAATGTAAGTGGATGCTGCACCCGGCCCTGCAATGTGAGGAGTACTTTGCAGCTAGCCCTCGTCTTCCTGTTTCATCGAATCTGCTTCTGTTTTCCCAGCCCATAGCTCTTTCCCTTGCACCCTACCACACAGCTGAGTGTCAGTCCTTCTCCCACTTCTGCCGGCTTTACCAGGATGCCTCCCCCTTCCTGTGTTCCCATTAGTGTCCTTTACTGGCTTGCATCACTTCATCTACCTTGTGGACACCGGCGTGTCTTGTTCTCCTTTGCCCTCCTCCCACACAAGTGGCAAAGGTTTAATGCTGAACACGGTGTTTCTGTGCCTGGAGGACTGGACGTGGGCCACTAGCAGCCAGAAGGCTGAATCCTGGGTGGTTATCTGTATGTGTTGTAATGCCTCATGCTGATGCCAGAAACATTTGAGTCCTGGCTTTGTCTGGACCAATATTTACACGCAGAATAACTTGTGTGTGGAATGGTGAAATGCAGTTCCCCAGAATGAGTGGACGGGCCATGACACTGTGATGTCCATCACAGTCACTTGACCTAACGAAGGCCAATACTCAGTCTCCCAAGCCCTTTTAGTGGAACTTGTTGTGTTTCCCTTTCAAGTGTCACTTCCTCAGCACAAGAGTGAGGCTCCACTCACCCAGACAGAAACATGCTTCTTCCTAATTTCTCTGTCCACGGAGCCGTTGGACGACTAAGGTGGGACAGCAGCATTACTTGGTTGTAATTTAGGATTGCTGTCTGTGGAAGATGCTAACAACATTAACAAGACCTGAGAGGGCTGACCACAGCAGAGGCCAGTGCTTGACCCCGACGACACCACTCCAGCAAACTCACCTGCTAAGTGCCTTCAGCTCCAAACACACTTATGGAAGGCCGAGACAGAGAAATGCTGGGATTATGTCTAGTTTGAGATGTTTAGTGGAGCCTGATGCCACCATGGAAATTGGTCCCCTCTCCTGCCAGGAGAGTCTGAGGAAGGGTTTGTGAGACTCAAGTGACCAGCTAACTCTTCAAGTGACCAAGTAGAGCTGAGGCTGTCATGGTGGTTTCCTACCTTCTGGTCTCTGTTCTCTACCACGGGACCTCAGGGATAAATGCTCTCTAGAAATCCGCTGCACTGGCAGATGAACCCCACGGAGGTCAGCCTCTTGACTGGGCATTCCTTTCTTAGATTTCTGTGAGCAATGCCAAAAGATCTGTGGCAGCTGGGCTGGGTCAGTAGGATTGGTTTTATGCTGTTCCTGACCTAATTCACCATTTTTACCTCTTCTGGGTCTAACTAGATCAAGGGTCTCATTCCCCGGGGCGTTTCCCCAAAGCAGCCCAACTAGACTACTTTTCAATGTAGGGAGTTCCTCCAAATGGACCTTGGAGAAAAGCATGAGAAACAACAGTCACTTACATTGTTTGAGAAACTTAGGTGGGAAGGTCGTGTGTGTGACACTCACCAAGATTGGTCTAAATCTACTCCATCCCTTCAACATGGATAGTGCACGAAGCTTTGCTTAAGAGGTCTATTGGAAGGTAGAGCTATGAGGAAATGGAATCCCTTGAGCTTGACCAGGGTCTTAGGGTTCCCTGAGCACATGTCTTATGTGTTAACTTGAAGGTCTCACCACACTCTGAGACACATGGCCATGTTCCCATTGGATAGCAGGAGGTGACCACAAAGGTCTGCCTGCAAAGGCCCTACTACCGCATCCCTAAGTCCCTCCATAACCCCTACACTGCGTGCAAACGCTCACACTAGCCCCTCTCCAGGGCTGAAGTGTTGAGTTGCCGGGCAAAAGATCTGTTTCCACTTAGGCAGGAAGGAATTCCTCTGACAGGCCAACAACTTTGCCCAGACAACCGTCCCTTTGTAAATCATGTTGGGGTACCTACTGGACGGCTGATATGTTTGGGGACTAGTCATCACGTTCTAGGCCCTGTGTTAAGCCTTCCTGTTGATCTCCCAACAACTCTGAGACAGAGCAACTAAGTACGGCCGAGACCAAAAAGCCAGATGAATGCCAGGGTTGACTTTGGGCTGGGGATTTTCAGCCCCTCCACAGTATGCTGCGCGTCCACCCCGTGCCCCTCGGCAGGTGGAAGACACACCTATTTGAGAGGACTAGGCAAGGGGCCAAAGTGACTGATGAGACTGATTCATTAGAAACAAAAATTGAGAGCGGCGAGACGGCTCAGCTGGGAAAAGCGCTTGCTGCCCAGTCTGCTGACTTGAGGTCAATCCCCGAGACCCACGTGGTGAAGGAAGAGAGGCAACTCCTTCTGCAAGTTGTCCTCTGACCTCCACGTGTGCCCTGTGGCACACCACCCCCCCCATAGACACACACTGTAATAAGTACCAAAAAAATCGACATTTTAAATAACACTTATGGGGTGTGTGTGTGTGTGTGTGTGTGTGTGTGTGTGTGTGTGTGACATGTATGAGTGCAGGAAGTTACAGGACTACTTGTGGGAGCTGGTGATTCTGTCATCCTAGGGGTCAAACTCAGGTCATCAGTCTTGGTGGCAGGCACCTTTACCCAATGATCCATCTCATAGCATCCCTGCCCAATATTTTTTTTTTAATATGAAAAATTAAGACAGCTCAGTTCAAACCAAACCAAAACAGGGTTGCTATTGTGTGCGGCAGGAAGTTTTAAATTAGAACTGAAATGGAAACAGCCCCCCCCCTCCATTCTCTTAACCACGGATGTCTAACACACAGGTACTTAGACACCTGTGGGCTGGAGGGCTGATTGGGTGGGTGGGTGGCTGGTGGTGGGGAGGTGGCTGCAGCTGGCAGAAACCTGCTCACCTGCACGAGAACGGTGAAACCGAGAAGGGAGGGCATTCTGAAAACGCCGAACCCAAAGCAGCTCCTGGAATCAAACACCTGTGGATTTTCATGCACTAAATATAGTGGAAGTTGGCTATCTTATCGGTAAGTAAACACCACAGCAGGGCAGAGGCTGCTGTGGGAACAATCTTCACCCTGGCTCCTGTGGGAAACACTGCTGGGCTGTGAGTGGCCCACTGGCCGGCTCCACACAGGGCTCCCCCACTTCAGCTGCCTCAGGTTCCCCAGCCAAAGGGGCCTCTGTGGCTCTTCCCTGGTCTTAGGTCAGTTGCATGGACCTATTGTCCCCCTCCCCCAACATTCAGATCAGTTTTCATGGCCTGCATAGGATCTGAGTGTGGACAGAAATGCCCCCCCCCTCCAGCTCTGGAGGCATGCTTTTCAGCAGGATTATTTTCCATTATTACTGGAAGGAAAATGAGTCTTTGAATTTTGGATGCTGCTGAATCAGGCGCGGCCCCTCCCCCCATGTCAGGAATGTTAACTCTGGGGCTCCCTGCAGCAGCAGCTTCTCTGCTCGGAGAGAGAGAGGAGACACTATTCTCTGAATGCCAAGCAGTACCCGGCTGGGTGAAAGAGAATGCAGGTGAGGGCCGGTCAAGGGAGGCAGGGAGACAGACAGATCCCGAGGGGCTTCACGGCCTGACGAGTAGTCCCAGCATGCTCCTCGGCTCTCCTCTGGGTTTCATGGTGGCCCCAGGCTCAGCTGTAGACAGGGGTGATGCCAATCTCAGAGTTATTGAGGATAAAACAGCCCAGTACCCGGTGCTCACAGATATATCTGTTCCTTGATAATCCTCCAGGGGTTCACAGTGTCCTCAGAGAGTTAAATTCCCGAGGGGTATCCAAAGCACCGCGATACGGAAGTGAACGGATTCTTAGGCTCTGTTGGGTACCAAGAAGTCAGTATTAACACTAGCTATGAATTCCTGAGACTTGGCTGTTAAAGGGCCTTACCAACATTGTGGGTGACGGTCCTGACAGTCCCCTCTTTTCTCCATCCCCATTTAACAGATGAAGAATCATGGCTCAGAGACGTTGAACGAAATGCCCTAGAGCACACAGCCGCCTCGGCTGGCAGTTCACACACACAGCCAAGGTGGTGTGGACCAGGCCTAGCTCCTATCCCGAAGGCCATGGGCACCAGCTCTGTCTTGGCAGACTGCCCTTTTGCCCGCTGGCCCATGGGTTGCAATCTCATCATATTCTCACTAGACATCCCATTAGCCTCCCTCCGAGGTGTTGCCAACTCATACAGTTCCCCAGAACTTCAAGCCTACTTCCTGGGCTCCTGCGCGGGGGGTAAGAGGAGAATGACAGACCCAGTTGGACCTACAGAGAACTCGCCACACAATGGAGCCGTTTTGTGCTTTCGCCGAACGAACGAACGAACGAACCACTTCCCTGTACCGGGAATTAGAATCTACACTTTGAAAAAAAAAGCCTAGAACCCTCCTGCTTGAGCATGGCAGGCCCCTTTGTCAATGTGTGACCTGCCGGTTTTGCTGGGCTGTGCACATTTCTGATGTGATGGGAAACAAAGAGGACTTTGCATGGCAGGGGTGTGGCCTCCCTCCAAACTGCTGTTTCAGATGCCCCGCCAGCCACTACCAGGCCCAGAGCATCGGCTAGCTCCCCCAGCAGGGCCCACTCCCCTGGCTCAACAAGGTTGTACTGTTCCTGCTCCCCCACCCTAAAGGTCTTAATGACTTGGAGTGAAGCCAGCAGTCCGAGATCTGTGGCAAAGGACAGGTAGATGTTGCCCGGCCACGTGGGATCAGGGAACGTCTGACTCCACTTCTCTGGAAACTAACTTGATAAGTAATCTATTATAGGCATTAGAAGGACTTTTCTAGATCAAGGCTCAAGCAAACATTTTCGGCAATAGCCAAGATTTCGGGCTTTGTAAACCCTGAGATCTCCACCATAGCCATCCCATTTGGCTTTTACGTCACGAGAAGCAGCCAGAGATAATATGAAATGGGTTCAACTCCAATCCTAAGACATTATCTGTCAGCAGTAGACTTTGCGTTTCATGCATTGTGCAATATTCTTTCGGTTTCCCTCCACCACTTAAAAACCTTAGTGACCAGCGGGTTGCCAACAGACAGTAGGACAACTTGGCCCACAGCTGACGTTTGCCAAACCTTATTTAGATGACAAGTCTTGGGGCCAGCAAGATGGTTCAGTGGGTAAAGATTCTTGCTGCCGAGTCTGAAAGACCTGAGTTTGATCCCTAGGCCCCCTATGATAGGAGGAGAGGACCTGCTCCCCTAAATTGTTCTCTGATGTCCATATGTATGTGTGTGCACACACCCATAGACCCCACCATACAAATAAAGTGATTCTGAAACTGTTTGAAACAGGCTGCTCTATGGTGAGGCACTTTGCCTCTGTCAACCTCACCTGCACCCTTTCTCTTAGCAAGGTAGCACACTGCCGGTCCCACTGGACTCTGAGGTTGGTGGCTGCTGCGGTTGCTGAGGTCCCCAGCAATGTTGGCAGCACTGGCGACTGTCCCTAGTGGTCCCCTTGGCCTGGCTTCTGTTATGTCCCTCAGTGATGAATGACATGCCTGTCAACTTGACGGGATCCACACCCACCTAGGAGGCAAGCCTCTGGGCATGCCTGGGAGGGCCACCCCGAATGCAGGTGGCACCACCCTTTGGGCTGGGGTCCAGATTGTGTAAAAGGAATGAATTATTCTCTGCTCCTGGCTTCAATGCAAAGGGGCCAGTAGCCTGTGGCACACCTTCACCACAGTGATAGGGTTCCTCTCATACTGAAAGCCAAAATAAGCCCTTCCCTTCCTTAGATTTTTAGTTTTTCTCTTTTATTTTTTTTTGGTATTTTGATGCAGTATCGCGATAAGTGACTAATACTCCTTAGCCATCACCATTTCAGCCTCCCTGTGTTCTCCACCCAGGTCCTTACTCAGTTGCTATACTTGCCTAGCATGCAGGAAGCCCTGAATTCAGTCTCCAACACTTGGTAAAAGCAGGTGTAGTGGTGTATGTGCCGGGAATCTCAACACTTGGGAGGTAGAGGCAGGAGGATCCAGGGTTCAAGACCATGCTTAGATACATACTGAGGCCAGCCTGGGATGCATGAGACCCTTTCTCAAACAAAACAAAACCAACTAAACCAAACCAAACCAAACCAAACCAAACCAAACCAAACCAAACCAAACCAAAACAAACCAAAACAAAACAAAACAAAACAAAACAAAACAAAAACAAAACAAATGAACCTGTTACCAGCCTAGTTCAGTTTCTCAGAGCTCTGCTCACAGTCCTTATGGGCTTCCAAATACACCTGCCACTGTTGAGTCCAATGTGTCCTTTCTGTGCCCAGGCTGTGCTGTAGGGTCCCATGGTGCTCCCCCAGGGCTAAGGCAAACTCTTTGTTTCAGAATCCTGTAGGCTGGCCCTCAGATCATAGACTACTCCTTTCTCAGGGACCTTGGGATGATCTCATAGAGTTATAACCACCTGGGCCTTAAAGTTGGCACTCTGTGGCCTGACTCAGACTTTCTTGGTCTGAGAACTCAGCTTCTGCTATAGCAGTGATGGCCAGACAGAGCCAGTGGTCGAGACAGATGGAAGATGACACATGGACTATCAGTATCAGTTCTAACTTAGCCCTAAAGAATCTGAAAAGTGAGAGAACAGTCTAGAACAAAATCAGGGCGACTCTACATGCCCTCCAGGTTCTCAAGGGCTAGATGGCCACAAAGTGGGTCAGCCCCAACTCCATTCTTCCTACAAGTTGAACCCAAGAGGGTTCCAGCTATGGACTAGGGAAGGGGTCCCTGCTGCCCAGCGAGGGAGAGGAAAGCACGGGATTCCACCAGACAGACAGCTGCAAGTGCTCCCTTCCCTTGGGATTCTCTCCCATCCAACAGAGAACAAACAGGCAAGTCCTCTGCACTGTCATTTCCTGACCCCTGTGACCCTTGGCAAGTGTCTTCTGTCTCCTCTGCTATACAAATGAAGATGCTTCCGCTAAACGGTTAGTACAGGAATTAGAGGCCTTAGCACTAAGTAAACGGGTTGGTAAATGCACATGTGTGTGCCTGCCATGCCCACGAAGGTGCCTGTGTTTAAACACGGTAACCCTTTGCTACAGTATCGATGATCATCGTTTGGAGCTTTAGAGTGTCTGATTAGAGTCATTTGAAATGCTAATTCAAAGTTCAGACTCCTCAGACTTTAGCTGAAGGTTGTGATTCAGTAGGTCTGGGAAGTGGGCATCGAACCAGGTCTGGGACATTCTCACATGCTTCTCCACAGCAAAGAGAACTGGAGCCCCAAGCAGCTAGCAGGCAGGTGTCCAGGGAGCTGAACCAAAAAACCAAAAACTTTAACAACAAACCCTTGATTGTTTCAAAGGAAAAAGGTGACCAGAGGGGTCAGGCTAAGGAAATAATTTCCACACTTCAGATCAGTGATCCTTTAAAAGTTTGCCCATATGGATTCAATGAGAAAGACAAATTGGCCCTATCATGGTCTCTACTATTAGGTCAGAGTGTGGAGAGACTCGGTTTTCGTTTGTTTTCATTTACTACTGACTATTGTTAGTGCATTGCCTTTTTATTTCAGACTTTTCCCCCTTTCCGGGGGGGGGGGGGTGTGAGCAGATTCTGAATGTCACACAAAACAAGGGAATTTGTGGTTTGTAGAACAAAACTGAATTCAAGAACTGACGTCGGCCCAGAGGGTAGCTAGGAGAGGTTTTTCACTTCCCTTGGGGGCGGGGGGGGAGGGGGGGAATCCAAAGTCTTGAAAGATTCACTCTGGAAGGCGATGCTAGGAGGAGGACCATGTGGCCAAGCAGGTCTTCTTTCTAGAACCTCCTGGAGCCCTGCTGCAGTGGGCCAGTGGCTTCACCGGCCTGAAAAGCAGGTCTCATGCAAGTCGTTCAGTGTAGGCTTGAGTTTGCAGAGCTGCTGAGCCAAGCAGGACGCTTTAATGAGAGAGGCAGCTAAATTAAAAAAACAGAAACAAAAGGCAGCTAAATCTAGAAAGAACAAGATTTACAAACAGAACCACACAGAGTGCTGCTCTTCGTGTTGCCCTGTGTGGTCAGATCTGTCTAGTTCTACTCCACAGTGCCTGTAGCAGGAAAGCTCTGGACCACAGCTCCAAATGGCTGGGGCACCAGAGGGACCCACAATGAGGGTCCCCACTGCTCCAAGTCCACTCCCTTGACCTCTCGACGCCCTGGTTCGTCCGAGAATCCTGGGCAGATTCCCTGCCATCATCATCCATGACCTTTCCACCTTTCCACCTGCTGAGAGCCTTCCTGGCCCAGACTTGCCTTAGACTCTGACCCTTCCTGGTGCACTAGCCAGGGCATTCATAAACCTCAGGAAACCACCTGTGGCAGGGGTTTGGCTCCCCCAGGGGTTCCTAGTAGCCTGCACTTTGTCCTTGCCTCAGGCTGAAACGCTATTCAAGTCACCTGCTGTCAGAAACCTTCCGGTACTCCATATTGCCTCATGCTCCATCACTGTCAGACTCGGGTCGCCTTCAGAACTAAACTCCACTCCTGTACCCCACCTCCACCCCAACAACCCACCACAGCTTCCAGGGTGCTGAAGGGAGCATGTGGGCCAGGTGCCAGTCTGTTTCCTATTATTTTAACGGAATTCTTAGGGCTAGGTAATTTATAAAGAGAAGAAAAGGCTTCTGTAGCTCACAGTTCCACAAGGCCAAGGGTGTGGCATCAACTGACTGTACAATGGCACAGAGGAAGCCAGGGTGTGGCAGGATCTCAGGAAAACGCTGTCGATCCTGTCCGAGAGTGGGACCCCCAACGGCCTACCTCCTTCTTTCTAGGCCCTAGCTCTTAGAGATCCCATGACCTTGTACCACTGCAGCAGAGACCTAGGTTCCAGCAGGTGAATCTTTGAAGGTCACACTCAAGCCCTCACTTTATATTCAGCCATCATATCTCATGGTATAGGATGCAAGTGGGCACTGGCCTGGCTACCAGGAGATCAAGTTTGCTGTGGCTTGAATGTGTCCCCCAGAGTTCCTGTGTTGGGAACCTGACTCCCATTTCAACAGTGTGTGAAAATAGGTGTTGTGAGAGGTGATCAGGCCGTAATGGGCTGCCCTCATGAGCGAACCGTGTCATAACCTCAGGAGTGGGTGGATTTATTATGCACATGAGTTTGGCCTCCTCTTGCCCTCATGCCCTCTACCACATGATGATGCAACAGGGAAAGGCTTTGCCAAATACCTGTGCCATGCTCTTGGTGTACCTGTCCCCGGAGCTACCAGCCAAGTAAACTTGCATTGTTTGTAAATGATCTAGTCCCAGATACTGTTTCAGCAACAGACAATGGATTCAGATAATCTCCTGTTCTAGTGCACATGGCCTTGTAGGCCCCTGATCTTCATGAGGCCTCCAAGTCCTCATGTGCAAAATGCATCTATTGATCAGCCTATCTGTAGAGACCTTGCCCGATGCTCCCAGCCTATCCTGTTGATTCAGCTGCCTTTGTGACTCAGAAGAGCTGTGGGGCACTCAGTTGCTCAGTGGACAACTGATTGGAGGATGCTTGCCCATGTTAGAGATAGGTGAGAGCCTAGAACCTTCCTTTGAGCCAAGACTTCTCATAAGGGAGAAAGAGGTAACTCTTCAGAGTGTGACAAAGAGTGCTTACCCATGCACGGGCTGACCACTGTGGTAGGTGCTTGAGAGCCAAAGATGGATGGGGAACTCTCCCTGCTCAGAAAAGATCAAAGACAACTAGGAAAGATAATCTAAAACTACCCAAGTGTGGTGGTGTGAGTAGGTGTAGCCATGGAATGCACTGTTAGGGTCTCACTGGAAAGTACCTCAGGAGCTGTGTATGGAGGGATGCATCTGATTTGGCTCCATGCATGCTAGAAATGGGAGACAATGGGAAGCCCTTAAATGCTGTTGGGCAGCCAAGTGACCAGTAAGATTTGAGTGTTGGAAAGACCAGCATGCTAGCCATGGGGTGAATGACAGGGTGGAGGTGAGACGGGAGCAGGGAGACCAGATAGGAGGCTGCAGCAATGGTCCAGCCAACACAGTCTGAGGTCATGTAGGTCTGTGCAGTTCAGATACAGAGCTCTTGAAAAATGAGGGCATCACAGAAAATGAATTGTTCTGTAGAGGCACAGGTATGTGGAATACTTGCATATTTTTATGAGTCATTGTAATTTATTTCTGGAAATACTCTTCCATTCTCCTAGGTTCACCCATACCCCTCCCAAAACGCCCTGGACCACTTCAGCCTCATGATGAAATCCAAGTGTTTGTTAAGGACATCCTTTTGGGATTATGGAATGGGCACCTCTTTGCTGATGGACTGGTTCATACACTGTAGGACATTCATCATCTTGGCTCTTCAGAAACTACGTGGTTGTAGCAGACCCTAGTAATTATGGCCATCAACCTCCACTTAGTGGAAGTCAGTATTGACTGGGTGCTGTCCATACCTCACTTGTGTACTCTGTCTTCCAGATAGCAGCCATCTCTTCATCAGCTCAGCTCCAAGTGACCGCCATCGGCCTGCTCAGACAGCATAGATTCAGAGTCTGGAATACCACCCAGTCAGCCTGCACGCATGGCTGGAATATCTCCAGTCTACCTTCACACTAAAACTCTAGGCTACGGATCATTTTCCTTTAGATCATCAAGGCATGTCTTCACTATCATTTTTTTTCTCTCTAGTAAAGCTGTTGGGACGTTTCATGTCATACTGATGCCTCATTTTTGTATGTGATCGCCCCTCTTTCCCTACCATTTAAGAACCTTCCATGCCAAAGTGTCTGCTCTGGGTTTGTGTCGTTGGTACCCCCATGTGCCATGTCCATCTATCTGACTACGTCTGCATGTATTTATAATAACTGTGTGATGAGTACTTCATGGGCCATTTAAGTCTGAAAATCATGGCCATTGGTTATGAGAAATGCTCCCATTTCCTTTAAAATAACATCTCCCCTCTCTCTTGTGGATTTTGATTACTTAGATGGTGAGGTTCTGGGCTAATCGTCTAGTGTCTCTGGCTTTTAATCAAAATCACCATCTGTCTCCCCCCCCCCTCCTTCTTTTTGCTCTCTCTCTGGTTTTCTGAGTGACTTTATGAACATGCCTTCTAAACTTTCTGGTGAATTTTAATTTTTGCTTCAGAATTTTTAACTTTTAAAAGTTCTTTTTAAAAAAATACTCTTTGTTTAAGGTCATGTTCCTATTTCACAGACCCAATGTCTCTCCTTTTTGTCTGAGAATATTATTTACAAATTTTGATAGGAGGACTGGAAAGATGATATAGTGGTTAAGAGCACTTTCCGAGGACCTGGGTTCAATTCCAAGCACCCACATGGCCACTCACAACTGCCTGCCACTCCATTTCTAGGGGACCCTAATGAAAGAAATCCATGGAGTCTGCTTAAAGGGCAAAGGAATTTATCCGGGGAGAAAAACCTCACTGTACAGAACAGGATTGTCACAGGTTCTGGAACGCTGGAGCACAGTTTCACGGGGTTCCAGCCATCTCAGTCAGTCCCACATCTGAGCCCACCAGGGAGTAAAGAGAGCAGCTTACATGCATCTCGGGCCTTAAGGCTATATCCACTACAGGGGCATGTACTTCAAGGTTATAGGCAGGTAGAGCAGTTACCTACTACATCTCTAGGGCTTTGCTTCAGGGTCATAGAACAGATATCCATTACAAGACCAAATGCACTCTTCTGGCCTTCACAGGCACTAGGCATACATGTGGTGCACATACATACTTGTAGATAAAACACCTGTACAAATAGCATAATAAAACAAAAAATATAAAAGAAACTACAAAAGCTAAAAAAACACACTTTAATTTAAAAATTTTGGAATTTCTGTGGGATTTTCTTATGCTTCTTACACTCTTTCCCTTCACGCCTCTTCTGTTGGTGTTTTCTTCCCATCTTTCATTCTAAGACTTTCTCCTGAAGGTGGGCTACCCTTGCTGTGTTGGAATGAGTTACTCAGATATTAATGAGAAGCTCCTGTCAGCACACGGGGCTGACTTTCATCCAATCTTTTCTGTTCCCAGCCATGCTTTGGGAGGTTCTCCCAGCAGTGGACATCTGTAAGTGTTTCCTCCCGGCTGGTTCACTTTCCCAGCAGCAGTCTTAGCTGTCTGTCTGTCTGTCTGGAGGCACAAGCCCAGCTTACAGTGAGTGAGGTATGTCAGCTTGCCCTTCACTTTCAGAATGAAAAAGTCTTGACCACTCCTTTTATTATTATCATCATCATTATTATTATTATTGACCACTCCTTTTATTATTATTATTATTATTATTATTATTATTTCATAATGATTAGTGTGTTGTTTGTCACTCCAAATCCAAAGTCATTCTAGCTCTCTTTGTCCACTCTGGTGGATCAGGAGCACTTGCCCTCAGTGCAGACTCAGGCAGGGGGTTGATCTTTATGACCACTCCTCACACATGGATCCCCTGGCTATCTACTCTTCTATCTTCTCACTTTCTGAGGCCCCTGGTGTCTTTCTGAGGCTCTGGGACTCACCCTGTTGGCTTCCTGGCCATTCCTCCTGCTCCCAGCTTTGATTTCAGTGTCTCTGGAATGTTGGTCAACTGCCGCTCATCCAGCTGAGGCTTCTGAAGGTGGAGGAGGGATCGTCCTCAGAAACCTCTGGTTCTCCCATTCTGATTGTTATTATGGATATTTTCTTTTCAATTCCTGTTCTGCCATTTCTTCTGGGATCAAGGCAGAGGCTGTTGTAGCCTTTTTGAGCCGGTTTCTTCTACTCAGCAGTGTGCATTAAGGGTTTCTCTCTGTGTTTGGCTACTGTCTGAATCTGTCACCATCAATGCATTGAACTGTAGCAGCACAGCTTGACTCCTTCTGGGTTTGCCTGCTTTAGCTGGCGGGAATGAAAACAGCCCTTGTGGGACACGAGACACTGCAACCTAATCCGTTAGTGTGACTCTTGTTCTCCCTGTTACTGGCTTGCATCATTGCTCAGCCGAAGCTTCTAGAAGATGTCCTGCAGCTCTCTGGACCACCCTCTCAGAACCTTGTCCTCTGACGTACCGTCCCACAGAGGCCTTGGACTTGACCTCCTCAGATGCCTAGCTCTTTTCTGAAACTCTCCTGCCTCCATCCTGCCCACCTAAGGAAGAGACCACAAGGCTCCCCTCCGGTTCCTCCCCACTCAGGAACCACCTTGTTGCATGGATACTCCTCCCCAAGGCTGGGACCCAGAAGGGCTGGAGTCAGTGAGTCTGTAAGAGAAGCTCGGTCTGTCTGCCTTGGCCGGGAGGTAGAGAGGTCTGAAACCACTGGGGAAGCAGCCACAACATTAATACTGTTTTGTTTATTAAAACCAGCACAACTTTTCTTATTAAAAAATATTCCAGAGAGATGGCTCAGTGGCCAAGATCGCTGTTGCCCTTCTGGATAACCTAGGTTCTATTTCCAGCATCCACACGGCTGCTCACAAGCATGTGGAACTCCAGTTCCAGGGGATCTGACATCCTCTCCTGACCTGCCTAAGCACCAGGAACAAATGTTCTACAGACAACAGGGCAAAATGAAGGCAAATGCTCCTGTTTGTTTTTTCACTCTTTTGGCTCTTTTTTCTTTTGGGGGGCCCAGCATCCAGCTCCCAAATAAATCACAGAGCTTATTCTTAATTATGAATGCCCCGCCTTAGCTTGACTTTTTTCTTGCCAGCTTTCCTTAACTTACATTATCCTGTCTACCTTTTGCCTCTGGGCTTTTCCCGTTCTCTTACTTCTGTAAATCTTACTCTTACACCATGGCTTGTTGTAGCTGGGTGGTTGGCCCCTGGAGTCCTCCTCCTTCTCTGGCTACTTCTTCCTCTTCTCCCAGATTTCTCCTTCTATGTATTCTCTCCGCCTATCCTTTCTCCTGCCTTTGTTAGACCATCAGGTGTTTTAGACAGGCACAGTAACACAGCTTCACAGAGTTAAACAAATGCAACATAAACAAAAGTAACACACCTTAAAATAATATTTTACATCAAGCAAAATCCCCATACACATAAAATAAAAGATAAAAATTTTAAAAAATCCTCATCTGTCTGCCATTCAATGTCTTTATTATTGTTACGTTCAGTGTCTTTAAAACTTTGGGAGGAGAAATGCTGTAAATTTGGAAATCTGTCTGGAGTTTAGGAAAGGCTTGGAGCATGGTGACTCCCTGGCTCTGCACCTCTGGTCTCCCACTGCCTCCTGGCCATGCTGCCAGTGGTTATCCCGCAGCACAGGGATGGAGGCCGCTGACTTGTCTCTCTCACACCCAAAGCTAAGCCCTTTAAACACCAGCACTTCAAAAATTCACCTTCATATTAGTTTTCTTCCCCCAATCCACTGCATGCTTCCTTGCCTTTCTCAGTAAACAAAATAAACCTACGCCACCACCCACCCCTAATAACGCACACGCAGGCTTTTGACATGAGCTCTAGTGTTTTATATATGTTGTGTAGCAAGCTTTCTCGTCAGGCTATCTTTGGACTGCCAGCCCACAAATAATGACCTGGAGATTTATTATTAATTATAAAAGCTTGGCCTTAGCTTAGACTTTTCCCAGTTAGCTCTTATAACTTAATTAACTTATACTGTTTAATCTATGTTCTGCCATGTGGCTCGGCTCAGTTTTCTCTTCTTCATATGGCATATGCTCCAAATCTGCTAGCAAAATCGCGCCTAGATCCCCCCTCCTAGTTCCCCCCACCTCTCTCTGCCCAGAAGTCCCGCCTATTCTTGTCCTGCTATTGGCCATTTAGCTCTTTATTAAACCAATCAGAAGGTGCCTTAGGCAGAGACACATCTTTCTTTTTCTTTTTTTTTTAATTAAGAAATTTTTTATTCATTTTATAGACCAACCACAGATCTCCCTCTCATCCCTCCTCCCACTTCCCCCCAGCCTTCCTCACACCAGCTCACCCCCCAGCCAGTCCCTCTTCTGAAAAGGTACATTCAGTTGAGGCAGGTCCAAGCGCCCCCCCCCCCCCATCAAGGATGAGCAAGGCATCCCACCATAGGTAATGGGCTCCAAAAAGCCAGCTCATGCACCAGGGATAGATCCTATTCCCACTGCCAGGGGTCCCTCAAACAGACGAAGCCACACAGCTGCAGAGATACATCTTTACAGTGTAAACAAATATCCTGAAACAATGCTGATTAACTGAATTCTCATAAACAACCCTCTGATATATATGCACGTATTATCAACATGTAGTCAAGATTTTGTGTAAGGCTATTATCAGCATGTAGTTATGAGGAAACATATATGGGAGATTAAGAATTTGTGGAAGACAAAAAATCACCCAACACAGTTTTTTTTTTTTTTTAATCCTTTTGGCAATGCAGAATCCAGATGTTAAACCACACAAAGCTGAAAGGAGTCTGACATTTGAACTCAGACCCCTCAAAGTTAGTTTCTTATGTTCATTGATGGGCTCTGCTGGTCACAGTTGTTTTATGTGGGAGCCCATGGGGAAACAAATTCTGGAGATGCTGCTGGGAGAGAAAGGTATGGGGGGAACTGGGGGGTAGAGCATGTTGGGGTGTGTGGATGGTGACCCCCCCAGTATAAAGCAGTGCGTATGAAATGAGCTGTTGAGACTTGAGTTCTCCTGTACTGACTAGGTAATCCTCATTAGTTACCCAGTCTCACCACATGTTAACTAACAAATCGATAAAGCAGAGGAAAATGGAAACGGACACCCAATATTTAGAAGTGATTGACTCAAATATGTGCCTGAAGTGCTTAGCAGAATGCCTGGAATGTAGTAGACTGTAAATTTAGTAAATGGTCTTAGCTGCTTCGAATGGAGAGTTGCTGAATTGAAGACAAGAGGCACGCTTGCCTCTGGTTACATAATCCGTCCTGTCCATGAATTTGAATTTAATCTCAGAGCCATGCAATGGGCAGACCACCCGTGCCCCCCCCCCCCCACACACACACCAGAAAACCCTTGTTTTCTGAGAGAACAACATCTGGTGCTGATTGTCCAGTAAACCTCACCCCCACACCCCATTTTCACCCCATTGGGTGGCCTCACTGAGCACAGCCCTGTCCATTCTGGCTCCCTGGGTCTCTATTGCTGAGTTTGATTCCAGGCGGTCATGTGATGGTCCTCACTGTGCCCAGATCTCTCTGGTAAGGATCAGGTGGCCTGAACATTGAAGGCCTCTGCCAGCCACTCTGGAAGCCAGTAGGTCTGAAGGGAGGCCATAGGTCCTTAGCTGGAGCCTACCAGAGGCGGTGGCAGACTAGTGCGGAAGAGAGATATTAGAGCTCTGTAGAATCTCCTCTGGCTCAGCTATGGACCCTGGACAACACAAACAGCAGGGATTCACCTCCTAGAAGCCACACTTCCCTTAAAGGAGACCATGGGATGAGCCAGGGTCACCGGAGTTGGCCCCCATGGCTGAGGATGCAGCAGATCTCTGGGCACAGAGGTAGGGGAAGGGAGAATTAGGAAGATGAGGATAAGAAAGCAGAGCACAGGGCTTTAGGATCCTGGATCCAAACGAATGCTGGAGAGAAGTTGTTTTAGTGAGTAGTCTGCAGCATAGAATTTAAAACAGAAAAGCAATTTCACTATGTTTAAATATTGTATCTATTAATAAGGGGAAATGGATGATAGGATTTTCTGCACCTTTCCTTTAGCATTTAAAGCCATTTGCTCCATGGAATCTTTGACTTTTGATCCACATAGCAGGCAGGGTAGCGCACCTGTGTTCTAATTGGGGGAGTCCCTGGTATCCTGCCCAGTGGGGTGTTGTTTCTGTGGGAAGCCCTACAGCCATGAACCTTAAGCCTTGGCCTTTGAACCCCCTACCCCAAAATGAGAGAAAGATAAACTGAAATTAAATGGCCAAGAGAAGCAGAGATCCACACACACCATGTCCCAGCATGCTTCGGGACAGAAGTAGTTCTCATTTTGCACTTCACACTTCACCCCTGAATTCTCAATAACTCTGGACTGGGGAATCCAAATGAATGAACACTTACAAAGAAATTTTTAAATTTTGAATGAGAAGAGAACGTTCTTCATTTTTCTTTGGATAATTCATTTAATTTTGGGAGGTTTCATCAGAGACTAGTTCTGAGATGGTTCCAGAGCCCACTCCAAATTCCTCCCCTGACTTATTATCATTATCATTATTATTATTATTATTATTAGTGTATGTGTGTGTGTGTATGCCACAGTGTGCTTATGGAGGTCAGAAGAGAGTCTGCAGAAGTCAGTTATGTCCTACCTCACAGGTCCTAGGGACTGAACACAGGCTGTCAGAGTTGGGTCAAGCATCTTCACCCCCTGAGCCAGATCATCAACCCAGGTGTAGCCCAGGCTGGCCTCAAACTGGTGACCTTCCTGCCTCCACTCCTTCAGTCTATCCTACCAACATTTGGCCACCACCATCACCAGTCAAATCCCTGTTTTAGTGCAGAAGAGATAAGATAATCGAACGGGTGGGTGGTGGTAATGGTCACAAATCACTGGTAGAGATATGACAAGAGAGAAGTAAACACTTATTTGTGTTCTCATTCGCTTTTCATTGAACTAACACAGAGAAACGAACGTATTTCTGGGAGCAAGATGGCGGGGAGCACCATGGCACTCAGACTTTCTCTGCATTCATTGGTTAATAATTAAATGTATATAAATGCTAGGCATTAATGATATAAAGACGGGCAAGACATGGTTGATCCCTCTGGGACCTCCAGTTCCAGAGAAGGAGAGGGAGGGAGGGAGAGAAGGAGGGAGAAGGACCTTGTTTTTTTCGGCTATTGTGTTTGTTAGAAGGGCATGCTGAAGGGATCTGACTCTCTCTGGAACTATGGCAGTGCACAGAGGTACAGAGGACATTGCTGGTGTGTGTAGGGTAGAGTGTGTTAGCATGGCTAGGTGAGGTCTCAGTTCACACTCTTGGCTGCAGAGTCTGGGGCATTCAGTTTTGAAGAGGGTCCCAGGCCTCCAAGTGGGTAAACTTGGTCCTTCACTGGGATGTCAGAGCTGATGTGACTAGATGCCCCACTCAAAGGTAATGGAGACAGGAAAGTGGCGATGTGGGCTGGGTCTCTACAGGATTTAACCCCAGGTTCCTGTGAAGCCTTGGACGTCAGCAGTGCTGGGGTGTGAAGCAGGGATGCATAGCTTCGAGCCAGGTGACTTGTATTCTGTGGACAACACAACCAAAACTGGGCAGCTGGGAGGGGAGACTGTCCAGTGACCTCTGTGCTCGCTCAGGGGGATCCTGGTGAGAGCCCTGCCCCGGCCTCCCCCAAGAAAGATACACAACCACAGTGAGTGTGTGCGTTTGTGCCACCCTAGGGCTGTACAAAGCCTCTTAGAGGATAAGAGCACCCCCACACCTTCACCCCTGCTTTGCACCTCCACAAGGTAAAGGACTTCACGCCTGTGCGTGGATCCCTCACCAGTCACCCTCCTAGTAGACACATTCAGTGGTTCTGTTCTTCCAGTCTATCCACAGTGCTACAGGGCAGGCGTTGTGAGCCCAGGTGTCTGTTGGCTTCAGTTTCCCGTGAATTCCTGGTGAGATTCCTAGATAAGCTTGCTCCAAACCCTCTGCCTCTGCCTTTGGAATGCTCCAAGTCCTTCTCAAGAAGTCCTGGGTCTGCTCCTAAAGTCCCAAAACCCCACTTGAGCATCTTCCACAAAACCTTCTTAAGTATACAGGGCACAACATTAAAAATAGACTCAATGGAAAGTTTTTAGGAGAGAGTGATGTCACAACAATCAAGGTTGCCAGATAACTCCCAGTCACATTGGAGTCCCCCACCTTCTCATTTTTCCTCTTCTTCGCCCTTTCTAAACTAGACACCCCTATCAACAATGCAAAGAACTTCAAATTCAAATCCTTCCCTGGGGATTTCTTCCTGCCTGTCCTCTCTGCCCCCTCTGTGGTCCCAGCACCCACCCATCAGTGGCCAGGTTCTCTTCTGTCCCCTTCGCCCTCCCTGCTCCTTCCTGCTGCAGGTTGGTTAGCATGCATATCCAAATTCTCCCTGGCTCTCATTCTGAGCACAACAAAAGGCCTTTCATTCACTCAGGGCTGCTCTTCTTGGAAGGCAGTTCTCCTCACGCACAGAAATGTCATATAATCTCACTCTTGAAGAGGGTCACCAGGGACAGCAAAACCATGTCGTCTGCTCCAGATAGTTACAGAGCTCCTTGCCGAAGCCTGACATTACTGATAGAGAGAGTATGTTAGGCTGAGTAATACATGCATTTGGCACATACTTATTCCACCCACGTGAGCCAATAGGTTCTTAGCATACAACAGTGAATAGGATATGGATAAAGGACTGAGTAGTAAGTGAGTGAGAGCGCAGGGCAGGCAGCCCTGCCAATGGTGCAGCATGGAGAGAGTCACAGTGAACTCCCAGAGGAGGAGTCAACCTAGAAGGCTTCACTGGGAGGTGTCATTTCAACTAGACTCAGGCGAAGACAAGGGAGTAGGTATCCCAAACAGAAAAAAAACAAAACAAAACAACAACAACAACAACAACAACAACAACAAAAAACCCACAAATACAAGGGAAGGATAGAGAAGTTGGTGTCAGGGAATCTGCATAAGAGAGACCTGTGGGTAGGCTGGCCCAGAGGGAGTGTGGTGCACCTTGCTGTACGCACATGCTTACAGTGGTTCTGTTCTCACAGAGGTTCATCTCACAGTGAGGAGGTGAGATGCCTCCCCTCTGTAGTTTAAGCACTCAGCAGGAAAGAGTCAGCCCGGGGCCAGTCCCTCAGAGAGCATTAATTCAGAGAGATGCAGCCCAGGGTTGCCAGATGGGCAGGTGGAGAACCCAGAGAGTGTGATGTTTCAACATGCTTACGGCAGAATAGGCCCAACTCCATTTCCTCAATCCAAAATGACAGTAAGTGGTTTTGTTTCCTACGGCATGTAGCATGTTAGTATAAACTTGATTCACTGTCCCATAGACCCTGGTGACAGGGGTCAGAGCAGGGCTAAGCATACTGCTACAGGGTCTCCAAAGGGCTGGAGTCTTCAGTTAAAGCTTTGCCATCTGCGGTGGTTTAAAAGAAAATGGCCCTCAGAGGATGGGGCACTAGTAGGAGGCGTGGTCTTGTTGGAGGAAGTGCATCACCAAGGAGGTGGGCTTTGAGGTCTCCTATATAATCAAGTCATGCCCAGTGAGTCAGGCCACTTCCTGTTGCCTGCAAGATATAGGACCATCAGCTACTTCTCCAGCACTATGTCTGCCTGCACACCACCATGTCCCACCATGATGATAGTGGACCGAACTCCTGAACTGTAATCGAGCCACCTCAATTAAATGTTTTCCTTTATAAGAGTTGCCAAGGTCATGGTGTCTCTTCAACAGCAATAGAAACCCACACTAAGACACCAGCTCACAGGCACAGCAGTTGGCAGAGCCCAGCACTTTGCAGGCCGATGGACTGAGAGCCAGAGCTGACCATCAAACAGAGACTGCCCTCTGTTCCTTGTGCATGGAGACTTCCAAAGTGGTCCCTGCTTCACGGAAGAGTGGGAGCCAAGAAGACATTAGAGTCTTCTAGCAAGTGGATGTAATCCACTTATAAAACAGCGCAGCATCACCTTTGCTTGTTCTGTTGGTTTCAAATGAGCCACAGACCCAGAGAAGGAGCTGTGTAACTGTGTGACTACAGGAGGCAGGGTAGTGGGAGCTAGCTTGGACTCTGCCCATCACATGCCACGGTGGAAGTCATTGTGCGGGATGGATGATGGGTAGGCAGTGCTTGGTCTCTGTGGTGAGTGATATGTCAGAAGTGGTGGAGAAGAGGCAGGGAGGCTATGCCAATAGGAACCTGCACATGTCATACACCATGGCTTATTGAAGTAGGACCAGCTTGTCTTATCTATCCTAGCACTGGGATGTAGAGGGAGCACATCATCTCTGAATTAGGTTAATGCTTGTGTTATGATGGGCCATGGGAAAGGGCATACATCTTTACATGTCATTCAAATTTTAGAGGGTCTTTTAATAAAAAACCCAGAGCCAGATATCAGGGTGAAAGCTGAAAGATCAGAGAAGCAGAACAGCCAGCCACTAGTTCTTACTTCTACAAAATTCTCAGTCTAAAGAGAATGAGTTTCTGTTTCCTTATGCCTTATATACCTTTCTCTGCCCAGACATCACTTCCTGGGATTAAAGGCATGTGTACTTCCCAGTAATGGGAATAAAGGTGTATTGCCACCACCACTTGGCTCTGTTTCCAGTGTGGCCTTGAACTCACAGAGATCCAGACGAATCTCTGCCTCCTGAGTGATAGGATTAAAGGTATGTGCCACCACTGCCTGACCTCTATGTCTAATCTAGTGGCTGGCTCTATCCTCTGATCCTCAGGCAAGTTTATTAGGGTACATAATATATCACCACATTTTTCAGCATGGTTTCACTTGGGTCCTTTGAGCCTTTGTCAAGAAGATCAATGAAGACATGAATTAGGGTATCCATGATAGAAATGGGGAAGAAAGACAGGAAAAGAATTTTAGAAGCAAGTCTTAGAGCACTGTAACTGATTGGGTATGGGAATGCTGGTGTGCTGTGGAACAATCTTTTTGTACACTGTGAATATATATTATGTTTATTGGTTAATAAAGAGCTGACTAGACAATAGCTGGGCACATAGAGGTTAGGCAGGACTTGGGGACAAAAAGAGAGCACAAAGAAGAAGGAGGGCAGAGTTGCCAGGAGACACTGAGAGAAGCAAGATGAACATGCCATGCTGAAAAAAGGTACCACCATGTGGCAGAGTGTAGATAAGATGGGTTAATTTAAGTTGTAAGAGCTAGTTAGTAATAAGCCTAAGCTATTGACTGAACATTTATAATTAATAAAAGTCTCTGTGTGGTTATTTGGGAGCTGGCAGTCTCAACAAAAAATTCTACCTACACTGGTGTTGGGTGGGGTAGGATAGGAATCAGTTTCCATAGCTAGAAATTGGTGGGCAGTGGTGTTGTTGACCAACAGGAGAAAACATGGGTAGGAGGCTGTGGGGGACTTTTGTCATCTGGGTTTGAGAACAGGATACTGATGGTTGCCAGTGTAGTTGTGATGCTCAGGATCAGAATGAGGGCTGAGAGTCACAGTGAGGAGGTGAGTGCCTCCTCTGTGCAGTCGAAATGCTCAGCAGGAATGAGTCAGCCTAGGGCCAGTCCCTCAGAGAGCATCTACTCAGAGAGATACAGCCCAGAAAGGAAAGCTGGGAGGTCTGAGAAAGGGCTGCCAGAAGGGCAGGTGGAGAACCCAGAGAGCATGATGTTCCACGAATAGGGAGGAGTGGGTGGCGGGCCCAAAGGTTAGTACAGACTGGAGGATGTGAGGAGCACATCCTGTGACTTGTGGAGTCAGGTTCATGGAGCAGAGAGGGTCAGAGCACTATTACCAGGGGTGGAGAGGCAATGGGAGGTGATGGGCTGATGCCCCCTAACGAAAGGACAGTGGGCCTAGTGAGTAAGGCTATGGGCTGACAGCCCCAGCTCCATGGTCAGGGAGACGGGTCTAGAATGTGTCCCTCCATGGCTCCTGTTCCTTCTTCTAAATGCCCTTCAAAAGACGCTGCTCTCTGTTAGTTACTGTCTTGTCAAGGCCAGACAGCTGACAAGGAATAGCCCAAGGGTGGAAGTTTGATTTTGTCTCATAGCTTGAGAGGATGCAGCCCATTGTGGCAGGAAAGACATGGCAGCTTCGTGGCAGTGGGAGTGTATGGTAGCTGCTTACCCACATCTCATCAAATCAGGAAGCAGAAGGCAGCCAGGGAGTGAGGCCAGGCTATTAAACCCAAGGCTCCCTCCTAGTGACCCTCTTCCTCTAGTGGGACCCCACTTTCTAAAGGCTCTGCAACCTCCCCCAAATAATTCCACCTGCTGGCAGCCAAGTGTGCAAACACACGAGTGTATTATGAACAACAGTCTACATTCAGACTGTAGACTCATCTCTCCCTTTCCTGAAGAATAACCTTCAGAGCCTATGTCTGAGCAACCAGCAACCTCTGCCTGTCTCCTTGGCCTTTCTGGGTGCCTCAAAGCTCCTCACTGCTGTCATCCTTGAATCTGTGAAACTCTTTTAAATGCCTAAGTCCCTCTGTACGGACCTTCTCCTTTCGGGGCTGCTCTTGGTTTTGTTTTGAGTCCTAAAAAAATTATTGTATTTATTATTATTTTTTGCGTGAGTCTGTTTGTGTGTGTGTGTGTGCGCGTGCGAGACTGTGTGTATGCACATGCATGCGTACATGTGCACACATGCATGATGTATGCCACAGAGCTCTCATGGAGGTCAGAGGACCACCTGCTGGAGCTGCATCTCTCTCTCCACCATATGGATCTTGGGGATTGAACTCAAGCTGTCAGACTTGTGACAAGCTGAGCCATCTTGACGCTCTGTCCCCCCCCCCCCCCCCCGCCCTGGGGCTGCTCTTCTGACCATCCAGTGCTCACTGTCTCCCTTTCATGTTCTTTTCAGGGAAGTGGGAATGACCTGGACCCTGACCTAAGATAGGCTCCCTGACACATTCCTCCATATTCCTCCAGAGCCTGGAAAATGTTAGTCTCATAAGAAGTCCACAAGCATTTGACCATGGAGAACAGGGGGTGAATGTCACGGTGAACTGTGTGGTCTCATACTAGTCACCCCCACTTTGGGGATTAGAGTGGCCTCCAAATAGGTTGGGAAGAGGGGACAGTGAACTTCTAGGGTCTTCTCCAGCTTCAACAGTCCTTGACTTTGAAACCTTTAGTGTCTATCACAATGTAACCAAAGGATTAACAGGACAATATAGGTGGACAAACTCGGGGTGGGGGCTGGAGGGTGGGGAGAATGGTGAACACGGCACAGGTGTGGGGTGTCCATGAGGCATGATCACCTACGCTCTTTCTAGACACCCACAAGCTATAGCCCTTTCTGTGATCTGATGGGCGAAGCGGGGAAGAGGGCAGAACGCCAACCACATCTTTCCATTTTTAGTGCTTGGGTTTCAAGGTGGTAAAGAAGCCTGAGTAACAACCAGTGCCAGCTCCCGAAGGGGAAGTCCTCTGTGTCGCCACATGCCCCACACAGAATGAACACATGCTACACACATCCACTGCAGAGGCACAACACTCAGTCAGGGTCCTTAGACCTTCCACCCCAAGTTCCTGGGCAGGGACATTCTGTCACTGTCTAGGGCATTCTTCACTCTTCCCTTTGGGTTTTCCCATCACAAGACCCAAGGCTGTGCCCTTGGACCCTGGGGAATTTCGTATCTTCTCTGACTCACTTGCAACCTGGCAGGAAGAACGAGTCATGGGCTCTCCAGATGTTGCCTCATTTGCATCTGTACAGACCAAGAGTGTGAGGAAAGCTGGTTTAGTCACTAGAAACTCTGTGTGCAGGTGCTACTTTCAAGAGAACTGGAAAATGGTGGCGTAGGTGACACCAACAGTTTTACTGTTTACAAAACAGGTTCACCGGTGACCTAACTGAATTCTCAGAAGGAGCTGGCGGTCCCCATGTGTAGGTGTTTGTCGGTGAGGAAACCAAGCCTTGGGTACAGTGACTTGCATGAAGTGTGTGTGGCTCAGTCTCCTCAACAGGCCTCTGATTCCATAGCCAATCCCCCCCCCCACCCCACTCCTTGTAAGCCTCTAAGGGCTCCACTCTTGGGGCCTCCTAGGCTCTGAGAGATGACTATGAGAGCTCCAGGGGAACTGACTATTGGTGGTGAGTCTCTGTGTACAATTAAAAATGTGAGTTTTGTGTATCTGCTCGTGGTCGTGTGCATTGTGTAGGGTCACATGGTCACGTGGTCATGGAGAGTTGGGAACCTGGACACTGGAACCCCTGACCATGCTGAGTGGGGCCGGGAAAATGACTGGTTTTCTAGAGGCTTGGGCAAACGGAGCCTACAAGAGTGGCTAACTAACCACTCCAGCTGCAGGCCTTGGTCCAGTGATCTTACAGAAGGAGCGGGACTTTCTGGAGAGAGGAAAGAATGGACAGAGGGAGACTAGCAGGTCCCACAGGCACTGGCTACTGGGAATCAAAATAATCTTGCTGTTGCCAGTCAGCAAAGTAAAATCTTTTTGACATGAGAAGTTTAGTAAACAGCTTTCTTCCTCCCTCCCTCCCTCCGTCCCTCAGTCCCTCCTTCCCCCTCTCCTTCTCCTCTGGAAACTTGAGCAGGCTGGACCCTTTACAGTTCCAAGAGACCTCAGAGCTCGCTAGGCTAGGCCAGGTGTTCTCTAAATCGCCTTGAGGCCGGTAGCAAGCACTTGTATAAGAGCCAGGTTCCAACCGGCCTCCATCCTGACCTCCAGAACCTGAATTCCCCCATGGAGGGTGGAGAGGCTTGTACTTTACAAAGCTCCCCACAGATTCCTATCACCCGCAGAATCTAGAAACACCACCAAATGCAGACCAACCACTGTGTTTTATGAGCAATATTTAGTGACCTAGAGAGGGCATGAGAACTGTCCAAAGTCACCCAGCACCATAGTAGCAGGGCAAGCATGTGAGCCCCCCCCCCCCCTGCTCCCACTGCAACCTAAAGGCTGCAAGGACAGAGGTGAGAGCAAATGTATACACAGGTCCAACCCCCTGTGCGGCTTGGAGTCTATGCTTGAAGATTTAGTGGGAACCGCAAAAGACCCCCGGGTGACCCATGCTGTGCTGGCTGTTCTTCCTGTGTGTGCCATGGAATGCTCATAGCAGTGCCCTGGCTGGGAATGGTCACCCACCCCTTTCTTGGTCCCCAAGTTCCTGTGAGAGAGGAGGAAGTGCACATGTACAGGCCCTGGGCCCTTCCCAGGGCCCCAGAGTTTGCAGGAGACAGGGCAGGATTGGAGGAGATCTGTGCAAATTCTTCTCACACTTGGGAGCCAGGAATCTCCAACACCACTCAGGGTGGCCTCAGAAAACCACTGCACATAGTTCATGTTACTCACACCCCTCCCCATCTCTCTCTCTCTAAAAGTTTTTAAGATTCCCCTCCCCTTACTCTCTCCCCATCCCCCCACCCTGCCCTGCACCCCCAAATAGCTCCCTTTGCACCTTCATGTCACAGGTGTCCTCTTGCCCCTCCCCACCCCTTTCCTCAACATCCCCTTATGGTCTTCTTTCTAGTTTCATAGTCAGTACCCACACTCACCCCCAGTTAGTACATACACCTAGATATTGGAAGCTACGATCCCCATCTGAGAGAGAATGTGTGGTTTTTGTCTTTCTGAGTCTGAGTAATCTCACCAAATATTATACTTTCATTTTTGAAGTCAGTATGGACAGTTTCTTTAAAAAAAATTAAAAGTAGGATTTCCATAGAACCCGACTATCCCACTCCTGGGCATCTACCCAAAGGATTCCATGTGCCGCCAGGGGGATGCTTGCTCATTCATGTTCATTGCTGCTCTGTGCACAGGAGTGAGGGAATGGACCAGCCTAGGTGTCCATCAACAGATGAATGGCCAAGGAAAATATGATACATACACACAACGAAATTTTATTCAACTGGAAAGATAAACCCAACCACAGACATTTGAAGGGAAAACGGAGGGAACTGGAAAGATCACTTCTTTTTTAAAGACCAGGATGCTGAATCTGGGGGCCTGCGAGGTGACCTACCTAAGATCTTGTAGCTGGCCACCAGGAAAGCAAGACCCGTCATGCCTCTGTGCTATCTCACTCTTACACGCTTCTCAGCACGTGTCTGGGCTTCAGAGGTTTCTTCTGGACAGAACCACCACGGGCAAGAAAGATCCCAGCTAGAACCTCCGCTTACCTCCTGCTCTCTGCCCACCCCCAGCCTCCCCCACCCCCACCCATCCCCCATGCTCGCTGCTTCTGTTTCCACCTCTGTCTAGCTTTTCTTGTCTTCCACTGCACTGAGATTTTAAAGGCAGGCTGAGTGCCTTTTGAAAGGTCCCGGGGGGCGGGGGGGGGGGGGGGGGACGACACACGCCAGGCTCTGGAGGCCCTCTCTGCTGCGACGAGGAGTCATCATCTCTGTTCTTGGGTCAGCTGCAGACAGCATGTGAACACACCAGGGTGGCGGAGCACACTGAGTCACGGGCTGTAGCTTGACTGTCTCCGTTCTCGTAGAATCCCGGGGTCTGCGAATCTGCGCAGAGCTCCATTTGTTTCTGCTCCTTATGGGAGAGGAAATGTGTCTTTGGGGGGAAGGTGTGTATTCATGAAGAATCTGATACATCTGGCCGCTGAGCACCCTAGGCCTAAAGCACAAGAGGAGGGAGCCTCGTGCACAGCCTGTCTCTTTATTCGTCCTTCCCTAGAGTGTTCGTGACCACCTGCCACGTGCAACGCAGCACACTGAGCCTCGGTGAGTCAGGAAAAGAAAGTCCATGTTGGGCAGGACCCTGTGGCTCTGTACCACTGGGGCTTGGCAATGTGGTGAGAGATAGGAGTTGGAGAGCAAGGTGGGGGTGGATCAGAGAGGGCTTCCTGGACGAAGCAACACTTCAGCTGATTGCCTAGATGAGGGCAGGGTCAGGGTCAGGAGCAGGGGCAAGAGTCAGTGTCAGGGTCAGGGGCAACGCCCCAAACAGCACCCAGAAAGAGACCTTGAGTGGCAGGCTCCTAAGTGCACTACTGAATTGGCACTCAGGGTGTGGGGGTGGGGATACCCTTCCTTTAGACCATTGAAACATCTGATTTCCCACCAGCAGACAGGTCTGGCTGTTAGTCGTTCCGTGATCCAAGTGGCCCCTCTTGGGGGAAAGGGGAGTATGGCTATGGGGGGGGTCCCGGCCACCCGAGTTCCTGCTTGACCCCGTCGGGAGCAGTGCTGTGCTGAATCTCCACTCCCTCCTTCAGGTTATCCCCCGGTCCAGATGTCCAGTGACTGCAGAGACAGCGTTATTGTAGGGTGATGCTTCAGGAGAAATGCTTAGCATATGATCTTTACTTAAAATGTGAAATAACTTACTGTCTTTTTTTTGTTTTTTTGTTTTTTTTTTTTCTTTTCTTTTGACGTGCAAACACATCTTTGAATCCTTGCTGCTTGGGCTCAGGAGTCGATGTTATCTCCTCCTTAAAGGAATGCACAAGGGCCATCACTGAATGGGTGAATGTAACCGATCCTTGCTTCAAACGGCACTTTTCACTTTATACTTTAATGGGCTTCTCGGGACGTGCTCCGTCTGGGAAGGGTGGGTGCTGCTGCTGACTGTCAGATCGCAGGTGCTATTGGATTGCATCCCTCAGCATGAGTGACACCCTCCCCCCAGCGTGAGTGACACCCCGCCCTCAACATGAGTGATACCCCCCCCTAGCGTGAGTGACACCCCCCTCAGCATGAGTGATACACCTTTTCCCCAGCAGGGTTGCTACAGCAGCCCCGACAGAGACTGTGCAGCAGGCCTCCATTAGGGCCTGCACTGATCCAGGCTTCGTGCGTGTTGGCAGATGGTGACAGAGATGATGGAGTGTCTGCAGGCGGTGGTGACAGTGCACAGCCTGTGTCCTCACACCACTCTCCTGGCTCTCTGCCAGGAATGCAAGATGTCCTAGAAAGATGCTCTTGGCCAGTGCCCCTGAGCTGCTGACTGGTCACATTGCCCTTGAGCCCTAGAATACACAGGCCAGGGGTTGAAGACTCTGCTGGGGGGGGGGGGTGCCTGCTCCCCAGTGCAGATATATCCTGGCAGGGGTCGGGGTGGGACTCAGCTCTGCCCCTGAGGAGGCTGCCAGAACACTTTCCTACCAGGCAGGATCTCTCAGGAAGGGCAAGAGGCTACTGGACAAGGTCATTGAAAGCAGGCTACTTCTTGAGTACGGATAGGGAGGGTGGGCCCAGAGGAGGGGACTGGCTGTGCCTGTGTCTGAGGGTGTGGGAGGAAGGACGTGGAAGGCCAGGTGGTGCCAGCCTACAATCCAGAATGACAGGGACCCCGGAGAAGGGACTCAAGGTCTTGATAAGAGGAAGGAGCCTGGCCTTGGGGGAGCCTCTTGCCGGTGTGGAGTAGACCTGTGCTGGGAATCCCTGATTATTCTGAATCACCCTCCAAGGTGAAGAGAATTCTGCTCACAATACCAGGACACAGGTGGCCCAGGCCACTGAGGGAGGAGAGAAGGGGACCCCCCCCCCCCCCCCCCGCCCTCTGACCCTGCAGGTGTCTGCCTCCTCCCCAGTTGGAGTTGGTCAGAGCTCTGGGAACTTTGTGTTCATGCCTTGTTGGCTAGACTCAGCACAGAACCCCACCTGAGCACATATTCACTTCCGGTGTGTGTGTGTGTGTGGGGGGGGGGGGTGTAAATAGGCTCTGTGCTGAGGGCAACTCCGGTCCCTGCAGGGGCTTCTGGAGGATGGGGCATTTTACTGAGCTGAGTTCTTAGGCTGTCTCTGGTTCTCAGGAAGGTCAGCTGTGGTCTCTGTGGTCAGTCGTTGGTGACTGCCACCAACTTGTGGTGTCTCCAAGTCACTGCGTATCCCTGTCACCTAGAGATCCACATGTGCGATGCTCTCACGGCCTAGCTGGTATCTGGTGGATGAAATTTAATCTGCTGACAGCACCCACAGTCTCACGTGTCCTTAGGGCAGTTGCCTTTTGCAGTAACCCTGGAAATTTTATTATTTGGCAGAACAGGAAGCATGGGGTAGGGGCCTTTATCAAGCACTAGCCATTTATACAGTGTCTCCTGCGGGCCAGCTGGGTACCGGGTTCTAGAGGCCCATGGTATGTGGCAGAGCTGGAGACAGACATGAGGCCCCCCTCTCTACTGAGGTAGAGGATAGCAAACACATTCCTGTTAAGGGGCGTCAGAAGTCTAGTTCCAGGGCTTGTTTGTGGCTGAGAGTCTTGCTCAGCCCTTGACAGATATCTTGGCTCAATTCACAGCTGGCTCTTCTCACAGCTGTACCACAGATCTCCTCAGTTCACTCTGGGTGTGCACAGCTTGCCCTGGGCCTTGAGTCTTCTCCTCCTCATGGCCTGGGGACATCGATGGAGAAGGACTTGAATCATTTTCTCACAGTAAGTTAACAGCTCTGGGTCCCGCAGACTACCGGTAGTTCTAACGGCTTCAGATCAGGACTGAGGGAAGGTCCTCTCACTCCGGACCTGCCGGGTCATCCCCAGACTTCACAGTGCAGGTCTGGTTTTCCAGTCCCACCATGTGCAGTCTCTAGATAAGGGTGTTCTGAGAAGCTGACTCTGCAGACCGTAGTTACTGCTCACTTGTAGTAGCCTTCTGATTGGCTCACTCGGGGAAGTCTTCCATCTGTACAGCCTTCTGATTGGCTTCTCCAGACTCAGAATTTGCCACTTCCCGCACCTCACATGGGTAACAGAATGTTTTGAAAACACAGAAGTTAATGTAGCAAGTCACAGCATTTATGGGTCTTGGGAGATGATCTTGAAAACAAAAATAGAAACTCTTGGTTTTGTTTTTCTATGAAAAAAAAATGATGTAAGCAGTTCTAACCTACTGAAGCATGTTTATGTGGATCTGTTGACACAC